>NC_037671.1:10572027-10917725 GCF_003255815.1 Theropithecus gelada
GATGTGGTGCTGAGAAGAATGTATATTCTGTTGATTTGGGGTGGAGAGTTCTATAGATGTCTATTAGGTCTGCTTGCTGCAGAGATGAGTTCAATTCCTGGATATCCTTGTTAACTTTCTGTCTTGTTGATCTGTCTAATGTTGACAGTGGAGTGTTGAAGTCTCCCATTATTATTGTATGGGAGTCTAAGTCTCTTTGTAAGTCTCTAAGGACTTGCTTTATGAATCTGGGTGCTCCTGTATTGGGTGCATATATATTTAGGATAGTTAGCTCTTCCTGTTGAATTGATCCCTTTACCATTATGTAATGGCCTTCTTTGTCTCTTTTGATCTTTGATGGTTTAAAGTCTGTTTTATCAGAGACTAGGATTGCAACCCCTGCTTTTTTTTGTTCTCCATTTGCTTGGTAAATCTTCCTCCATCCCTTTATTTTGAGCCTATGTATGTCTCTGCGTGTGAGATGGGTCTCCTGAATACAGCAGACTGATGGGTCTTGACTCTTTATCCAGTTTGCCAGTCTGTGTCTTTTCATTGGAGAATTTAGTCCATTTACATTTAAGGTTAAGATTGTTATGTGTGAACTTGATCCTGCCATTATGATATTAACTGGTTATTTTGCTCGTTAGTTGATGCAGTTTCTTCCTAGCCTCGATGGTCTTTACATTTTGGCATGTTTTTGCAATGGCTGGTACCGGTTGTTCCTTTCCATGTTGAGTGCTTCCTTCAGGGTCTCTTGTAAGGCAGGCCTAGTGGTGACAAAATCTCTAAGCATTTGCTTATCTGTAAAGGATTTTATTTCTCCTTCACTTATGAAACTGAGTTTGGCTGGATATGAAATTCTGGGTTTAAAATTCTTTTCTTTAAGAATGTTGAATATTGGCCCCCACTCTCTTCTGGCTTGTAGAGTTTCTGCCAAGAGATCTGCTGTGAGTCTGATGGGCTTCCCTTTGTGGGTTACCCGACCTTTCTCTCTGGCTGCCCTTAAGATTTTTTCCTTCATTTCAACTTTGGTGAATCTGGCAATTATGTGTCTTGGAGTTGCTCTTCTCGAGGAGTATCTTTGTGGCGTTCTCTGTATTTCCTGGATTTGAATGTTGGCCTGCCCTACTAGGTTGGGGAAGTTCTCCTGGATGATATCCTGAAGAGTGTTTTCCAACTTGGTTCCATTTTCCCCCTCACTTTCAGGCACCCCAATCAGACGTAGATTTGGTCTTTTTACATAATCCCATACTTCTTACAGGCTTTGTTCATTTCTTTTTCTTCTTTTTTCTTTTGGTTTCTCTTCTCGCTTCATTTCATTCATTTGATCCTCAATCGCTGATACTCTTTCTTCCAGTTGATCGAGTCGGTTACTGAAGCTTGTGCATTTGTCACGTATTTCTCGTGTCATGGTTTTCATCTCTTTCATTTCGTTTATGACCTTCTCTGCATTAATTACTCTAGCCGTCAATTCTTCCACTTTTTTTTCAAGATTTTTAGTTTCTTTGCGCTGGGTACGTAATTCCTCCTTTAGCTCTGAGAAATTTGATGGACTGAAGCCTTCCTCTCTCATCTCGTCAAAGTCATTCTCCGTCCAGCTTTGAGCCATTGCTGGCGATGAGCTGCGCTCCTTTGCCGGGGGAGATGCGCTCTTATTTTTTGAATTTCCAGCTTTTCTGCCCTGCTTTTTCCCCATCTTTGTGGTTTTATCTGCCTCTGGTCTTTGATGATGGTGATGTACTGATGGGGTTTTGGTGTAGGTGTCCTTCCTGTTTGATAGTTTTCCTTCTAACAGTCAGGACCCTCAGCTGTAGGTCTGTTGGAGATTGCTTGAGGTCCACTCCAGACCCTGTTTGCCTGGGTATCAGCAGCAGAGGCTGCAGAAGATAGAATATTTCTGAACAGCGAGTGTACCTGTCTGATTCTTGCTTTGGAAGCTTCCTCTCAGGGGTGTACTCCACCCTGTGAGGTGTGGGGTGTCAGACTGCCCCTAGTGGGGGATGTCTCCCAGTTAGGCTACTCAGGGGTCAGGGACCCACTTGAGCAGGGAGTCTGTCCCTTCTCAGATCTCAACCTCGGTGTTGGGAGATCCACTGCTCTCTTCAAAGCTGTCAGACAGAGTCGTTTGCGTCTGCAGAGGTTTCTGCTGCTTTTTTTTTTTTGTTGTTGTTGTTGTTGTTGTTGTGTAGCTGTGCGCTGTCCCCAGAGGTGGAGTCTACAGAGACAGGCAGGTTTCCTTGAGCTGCTGTGAGCTCCACCCAGTTGGAGCTTCCCAGCAGCTTTGTTTACCTACTTAAGCCTCAGCAATGGTGGGCGCCCCTCCGCCAGCCTCGCTGCTGCCTTGCCGGTAGATCACAGACTGCTGTGCTAGCAATGAGGGAGGCTCCGTGGGCGTGGGACCCTCCCGGCCAGGTGTGGGATATGATCTCCTGGTGTGCCTGTTTGCTTAAAGCGCAATATTGGGGTGGGAGTTACCCGATTTTCCAGGTGTTGTGTGTCTCAGTTCCCCTGGCTAGGAAAAGGGATTCCCTTCCCCCTTGCGCTTCCCAGGTGAGGCGATGCCTCGCCCTGCTTCAGCTCTCGCTGGTCGGGCTGCAGCAGCTGACCAGCACCGATCGTCCGGCACTCCCCAGTGAGATGAACCCAGTACCTCAGTTGAAAATGCAGAAATCACCGGTCTTCTGTGTCGCTCGCGCTGGGAGTTGGAGACTGGAGCTGTTCCTATTCGGCCATCTTGCTCCGCCCCTGGCTGATTTTTCGCTAGTATTATTTCTATATTGTATATGAGAAAATGGTGACACAGAGTGGTAAAGTTTAAGTAACAGAAAACCCAACTCAAAATTTCTTAAATGAGAATAGTGGTTTGTCTACTCACATTGTTGAAAAGTCCAGAGGTAGAGTGAGTTTCTGCTGTGGTTTGGCTGGGGCTGTGCCTCAGTTTCTTAGCAATGACTCTGGCCTGATCCTTCCTATGGGTTGGCTTTATTTTTTGGTTGGTGTTTCCTGGTTGGGTAACAAAATGGCTGCCTTTGTCTGTCAGCACCACATACTTCCTCGCCTACATCTAGGGAGAAAGAGTCACTTCTACAAGTACTCCTGGCTCTATTGTGATCTGCAGTCACGTGGTCTGGGAGATGCCCTGCACTGATTCGTTTAGGCTTGACGTCATCACTCTGCCCATGAGGTTGGGAATTATGATTGGCACTGTAAGCCCATGGAGCTAGAGTCTACCCGTGGAGTTTGAGGGCCATTTATTCCCACACGAACTACCTAGCTTGCTTCACAAGGGTGAGGGTGGATGCAATCACAATTTCACCCTACTTAGGAAGTTGCCCAAGGTCATGTGGTTAATAAGTGGTAGCTGGGATTCCCATCTAGCAGAACCACTCCAAAGCCAGTAATCTTAACCACTATCCTATAGATCTAAATAACTTCACATTAAAAATTATTTGAGTGGCTGGGCACGGTGGCTCATGCCTGTAATCCCAGCACTTTGGGAGGCCGAGGTAGGTAAATCACTTGAGATCAGGTGTTTGAGACTAACCTGGCCAGCATGGTGAAACCCCAGCTGTACTAAAAATACAAAAATTAGCCAGGCGTGGTGGCAGGCACCTATAATCATCAAGTCCATTCAATACTCAATGTTTGTTAAGAAGACTATGGGAAAGAATATTTTATAAGAAGAAAGAGAAAAGATTAATAATCCTGGATCAGTTGTCTATTGCTATGAAACAAATCATCCCCAAACTTAGTGGCTTATCTTTTATGGTTTCTGTGGGTTGGGAATTCAGGAAGGGCTTTGCCGGGTGTTTCAGGCTTCCATCTCCCGTGTGGTTGTGGTCAGACAGTGGCTGGAGCTGGAACAGTTGGGGCTGGTCAGACATCTCTCTTTATTCACATCTTTCTTTTTTCACCAGGGACACTCCCTGTGTTCTCCCTGGAGGGGCTAGTTTGGGCTTCCTCCTGGCATAGAGGCCTTGGAGCAGGTAGGTGGTGGACATTGTGACTCAGACCTCCAAAGGCAGGAAGTCCTAGAAAACCAGGGGAAGCCATAACATTTTTTGCAAACTAGTCTCAAAAGTCATACAACATCCCTTTCATCACTTACAAGCCCACCCAGACTCAAGAGATTTCACCTGTCTGTGGGAGGCCTGTCAAAGTCACGTTGCAAGAAGAACATGTGAGATGTGAGATAATTATGGCCATATTTGGAAAACACAATCTGCCACAATTTCTGTACTTCTGTTATTGACGGGTTCTCATGATCTTTAAAATAGAATTAACACCTAATCAGTAGCCTAGACAGTTGCTATGGACACCCTATTGCTTGCTTTCAAATTTCAAGTGAAATCTTTAAAACGTGGTTTCAAAGGAGAGTAGTAATTTCTTCCCCACCACAGGCATGTCATGCCAAAATGTACTTCTGTGTACCGTTTTTCAACTGCAAAACTTGTTTCTTATGTTTGCAATTTAGGAAAGAATAACATTGGGAGGTTGGTGTCTTAGCTCATTTTTTGTTTCTTCTAACAGCATACCTAAAACTGGGTAATTTGTAAAGAAAAGGAATTTATTTTTCACAGTTCTGGAGGCTGAGGAGTCTAAAGTTGAGGGTTTGTGTCTGGTGAGGGCCTTCTTGCTGGAGGGGACTCTGCAGAGTCCTGAGGTGGTGCAGGGCATCACATAGTGAGGGACTGAGCATGGTGGCTCAGGTCTCTCTTTCCCTTTTCTTAAAACCACCAGACCTGGCCAGGTGCAGTGGCTCACGCCTGTAATCCCAGCATTTTTAGGAGGCCGAGGTAGGCGGATCACAAGGTCAGGAGATTGAGACCATCTCGGCTAACACGGTGAAACCCTGTCTCTACTAAAAATACAAAAAATTAGCCAGGTGAGGTGGCGGCGCCTGTAGTCCCAGCTACCCAGGAGGCTGAGGCAGAAGAATCCCTTGAACCCGAGAGGCAGAGATTGCAGTGAGCTGGGATCGTGCCATTGCACTCCAGCCTGGGTGACAGAGTGAGACTCCATCTCAAAAATAAGTAAATAAAATAAAACCACCAGTCCCAATACCATGATAACACATTAATACTAACCCATTAATCTATTAACACATTAATCCATTTACCCATCAATCCATTAATGTATTAATTCATTTATGAGGTCAGGGCACCCATGATCCAATTACCTCTTAAGGGCCCATCTTTCAAAACTGCCACATTAGGGTGACTCAACATGAGTTTTGGAGGGGACAAATTCAAACCATAGCAGTTGGAAGTAGAAATAGAAGATAAAGTGAAAGGCAGAACAGGAAGACAGGCTTTTTCACTAAAACTTGGGAGAAAAAAAAGGAAGGGAAAGAAAGTTTAATCTGGGATGTAAAGTCTGTCTTTGGGATGGAGGGAGCTGAGACATGAATCAGAGGAGCTGACAGCTCCAAATTAGTCTTGAAGTGATGCTGGGCAAGTCAAGGCTGCATAACTCTGAGTATTGGGAAAGGATGTTAAGAACATTTACTCACCCATGCTGCAGGAGAATACGAAATACCTACTCACCCATGCTGCTCTTGTGCTCTGGGGCCAGTATGAAGTACAACAAGCGTGACTTAAACACAAGCACTGCAATGTTACCACAGTCTATCTGAGAACCCAGAAGGCTGATAAGCGATTAATAGGTGGGTACTGAGGACAGCATGGATCTGCTTAACAAAGGATGACTCATGGCCCGGGTAGGATGGCTCAAAATTTCATCATGCTGCTTAGAACAGTGTGCAATTTTAAACTTATAAACGGTTTATTTCTGGAATTTTCCATTTAATATTTTAAAACTGCGGTTGACTCTGGGTAAGTGAAACCACAGAAAGCAAAACTGCAGATAAGGGAGGACTACTGTATTTATATACAATGGAATATTATTCAGGGAGTCCTGTCCTAATCTACAGCATGGATGAACCTGGAGAACATGATGCAGAGTGAAACGAACCACTCACAGAAGAACAACTACTGCATGATTCCACATATATAGGGTGTCTGAAAGAGTCAGCCTCATAGAAACAAGAAAAGTGGTGGTTACCAGAGGCTGGGGAGAGGCGGCAATGGGAGCCATTACTCAGTGAGTATAGCGCTTCAGTCATCCAAGATGAAAACACTCTGGAGATCTGGACAATATTGTCTCTACAGTTACCAATGCTTAGAAATGTATCAAGAGGGGTGGATGTTACGATTTGTGTGTTTCACCACTATAAAAACATCAGTGGTAATTTATTTACCCCGTATGTTGCTTTTCTGCTTATTTTTTGTGAATATAAAATGTTATAATGATATTCATATGTTTCCTTGTAATGTCTCCCTTCCTACCTTATTTTTTGCCTTAGCATTTCTCAAAGTTAAGCCATACCCTGAGGCTCTTAGAAAACTAGCTCTCTGTGTCAACAAAACACAAAAGGAAAAAAGATAAAGAAAAGTAGCTCTCACCTCATCTCACAGCGACGGGGTGCTACACTAATGCCAGTTTCCTGTGGGTAACGGTATGTGGCTGTAGTTTTTAAAAATTTAATGAATAGCGCATCTGAGTCTATAATGTGAGCAATTTTCTAAAAGAGTTGGTTGTAGAAAACATGGAATTAAGTGGGAGCTCTTTTAATTAATCGCTTTCATGGTTGGTTACTCCTTCATTGCTTGTGTTTACAACAAATTTCTAGAAATAATTTTTGCACTTCAACGTGAGCACACAAGGTCAGGAGAGTGACTCAAAAATATAAGCCTGCAAAGGCAGAATATCAATACCGTTAAAGAGATTTCATGTCTTAGAAAAAGGCTTTTGATTAAAGTGATTTATTCTTTTTTTAGTACCTAATGCTTTAAAAAAATCTACCTTTCACTTCTCCACAATAGAATAAAAAAACATAATTTTAGAACATGAGAAACTTTTTGACATTTTCAGAATAGACCAGTGACCAAAAACTGTCTGAACTGGAAGGTTGTGGCTCCAATTTTACAGATTTTTCCCTTCCTTTGAAAAGGCATCTTATCATCTATAGCAGGGCTTTGTAGTTTTGAAAAAATATAATTATCCAAACTATTTTCTAGGTCAAGAATTATTAACAAGAAACCACTGAGGATGGTAGAATGCATTTCAGGTTTCTAGACCCGCAAGGATAATCTAGACCTGCAAGGATAATTCATTCTTATCTCTTCTCTTTTTCATACAGAGAAAAGTGGACACTTAGTCTGGAGCGTTATCTGACAAAGCAATAGAATACTAGAAATTCAGATTGGAAACCAGGGAACCTGGCACACTTGTTTGCAGTAACTGTGATCTTGGCCTCTGTATTAGTCAGCTTGTGCTGCTATAACAAACTGCCATAGACTGGGTGGCGGCTGAAACAACGGAAGTTTGTTTCTCACAGTTCTGGAGGCTAGAAGGCTGATCTCAAAAAGTGCTGTCTGATCTGGTTGCTGTGAGAGCTCTCTCCCTGGCCTGCGGACAGCTGTCTTCTCACTGCGTCCTCCCAGGGCCTTTTCTCCGGGCATGCACGATGAGAGAGCGTGCTTGGGCTTTTTCCTTTTCTTATAAGGGAACGAATCCAATCTTCAGGGTTCCACTTTCATGGTCTCATCTAACCCTAATCCCTGTCTGAAGTCCCCATCTCCAGATGCCATCACACTGGGGCTAGGGCTTCAATATATGAATTTTGGGAGACACCATTTGATTCACAACAGCCTCCTTTATTACCTTTTATTCTGGAATATAATCTAAGCTCTGATTTTCTGAGATACTTTCAGAAAGAGTATCTTCTCAGTGTCTTGTTTTTAATATCTGAAACAATGATTCTTACTAGCAACTTCTCAGGAATGTCAAAGTTCATTTAGAAAATAATTGCATGTTTAAAAAGACCAAATCTATTCTGATGCCTTAGATGTAAAAGTAAACCTGAGGAATATTTTAATGATTGTTATCACTTTTACTGGGAAATTGTTGCTACAGACACAGATTCTTGTTGTCATTCCCTTTAACTCGTGGAGTCCCCTCGGTGGAGGAGATAGAGAGAACTGTAGTCTATGTCTCGAAGTTCAGGTTCTAGCTCTGCCCTGGAACTTGCAAATCTAAACTGTCAGTCTTCCCACCTTTAAGCAGTCCCTTTCCTCTATAATATTGGGGAAAGAGGAGTGGATGTCTCCCATCTGCTCTCATTTGACTTCTCTGAGTTATATTCTCACCTTTTCCACTTTACGCTTCACTTCCTTCACTGCAGGTCTCAGTCTGGAGCCCACTGACTACAGCGCCCTTGCTCTTTGCATATGCGTGTGTGTGTGTGTGTGTGTGTGTGTGTGTGTGTGTATGGGTATACCTGTGCATATGTGTGCACATGTGTGTGCATGTATGTGAAACGATGCTGGTTAAACAGGATGATTATCCAATACCAATCAGCTTGAATAATCTGATTATCCAAGGAAGCTCAGGAATGTATTGACTCACATGGAAAGTAGTACAAAGGTTCTTTACCACTGGAGTCTAGTGAGAAAGAACAGTCGCATGAGTCAGGCAAAGCACCTTTATTACTCACAGATAGGTGGTGAGGATAAACAGAAGCCTAGGATCCATGGCAAGCCAGATCCGTGGCAAGCCAGATCCATGGCAAGCCAGATCCGTGACAAGCCAGATCCGTGGCAAGCCAGATCCGTGGCAAGCCAGGGTCAGGGGGTTGCCCTGGGTGGCTGGAGTCTTGTCTGCACGTGACCCACATTGCACTGCAGCTAAGGGAGGGCAAAAGCACTCCACTCTGAGTTTTATGCCCTTGGTGGAAGTCGGATCACTGAGTTCAAGTACTGCAGGACATCCTGTTCTAGGAGGGACGAGGACATAGCCCACGCAGTTCCGGACAGTTGCCACTTAGCTCAGAATGTTGCGGTCTCTTTACATTCTACAGTTATTCCAAGAACTACCAGCAGGAGTAGGGAGAGCCGGGTAGGGCAAAACCATCTGGGGACCTGTCCTCCTGTATGTAGAAAACACAGGGTTACCCAAAACTCGGGCTCTGTCTTTCACCTCTTTCTTTCTACATGCCATTGTTCTCCTAAATTGTTTTACTCCATGGGATTAAAATTAGAGCTGCTGGCAGCACTGGGCACAATCTTCCCAACTTTCCCACCTGGTAGGAAAGAGCTTCTTCCAGCGTTAGCTGAAAAAACCTGGGCAAGGGTTCTGATTGGCCTGGCTTGCCTCCTGGGTCAGCTTGACGAGCCTAGCTAGGGCCAAAAGCCTCCTCTGGACGCATGTGGTCCCGGGGGTGGTCCCCTGCAGCTCGCACATGGATCACCTGCTACAGCGAGGCCGTTTCCCCAAAGAAAGGAAGGTAAAGACACAACCACCATGTGGATGTGAGCTGGGCAGTCACCCTCACTTCTCAGTTTCTGCTCTAGTGGGACAGGTTTTGCAGCCCTCTTTTGGCTCTGTAGATGGAGGTCCGCTTTACAGCCTGTCACACATAGCTACATGGCTAGATAGGGTTTACTGAAGGGCTGGGGAGAACTAAAGGGAATGGCAACACCTAGTGGGAAGAACTGCAAACCATAAGCTGGCAGCGCCCATAGTCTCAGGGCAAGTGTGCAAGGCAGTCTACCTCCCGCAGGGACCCTGTTCTGAAGCACTGGTTTCTTTTCTTTTTTGTTTTTGTTTGTTTGTTTGTTTGTTTTTGAGACGGAGTTTTGCTCTTGTCGCCCAGGCTGGAGCACAACGGTGCGATCTTGGCTCACTGCAACCTCCTCTTCCCCAGTTCAAGTGATTCTCCTGTCTCAGCCTCCCGAGTAGCTGGGATTACAGGCGTGGGCCACCATGCCAGGCAAATTTTTGTACTTTTAGTAGAGATGGGATTTCACCATGTTGGCCAGGCTGGTCTCAAACTCCTGACCTCAGGTGATCCACCCTCCTTGGCCTCCTAAAGTACTGGGATTACAGGCGTGAACCACCCATTCCTGTACTGTTTTTGTTGTTGTTGTTGTTGTTGTTTTGAAACAGAGTTTTGCTCTTGTTGCCTAGGCTGGAGTGCAGTAGTGCAATCTCAGCTCACTGCAACCTCTGCCCCCCGGGTTCAAGCAATTCTCCTGCCTTAGCCTCCAGAGTAGCTGGGATTACAGGTGCCCCCCTACCACACTAGGCTAATTTTTGTATTTTTGGTAGAGACGGGGTTTCACCATGTTGGCCAGGCTGGTCTCGAACTCCTGACATCAGGCGATCCGCCTGCTTCGCCTCTCAAAGTGCTGTGATTACAGGTGTGAGCCACCGCGCCCAGCCTGAGGTACCCAGTTTCTGCCCTCAAGCCTCTGTGCCATGCACCTCCACCCTCTAAGCTCCAACTTGACTCTCCTGCCGTTTGGGAAACCTTGTCACATGCATTGTTATGGCCTAGCATACACCTGCCTCCTCCCAGCAGAACTTCTGCAAAGTCTTAGCAAGTCAGTCTGGAAATAGCATCCCAGTAGCTCAGGCTGGGAGGGAGGGACAGGCTGTGGTGGTTTTTGCCATCCAAGTTCTGCAGAATTGTGCAGGCAGTGGACTCTGGTTCTACTGCTTATGAATATGCCGTGTCAGACTCTCCTATGAGACTGCCTGGGAGACTTGTTTGTGCCTTGCCTAACAGTGTGAGATGCAGATGTGGATACGGTCAGCTCTCCATATCCATGGGTTCCACATGCATGGATTCAAGCAATTGCAGATTGAAAATATTTTGCAGAATCGTGTCTGTATGGAACATGTACCTTTTTTTCCTTGTCATTATTCCATAAACAATATGGTATGACAACTATTTTCGTAGCATTTACATTGCATTAGGTATCATACGTAAACTAGAGAGGATTTAAAGTATATGAGAGGATGTGCATAGGTTATATGCAAATACTATGCCATTTTATATCAGGGACTTGAACATGTGTGAATTCTGGCATCCTTGGGGGGCCATGAACCAATCTTCAGTGGATACTGCAGATGATTGTATTTATTTTCCTGACTGTCTAGCAGAGAGAAAGAGATCGACACTCTCCTCACAGTTCCATCGCTGCAAGTCCTACTTACTCACAACAGGATTCTGTTCAGCTTGCATTTTAAATGGTCTCCCTGTGGGTCTGCTGGGGATAATAAACAGGCCCGTTACTCAGCCATACTCAGTGGCTGCCCCTTTGGCTATCAAGAATACCTTGCCGATACACTGAATTTTCTGCCGAGAGGATTAACTTCTTAGATGAGGATCATGCTTCCTCATCTCTGCCTGGAAGAGAAAAGTTGTGACTTTTACTACTATTTTGAGACGGAGTTTCGCTCTTGTTGCCCAGGCTGGAGTGCAATGGCATGATCTTGGCTCACCACAATCTCCGCCTCCTGGGTTCAAGCAATTCTCCTGCCTCAGCCTCCCGAGTAGCTGGGATTACAGGCACGTGCCACCACATCCGGCTAATTTTGTATTTTTAGTGGAGACAGGGTTTCTCCATGTTGGTCAGGCTGGTCTCAAACTCCCACCCTCAGGTGATCTGCCTGCTTTGGCCTCCCAAAGTGCTGGGATTATAGGCGTGAGCCACCGCACCCAGCCGAAAAAGGTTGTTGTTGTTTTTTTTTCCTCTTCGTTATGCAAGTTATTTTAGTTTGGGTCTCCACAGCAAGCTTGAATATTTCTTTGAATTTTATAGCTTACCTTAAAATTATTGTAAACTTTTCATTCTACTCCATTATGTATCTGTTTGTTATATAAGTAATGTTTTAAGTTACTTTCTATTAAGCAAAATAGATTTTCTGAAAAGATATGCCACATTTATCTTTTGATTCTATTATTCTCTAGCTGTGAGTTCTTCTTGGCATTGAGCTTGAGCATGAACATATGGAATTACAGCCTGACTACCCACCACCCGCAACCTCAATCCTCTGGAGAAACTTTGAGAACTTGAGCCTTTGTGAAATTGCATCTTTGGAACACACAACCATATCCGACTCTTACAGGGTGACAAATGGAAAAGAACTTTCCAGATGAACTCAGGACAGTCAGAGTCACTGCAATGCCCTGTGGCATATGCAACATCCATGACTTCTTTCAACAATTTCCCTCGTGACTGGGGCTTTGGCATCATGTACTCACTGGCCTTAGGTGAATCATTGGTTTATTGAGTTCTCAGCTGAGTGCAGCAGCGCCAGCTCCTGGTCAACCTGAATGTTATTTAGAAAGCCAAGGGTAGAGATCCTGGGCTGGGTGTGCGTGAGTCAGGGCGTCCCCATGCCTCTGGATCTGGTGGATGTGCCTTACTGCCCAGTATCCATTCACTCTTCTCTGATAACCACACCCCAATATCCTTCTGGGAAACCACCCCTAATGCACTTCTATTCTATCTCCTTCAGGTGGCCTTGGCTTCTTCAGGGTGTGGAACATATGACTGAGGTCTGAGCAATCAGGATATTTCAGTTCCCAGTCAGGGACTGAATATGACACAAGCAGGGCAAATAAAATAAAATCCTATTGAGCTTAAAGCCTAGAAGATACACAATCTAGGTCTTCTGTAGAAATCTCAGGATCAGGAAGACAGACTCTCTGAAAATAAGGCCAAAACACAGAATAGGCCATGGCTAATTGACCATGTGCTAAAGAGAAGCTGGGTCCTGGTAACACAGGTTGGTATTTGCAGCGAACTACCCTTGAACCCAATACTACCCCTGGACTTTTCTGTTATCTTAGCTGGTAAATTACATTTTTCCAAAGGCCTAGTTGGGTTGGATTTTTGATCTTTTAGAACCAAATGAATTCTAACTATACGTTCCATGTAAGCATGGATCTTGCTTCATGGGCTATGGAAGAAAATGGGGAGGGGGGAGCCTCCCAGGGCATCCAGGTTGGCTAATCAAGGATGAAAGTCCAATGCCAGGCAGTAATTCAGTTTTGTTATTCTTGTTGAGCAGGACATGACATGTGCTCTGGATCAGTGACTACTGTAAATTATTCTCATTCTTGCCTTTCCCAAATGATGGCTTTATGGCCATTCTCTTGTTCTGTCTCCACCATGGTACACTGAATGAATTAGGGGTTGCCACATTTATTATGAGGCATGACATTTTGCCTTGACTGACAAAATTGAATATCGTCCAGAGATCTTAGGCTTGATACTGGATTAGATGTGGATGATCTTTTTTTGACAAGTAGTTAGTTTATCTTAAGTAGGTGCAGAAACTTGCGAGGCGTGGTAGGAAGGATGTATGTGTATGTGTGTTCTGGGCAGCCAAAAGAGGAGATGTAATGGATTCCACTTGTATTTTGCCACCCAGTCAATATTTACTCTTATTCTGACAACTCTACGTGATTTCCCCTGGGGAGGTCACCTCATCCTGATTCCCTCGATGATACATTCATATCTAGATGTGGAACATCCAATTTGGTATCTACACGTGACCCAAACAAAGCCAAGATACCCCGTGGGGCTTTTTCTAAACACTCTGGGAAAGATATTCTTGCTCTTTCTAGCTGGAATTGAAGCTTAAAGAAGAGAATATCTGAAATGACTATAGCCATCTTATGACCACAGAGAGAGAACTTACTTGAGTATAAAGCCCACCGTAAGGAGGACAGCAGATCTATCTGAGCCAAAAGATGGCAATGTGATATTTTAAATCCATGCCTTATGGTACCCGAAGTCAATTCCATCCTTAGACTTTTCAGGTAAGTGAGGCCACCCTTTCCAATTTATCAAAATATACTTTCTGCTGGGTTTTCTGCCATTTTCAACTGGAAGAGTCCCAACTGATATCCTGGACAAGTACCCACACTCCTGGAGATGATGTCCTAAAAGGAGAGCTTGCTCACTTGAGAGCAGGTAGTTTATTTGGAAGATAATCCCTGGAAGTAGAAATGAGGGAGTAGGGAGAGTGAGACAGGAAGGATCAACCCTTCTGGGGATGCTCTGTGTACAGCTCAGTGTTGAATGCAACTCAAAATTGTCCCACCAGGAGAGAGGGAGCCTCTGACATTTATACACTGGCCCCTGTCCCTGTTATCTGAGGGCTGCTTTCAAAGGTCTTAACTCCAGTGTATTTATGGATTGCAAATAACTGAAGCAAAGCTGATTGCGATAGTTTTGGGGAAAGCTCTGAGCCAGCAAAGCAGAAGGACCCCGAGAAATGCACTTGATGTGAGTCACTGGCAGCATGCACACGTCACAGTTGTACTGAAACTAGACAAACCAAAAAGAAGGAACATGGTGTGCCACAGGCATCAACTATAGAATCCACTTCTGATTTGTCCCTTTCAAATTTCTCCAATAACGGACTTTAAAATTTGTTTTTCTAAGAATTGAAAGACCTACTTACCCTGATCTTGAGCTTGACTGTTCCAGTGGAACGCTTCCAAATCTTCAAACTGGTATCTCCAATACCATGTTAGTGGAGCAGGCCTTCATAAGGGGACTCCCGAAAATTTACCGCTCCCAGGCCTACTCCTTAAAGATGCTGGTTTGATTAAGGTAAATTTATCAGTGGGATATGAGACATTTATAAAAATCAAGAATCTCCTAGCAGTGATGACCCAAATTTGGATGAGTCCAGGGCTCAATGGCCATGGAATCTGACTATCTATATCTGAAGAAGCTGAGACAAGCCAAGACAGCCAAAGGTCCCATGAGACGAGGCGAGTTCTGTTCTTGAAAGACTTGCCTTCCAACTCTAATCTGTGCTACTGTAAGGTAGAAACCAGGTCAAGAGCTGTCACAACAGAAATTGGGGAGGTAACTATAGGCTTTTGGCTTAGGCTCTGTCCCTCTGGAAAAATATCATGTAATGAATGTCTCTTCCCAGCAGTCTGAAAATAATTGTGTGTGCCTATGCATCAAATAACTAATCAATAAGTTAAAAATATTTTTATGGCTAACTTGACTGACAGCTGGCTTACCAAGCAGATAGATTTGTTTCTGTCTTGTCCTTGAGATAAGTCTGAGAGGGGAGCGGGATGAAATCTGTGCATGAAATGATGAGCTCATGACTTCAATTATAGGAGCCTTGAGGCCTCTAAACTGCCAGACTGTAATTTACCTAACTTCAGGGCGTGAAAGTCTGCCTTGGGTAAACGGCCAGGGGGATAGCAGACAGGGAGTAGACTGGGTACATATGTGCATGTGCGTGTGTGTTATAGGCTGGATGTTCCTCTGGGCAGACCTATCAGGCCGCCTTCTACCCAGCTGATGGTGAAGACAATGTCTCATTGGCAGCCAAGCCTTCGCAGATGTTACTGTTAAAGTAGTAGATGCAGCCACTTAGTGGTATCTTCTTTCTTCCCTGTTCTTTGCTTAATAGTTTCAATGCTTCTGCTTTTAAATGGCCTCAGTAAAAGTGAAAGCAATTGCATTCTGCCATGAGAGTTGTTTTGTCATTAGTCAAAAATACCTTGTGGTGAAGTAGAAGCATATGGCATCTCTTGTAGGATTAAGTTACTCCCTTTCTCTGTCCCTTCTGAACAGGGAGTAGGAGGAGGTCCTACTTCAGTTTAAAAGAGCTCTAAACTCCCTGCCCCCAAATGTTAGACATTCACCTCACTATTTCAAGTCCTGAGAATATTCTTCTATAGCCCCCAAAGGAGCTGATATTTAGGAAGGGATTGTTTGGCCAAATAATCAGTTAATATACCCAGGGAAAGAAAAGCCTAAGCTTCAGAGTTTCAGTTCTGCTGTGATGTGATGCTACCCAGCAAAATATTGATTGTGGCTTGCAGAACTTTCTGGAAGCTCCACATCCATGATGATGCCCTATGTTACAATAACTGTGACATTTTCATCTAGGACAATGGAAGACCCTCATGAGAGTTAGCCTCATTCCTGAATCCTCAACTCTCTTGGGAAACATCCACCAGGACTTCACACTACTTCCTGAACCTGCGAGACTATTCAGCAATGTCAGGCCACCTTCCAATGATGGCTTATATCATCACTGGCTTCTACCCAGTCTAGCCTCATCACCTGTAAATAAATATAAGATTCTTTTTCAAAGAGTTCTCCAGCCATCCTTTTATGGCCTGCAGTTTATATTCTACCTCTGGAAAGTGTGTTCCAAATTCTACCATGTCTTCAACTATATTCTGGAAGAGTATTGCAATAGCTCTATTAATAATAGAAACTGGACAGAATCTCTGTAACAGAAAATCTTGTGGGCCAACCAAGAACAGCTGCAGCACATCCTTCAGGGCACCAAGAAGCTGTTCAGAGCGTGAGGCTCCAGAAAACAGGAGAGGTGATTTAGACAGGTGAAGTTACTGGCTTTCTTTTCTTTTTTTGTTTTTTTGAGACAAGTCTCACTCTTTTGCCCAGGCTGGAGTGCAGTGGCGCCATCTCAGCTCACTGCAAGCTCCGCCTCCCGGGTTCACGCCATTCTCCTGCCTCAGCCTCTCGAGTAGCTGGGACTACAGACGCCCGCCACCTCGCCCAGCTAATTTTTTGTATTTTCAGTAGAGACGGGATTTCACCATGTTAGCCAGGATGGTCTCGATCTCCTGACCTCGTGATCCGCCCGCCTTGGCCTCCCAAAGTGCTGGGATTACAGGCGTGAACCTCTGCGCCCGGCCACTGGCTTTCTTACACTTGTCAGGGACATATACCACCTGCTTACACCAGCCTTTGCTGAAAACTGTTTCCAAGGATGATTTGATGTACGGAGGCAAAATCCACACCCCTGCATCCTGCTTGACCCATTTTCTCCTGTTTTCTGCTGGTCTCCTCTATCACTACCCTCCAGTCATCCTTTAGTTCAGCTCTGTGAAACCAGAATACATATTGGAAAAACCCTTTAGCTCTATTAGCAGCATGGTGTAGTTATGCAACAAATATTTGACTAATAAATGAAGATGTGTTTATTTGCATATTTTGGTAGACATTGATAACATTCCTAAACATCTAGTGCATTAAACAAAATGCACCTCACCTCTTGAATTTGGGGCACTGACCTAACACACAGAATTTATCTGGAATGCTGAATGATCTTTCCTGCTTAAAGGCTACTTAAAGTACATCTCTCATAGCCCATGCCTGATCCTCCGAGAGGCCACGTCTCTCAGAAGCACTGAGTGACAGCACTTCACTTGGGTTGTATTTTCTTGAAAGCAATTGCATTTGATTTTATAGGTGTCCATTTTTAGTTTTAGGTACAAGAAATACAAACTAAAAATGCAAAAGGGAACCAAGCACTTCTGCCTCACCAGGGGAACAATCTCCTAACTTTCTACGTATAAGAGAATCTAGACCAGCCTCCTTCATTACAGAAAATCTCTTTCACGTAAATAGTAGTAATTTTTTTTTCAGTCTTTTAATGTACCTGATAATTTCCCAGGCTGTCTCCATATCACCTGCCTAGTGTTGGACTTGCTTTTGATTTTAATTTTCTTTTTGATGCTATTGTTGTGCTGAAGCCGATTTCTGGATTTTCATATCACTGTTTCCAAATTCAGACTACGGGCCGAGCAGAAAGTGGAATTACTGTTATGTTCCCTATGTCGCTAAATGCTAATCTGTGGCCTCAGCTAAAGACAGGTACTGACGCACATATTCCCTAACAATGGATGATTTCCTGCGTGGAAGAGAGTGGTATCGCTGTCTCCGTTGCCCAGGTGCATTTGTCTGTTCTATTCAATAATATAGGTGGTCGCAACCTGCCTACCATAGAAGAGCCAAAAAAGCAGTATGGGTCTTAACATATTAATTTCCAACTTAGTAACGAAGCAATTTAATTATTAGGCTCAGAGGAGGTGTTACCAGTGTTTAGGCAAGACAGTCCTTTGATGGGATTATCTTATGCATCACAGGATGTATAGCATCCTTGGGTCCTATTCAGGTGCCTGTAACACTCCTCGTTAGTGTGACCACTAAAGCTGCTCCCACACTTCTCAAACACTTCACCTGGCTGAGGAGCATTGAAAGACAAAGGGCTTACTTTCGAGAACCTGCCTGGGAATGACATCGCAAACCTATACTTAGCTTCAGGAGGAACCCTGAAGATAGACAGCAGATAAATAATGCCTTCATTGTCCACTAGAAGTAGCTCATTCTGTGTAACGTGATTTGGACTCTAAATTGGTTAGGCTTTTGATTCAATCCTAGAACGACTCTAAGAAATTTTTCTAATTTCATTAGCGATGCCAAATTTCATTTCAGGCCTTGACTTTGATTCTAGAGTTTATTCTAAGCTAGTCTCCTTACAGGAATTGGAAATAGATACGTGGGTTGAAAATGGGGCTTTCCCCCAGACCAGGTCTGATCTGCATGGAGCTTGTGCTGGAGTCTTTGGACGCTCCTAGCCTGTCCCAGTTTCCTGGAGTGGAGCACTGATATCCCTAGTTTACTTTTTGTTCCTCTGTAGGCATCCTAGCATAGGACTGCTATATTATATGGGGGAAGAATGATCCTGGCTTTGTTAGGATAAAAAATTTTCAGAACTAATGAAAATGTAATGCTTATTATGTGTGATTATTAAAGTGAAGCATTGTCTTAGAATGCCGTTGACACCAGTCTTGGAACTGCATGTACGTAAACATAGCGCTCTCATGGGTGGAAGAAATTCCAATCTAGGTTATTTTTGGAGAAAATTGTAGTTCTTTGTTTCTCCTAAAATAGAAAGGATCCCATTTCCAATGTCTTTGTGGCTGTATCATGTTAATGAGGATAGTGAAATATGTGGCCCTAGCTGTGGTTAGATACAGTCCTCGTTCCAGAGCGCTGGCAGTAAGCCCACGCAGAGCTCCCTTTGAAAGGCTCGACACCCATGTATTGAGTATGTATTATGGCTAACACAGCGCCAAGTGCTCAGGGAATACAGAAAGGCAGGCTACATAAGGTGTATTTGTTCCTTTCCCATCAGAAGTTTCAATGCGCCACGTGCACACAAGGGATGTTAGGAAGCAAAGTCAGGCAGTGTGGGATCATGTACCATCACGAAGGTCAGTGTGGCAGTGTTTGGAGAGTCTTCCATTGGCCATTGGCCATATCACAGTAGCTTTATCTCCAGGCTATGTTACCATAACTCCCACGTTACTGGCTACGTGTGGATTCCAGCTACTGCATCTATAGGGGTCATTCCAGCAAATGCTTCTAACAGCAGATTCAATGTTTTGAGATAAAACCTTCTACAATATAATAAAAAAATCAAAATAAATGAGAACCTGAGCTGTCCAATATCCTTACGTTGTTCTGGATGGCCAAGTTTCCCAGATAGGTATGGGTCCTTTGAGGGGTTGAGGTGAAACACTTTCTACAATTTGTCATCCTGGGATTTCTGATTCAGGATGTCTGGTCACTTCAGTCTCAATTCAATTCAGCAAACACTTCATGAATGACAGTTCTAGGTAACGCTGCTACGGGAGATGCAAGGATTACTTAGCGAACCTCAGGCTATCCAGGATCACAGGCTACACCAGTGATTCTCAACCCTGGCTGTGTAGCAGAATCATCTGACAAGTTCAAAAAATATACAGATGCCAGGGTTCCATTCCAGATTAGTTGAATATGAATTGCTGAGACTGGGAGCTAGACGTCACCTTTTATTTTTTTATTTTTTTTATTTTCAAATAAACAGCTCCTTAGATGATTTCAATAGGCTTCCAGGGGTGCTGATCTAGGCAAACACAGATCAAAACAACAACCTGATAAATAGTATAGTGTAAATATAAATAAAATGTAAGATTAATTTCAAATGGGAACATTGAAGAATTCTTTTTGGAGAATGGAAGTTTGGAGCTGAGCCAGATTTATTTTTTATTTATTTATTTTTTTGAGACAGAGTTTTGCTCTTGTTGCCCAGGCTGGAGTGCAATGGCGTGATCTCGGCTCACCACAACCTCCGCTTCCCAGGTTCAAGTGATTCTCCTGCCTCAGCCTCCTGAGTAGCTGGGATGCGCCATCATGCCCCGCTGCTGACATTTTTGAGTTCTTATGTCTGCCTTTCGTAATTTTTTTCCAGTTTCTTTCCTATCAGTAGGTTCTTAGCTGTCCTTCTCATAGTCGTGGGCATATGTCTATAGCAGCCCATTTCTAATGTAATATTTCT
This sequence comes from Theropithecus gelada, assembly GCF_003255815.1. Taxonomy (NCBI): domain Eukaryota; kingdom Metazoa; phylum Chordata; class Mammalia; order Primates; family Cercopithecidae; genus Theropithecus; species Theropithecus gelada. The sequence goes on from NC_037671.1 coordinate 10,592,041, forward strand.
AAGCATCTGGGGCTAGGAAATTTAATTTCTAAGTTTGTTGGAATTGAATGTAAATTAGGAATAAATAGGTTCTACTTCCCACCAAAGGAACTAAGACTCCTTGGAGAAATGGCTGATTCCAGGTCTGGGGCAGGAAATGTATTTGGTGAACCCAGGGCAACTTGTTAAGCCAGAGAGCGAGGAAGCTATCAAGACTAATGGGGTCATACCAGAAGTACACAGTGCCAACTGGAGTTGGCATCTCCCCCAGACCAAAGAAGGGACAACTAGAGTATCAATAAAGATAATGACAGCAGTGGGCTAAAATATATTAAATATATAAACATCCAATGGTTCATATTGATACCAAAACAAACAAACAATAAAAGCAAAACCACCCAAACCTCAGTGTTGAATTGAAATTACTGGAGCACTGATTCATTAGTCTGAAAATTCATAAGGAAAGGAAAGTACCAAGTGTTTGTTTTTTCTTCTATTGGCTCTTTCAGGGTAAACAAATAGCTACGGGGGGAAGATAACTGTGTTTGCCTAGATCAGTACCCCCAGAAGCATATTGGAATTATCTATGGAGCTGCTATTTTTTTTTTAATAGCAGATTTCTAGTTAATTACATGAAGAAGAAATTAGAAAATCACATTTTACAATCCTAACGAGCCTAGACACAGTCATCAATAGATGCTACCTCAGCCATCTACGGATACATCACAAACCACCGTCACATGGTGGCAGTTGGGGTCACTCATGCAACCACATTCTTCTGGTAGCCCAGCCAGGGCTGGAATGTCCACAGTGGCCCCACTCTTGATCTGGGGCTTTGGTGCTTGCTGTCACCACAGAGCCTCAGTTCTCCTCCATGTGGCCTCTTATCACTCAACAGTCTGTCCTGTGCCTGGCTTCCATGACAGCAGAGGCAGAAGCCATCAAAGCTATCAGGCCTCTTAAGGACTAAACCTACAGGTCACACATCGTCACCTCTGTCACCATCTATTGGTTGAAGCAAGTCACAAAGTCAGTCTAGATTCACAGGGGTGGGGAGAATAGACTCCCACTCTTGATGGAAAATGGCTTCCCTGGGAACAATCTACCGCCGTCTGTCCTCTGGCCACAGCGATTCATGTCCATTCCACATGCAAAATACAACGACTCCCTTTTACAACTGTCTCCATTTTGGCATCAGCTCAAAGTCCAGGATCTTGTCATCTCAGTCAGGTCCTCAGGTGCAGCTCCTATTGCTCTGAGAGCGTCATGAGGTGGTACAATAGGAAGTATGTACATAACATCACCTGGCCAGTATTCTTGTCTTAAAATTGATCCTGAATCTTCTCAGACATCTAGACTCTGTGACTAATATACAGGACACACAAGAGCTAGAGGACCAGCTTAAATGGCACAATGAAGCAATTAGCTAGACCCTGAATATAGCACATCCTACAGGATGAAGGACCTACGTTCCTCGACAAATCAATACATGCAAAGCACACAGAAAGAAGCTGTTAGAGAATAAATGAGAATTAAGAGGCATAACAATCAAATGCATTGTGTGTGTGGCCGGGCGCGGTGGCTCAAGCCTGTAATCCCAGCACTTTGGGAGGCCGAGACGGGCGGATCACGAGGTCAGGAGATCGAGACCATCCTGGCTAACACAGTGAAACCCCGTCTCTACTAAAAATACAAAAAATTAGCCGGGCGTGGTGGTGGCGCCTGTAGTCCCAGCTACTCGGGAGGCTGAGGCAGGAGAATGGCAGGAACCCGGGAGGCGGAGCTTGCAGTGAGCCGAGATCGCGCCACTGCACTCCAGCCTGGGTGACAGAGCGAGACTCCGCCTAAAAAAAAAAAAAAAAAAAAAAAAAAAATGCATTGTGTGGACCTTATTTGGATCCTGATTCAGACAAAACAAATACAAAATCTCACCTTTGTGGCGATTAGCAAAATGTAATTGCAGTGAGGTATTAAATGATATTAGGGAATTATTGCTAATTTTATTAGGTGTGATAACAGCATGGTGATTATGGGGGGAGAAAAGGTCTTTATCAGTTGGAGATGCATATTAAACTGTTTGTGGGTAAGATACCATAAGGCTTGGGATTGGCTTTAAAATGTTCCAGGCAGGCTGGGCGTGGTCCCTCATGACTTTAATTTCAGTACTTTGGGAGGTTGAGGCAGGGAGAATCACTTTGAGCCCAGGAGTTCAAGACCAGCCTCGGCAACATAGAGAAACTCTAGATGTATAAAAAAATTTAAAAAATTAGCTGGGCATTGTGGTGTGTGCCTGTAGTCCCACCTACTCGGGAGACTGAGGTGGGAGGACCATCTCAGCCTGGGAGGTCAAGGCTGCAGTGAGCCGTGATGGCACCACTGTACTCCAGCCTGGGCAACACAGTGAGACTATGTTTCCAAAAGAAAAAAAAAAATCCAGGTAAAATAAATGGTGTAGGGTGATGGTAGGAAGGCAAATAAATTAGGAAAATGTTGGTAATTTTTTTAAAGTAGGAAATAGGTAAATGGGGGTTTTCTCCACTTGCGTGTGTGTGTGTGTAATAGATGAGGTCTTGCTTTGTCACCCAGGCTGGAATACAGTGGCATGATCATGGCTCACTGCAGCTTCCAGCTCCTGGGCTTAGGCAATTCTCCTGCCTCAGCCGCTGGAGTAGCTGAGACTATGGGTGGGTATCACCATCCCCAGCTTCTGTGCATGTCTGAACATTTCCACAATAAATGTTTTAAAAAAAAAAAAAAGAAGAATTGCTTCTGAATGAAGAAACTGGATTTGAGGGTCTCTTAAATAAATCAGTGAAGCACCAGCATACTGGGGTAGCGTCTCAGGTAGTCGGGAGTCCCAGCAGGTACTCGGGGCCCTGGCTTTGGCTTGCTTCCTGACGCTCAGCTGGTCATGGGAGGTGGGGGTGAAAGCAGGAAGGGAAAAGCTGTGAGTTATTTGGTGGTGAGAGAATTTACTCCTTCTTCCTGGCATTTGGTCTCTATTAGAAAAGTCAGTCAGTTGGTCAATCAATTATTTATGGAGCCCTTGTACTTTTATTTTTTATTTTATTTTTATTGATTTATTTTTTGAGACAAAGTTTTGCTCTTGTTGCCCAGGCTGGAGTGCAGTGGTGCCATCTTGGCTGACTGCAACCTCTGCCTCCCGGGTTTAAGCAATTCTCCTGCCTCAGCCTCCCAGGTAGCTGGGATTGCTGACATGCGCCACCATGCCTGGCTAATCTTGTATTTTTAGCAGACATGGGGTTTCTCCATGTTGGGCAGGCTGGTCTTAAACTCCCAACCTCAAGTGACCTGCCCGCCTCGCCTCCCAAAGTGCTGGGATGACAGGCGTGAGCCACCGCGCCCAGCAGCTCTTGTACTTTTAAAAAGTTAATGTTTGTTACCTTAAAGTAACACATGTACATAGTTCTGAAAAGTCAAATAGGTCTACACCATCTACAATGAAAAGAACAGCTCCTTCTCCCCTTTCCTTCCCTGAATTTCTTCTCAACAGAGCTGCTACTTCCAATCTTTTTAGTTCTTTCTCAAGACGTTTCTTTTTTTCTGTCAAAATAACTGGCTTGGCTGGGTGCCATGGCTCACGCCTGTAATCCCAGCACTTTGAAAGGCCAAGGCAGGTGAATCACATGAGGTCAGGAGTTCGAGACCAGTCTGGCCAACATGGTGAAACTCTATTATACTAAAAAACACAAAAAATTAGCCATGCATGGTGGCACACACCTATAGTCCCAGCTACTCAGGATGCTGAGGCAGGAGAATTGCTTGAACCCGGGAGGCTGAGGTTGCAGTGAGCTGAGGTGGCACCACTGCACTCCAGCCTGAGCAACAGTGAGACTCTGTCACTAAAACAAACAAACAAATAAACAAAACCAGGCTTATTGTATTTTTCTCTTTTATTTTTCAACTTTAGATATAATCTATTGGCTATATCTAATACCACTGAAGAAAGTAGGAGTTAGCCCTGTCGTGTCACCCTCCACACATACAAACTAGCTTCTCTTTCTGTTTTCCTAATAGCTTTATTTTTTTTGTTGTTGAATCAATATTCAGTGTTTGCTCTATGAGAAGCAAGCCAATACACATATTCTGAGTTCACTACCCAGCCAAGTGGTGAACTCAGATTCTGTTTTGTTTCTTGTGTAATTTTTGGTTTCTCAGATGCTAGTAGTTGTTTTATTTCTTCTTCTGTTCATTTGCTTGGTTTCCTAGGTTCCTATGGTTTCAAATTCCCTGCTGGAGCTGTGCGAGCCTAGAATGTTCTCAACGTGCTCAAGCACATCAGGCAATTATGAGTTGCATTTTCTTCCCCTTGGAGACACCCCTCTTTATCCTCCAGCTCCAAAATGAGCGGGCCACTCCCCAGGCCCTCTTCCCAGATGCCCGCTGGAGCTTCCTTTCACCTCTTTCCTTTGCTGGATTCCTGCTTCCTGGATCCCAGGCTCTTTCTTGGGTTTCAGTGGAGCACATATTCTTGCTGTTTCTTGGGAGAGAGCACAGAGAGGGGACTGATGAATATTATATTTGTGGTACATGTCAGAGAAAACGAAGACTCCATTGTCACAAGGTGGGTTCCTTGATGGAGGTGAGTGCATGGGGGTTTACTAGGGATGCTCTTGGGGTCACCACTCCAGCAGGGAAGGGGTCAGGGTTGAGTGGAGGCAGAAGCTGAGCTGAGCTGCCATCTCAATGGTCCTCTAGGTTGTTCCAGAGCTGGGATGAGCCTTCAGAGTTGTCCCTAGTTGGAGCGAGGGGGCATATAAGAATCAATCATCGGATTTGGGGCACTCTGGGAAGTGGTGTGACCTCACACAAAGCACCTGTCTTCAGCAGAGGGAATTGCTGTGTGGGCTGGAGGGTCTGGGCAGCACATCACAGCATCCACCACAGCCTGCTCCCAGGCTGCTCACGTGCACTTTCTTGTATAAGGACTGGGTGTAGTTCCTCCAGGATTTCAAAGGGCCTCTGGGAAATTCAGAAGATGGAAGTCAGTGGAATAAACTGCAGCTCTTACCTTTGACACTGTTCTAATGTTCACTGACATCTACCTCTACTCTCCTCTTGAGAGTCCTCCTTTAAGCTAGCACCTTTGCTGGTCTCTGTGGCTTAACTGGGGCCATGACCCAGCCCTTTACCCCTGAGGATCTGAACTTCTGGTCACCATGCCTTTCTTAGGCTGTGGTTGCTGTATTTGTTCATATAAGTTAAAAAAATCAAGGGAGGACCAAGATGTACAAGCAGATAGATTTATTTATTCCTGATCCTATTGTATCATGATGGCCAAACCTCCTGACAATCAGGATTAATTTCCCCTGCCAGGATAGTCACCCCTCTTCACACCTGCCGACCTTTTGGCAGGAGGGGGTCTAACATGCCCAGTTGTCAATCATAGCTTGGAGTTTAATGGGACTTGCTGTGTCCGCTGGGAGGACATTTCCCCATTTGGGATCCTCCAAACTTGCAGAGCCCTGAGGTGCAGGGATAGGAGGAGCAAATTCCCCAGGTGGGAGTGATGGTAACCAGGGAAGCCCCGCTCCTGCCCTTTGGTTCTTGGATCTATGTATTCTTCCAGTTGAAAATGCAGTGCCATATGAAGGTCGCTTGTTTAAAGTGTACACTGCAGCCGAGAGGATGCCACTCAGCCTCATGCGATATTACCTCCAAGCTGGCATGTCAGTTTTGCCTTCCACGTGCCATAGCATTCCTCTCTCAGGTCAGCAGCTTCTCAGTGGGACAGTTCAAACCATGTCCAGTGGATTCCACAGCCATGTGCTCACTCCCTACACCTCCTTTACTATAAAGTGAATCCCTTTTTCTTATAGGATCCCTTTTTCTTATGTGGACTCTTGTGCTGCTGGATGTAACCATCTGTTAGCTCTTGGAATGTGGTGTTGACTGAGTGCCTACGAGCAGAAAAGACTGTCCCATATCCATAATATGTGTCTGTTCCTGCTAAAATGAATCACTGTTCCTTCTTGGGCAGAAGGGATCCAGTAGTAAACTCACTATGTAGAGGCTGGCTAGTCACATTGCGGGATAGCACCACATCAGGGGGCTCAGCATTGGTCTCTGCTGCTGCTGGCAGGTCTGCCACTCAGCATGGCAAAAGCTAGATCTACTTGGTATGTGGAAGCCTGTACCATTGGGCATGTGCTTAGTCTCCACCCCTGCCACTCTGTTCATGTGCCCATTTTGCTTATCCAGTTCGTTTAGCATGATGTCATTGATATGGTGGGCCAGGGTGCTGTTCTGCAGGATGCCTACCCGGTCCCGTTTTCCTTGGACTTTATTGTGATAGGACATGGGAGCATTAACACAGCCTTGTACCAAGGCCATAAATGTAACATGGTTCACTCTTCCAAGTGAATGTGTTTTAATCCATTTTCTGTTGCTTATAACAGAACAACTGAAATTGAGTAGTTTATAAAGAAAAGAAGTTTATTTCTTATAGTTCCAGAGACTGAGAAGACCAAAGTCGAGGGGTGATGTCTGGTGAGGGCCTTCTTGCTGATGGGGATTCTCTGCATTGTCCTGAGGTGGTGCAGGGTATCACATGGTGAGGAGGCTGAGCATGCTGGCTCAGGTCTCTCTTCCTCTTCTTAGAAAGCTACCAGTTCCATCCCCATGATAACCCAGTAAACCATCAGCTCTTCAGTCCATTAATTTATGAATAGGTTAATCCATTTAAATGAGGCAGAGCCCTCATAACCCAATCACTTCTTAAAGGACCCAACTGCCCCACTGGGGATTAAATTTCAACATAAGCTTTGGAGGGGACAAATAGTCAAACCATAGCCATCTGTTTCAAAGTCTTTTTTTTTTTTGAGATGGAGTCTTGCTCTGTCTCCCAGGCTGGAGTGCAGTGGCACAATCTCTGCTCACTGCAACCTCCATATCCCAGGTTCAATTGATTATCCTGCCTCAGCCTCTTGAGTAGCTGGGATTACAGATGTCCAACACCATGCCCAACTAATTTTTGTATTTTTAGTAGAGACAGGGTTTCACCATGCTGGCTAGGGTGGTCTCGAACTCCTGACCTCAGGTGATCTGCCCTCCTCAGCCTCCTAGAGTGCTGGGATTACAGGCATGACACACCATGCCTGGTCTAAGCCTTTTTTTTTTTTTCTGAGGATAGAGGAGAATGCATCTGCCAGATGAAAGGCCACACGTCATGACCTGAGGCCATGTTAAATCTGCTTAAAGACCTTTTGGGTCTTTTAAGATTGGCAGTAACCTCAGCCATTCTCCCTGGGGTACATTATTGTTGTCTGGGGAGGGGCAGTTTCTAAAGCTTCCACTTTGCCTTCCCTACTAGGAGAACTCTCACCCCGTAGGCCAAGGAACAGATGGAAGAGACTCCCAGGTAAGCCTATTGCAATTACACACTCAGATACCTGGGAAATGACCCCTGAGTGGGTCCTGGAAACCAGTGCTCTACTGTGAGCCAGGCCGAGGCCTCACGTGTATCCCTCTCTAACAGCAAGCGGGCATGATGCCACCTTGGGTTACTGGGTATCAACATCAACTTGGACCCTGAAACAAACAGTCTTGGGATGTTTGACCATTCCCCTTTCTCTAGTGTCCATTTACCTGAGTAAATGGCTGCAGGTCCCTCTGGAAGAACTGGAGACTCATTACCATGTACACTTACTGTGATTGCTCAGCAGTCTTCTCCCTTTGGACTCAGGCTTTCTATTCATCAATGGGTCCTGGGTCTAAAAATTGTCTTAGGTTTAGAAACAGAAAAATTGATCGTGACTGTTTTGGGGGCAACTGTCCTCAGTCTCCAGCTCATCCATCCTTGATTTCTTTTGTTTGTGCAGATTGAGTTGTGTCTTGTGGCTGCCCATCTACTTGGCTGCTAGGGACACTGTGTTCTATTAATTCTTTCTCTAACTCTCTGTGGGTCAGGGTCCCTGGCTGCCCTTCTGGCCTGCCACTCACTGTCATCATTGCATCCATGTGGCTTTTGACAGTGACATGCCACCACCTGGCTTCTGTTTGGTGCGGGTGGAACTCATCACCCCTTTCCTACCAGTGATCCAGTTCTGTGTCAGCATGTGCTCAGCGCTGCCATTGATCTCCAGAGTGCCATGGAGCACATTGCCCCAGCAAGATCCTTAGTGCTTGGGAGAATGGTGTGTCCTCTGGGATCCTCCCATAACAGAGTTCACCCCAGCACATCCATTGCTCGGAGCTTTTCATTCCCCCTGGCCGCCATCTGCCATGGAGGCTTTGCCATTTCTACCTCACTCACTGTGGACCATTGCTTTTTTCATTGCTTCCAGGGTGTGTGTGCACCATCTCCTGGATCCTTGCCAGTATGTTAAATCCTGTATCCCAGAAGGGGGCTCCCAAACCAATAAACCCTCATCCAGCCTTGAGTTCTGACTCCCTGGATAACGCACCCTCAGAATTCAGCCTCAGTGGTTCTCCCACCTTCTGATACTACATGAAGGTGAGGTACTGCTGCTCCTCATTAGTACAATTCCTTTCCATTTTTAGCAGACCGGGCACATCCCCAGACCTGTGAAATAGGGACTTAACCCTGCTTCTTGGCTCAGTGGCAAGAAGGGGAAATGGGACAGATTCTCAGTGGGAAGGGGGAGGCATGTTATCTTGTGGAAAGAAGCCCTTGTGTAGTTTTCAAGCAAGTGGGGAGTGCCAGCCCTTAGCAGAGAGAGGTGAGCCACTCTGAGGGCTCAGAGGCTTAAGGGAAATCTGGAGATGTGAGAGTTTTGGGTGCATCAACTCAGATGTCCTCATCTCATGTATCAGGGTCCTGTGGTTTCTCAGACAGTGCCCCCACCTTGATGGAGGTGACCTGCTTTGGTGCTCAACCTTCTGTTGAGCTCAGTTACTATTATAATGTGAACCCCAAGTCTAGTTTAGCTTTCTCTGCTCCTCCACTACAGAAGAGGAGAATCTCTATATTTTGACCTTGTTTTCCTTTTAATATGTTTATTGTGATATAATTCAGAAATCACATATTCACTTATTTAAAGTGTACAATTTAATATTTTGTAATATAGTCACAGAATTGTGCAATCATCACTAAATTTAATTTAAAAACATTTTCATCCATACTAAAATAAATCCCATACCCATTAACAGTCACTCCCCATTCATTCCTTTCCCTACACTCTGGCAACAACTGATCACTTCCTACCATGTAAGTTTGCCTATTCCGGACATTTTATGCAAATGGGATCATATAATATTTGGTTCTTTGTGACTCACTTCTTTAGTTGAACATATTTTCAAGCTTCATCCATGTTGTAGCATGTATCAATACTTCATTTCTTTTTATTGTCAAGTAACATTCGATTGTATGACTATACTACCGTTTGCTTATTCATTCATCAGCTGGTAGACATTTGATTCCACTTTTTGGCTATTAGTGAATGACATTGCCATGAACATTCATGTACAAGTTTTTGTGTGGACATACATTTTTCATTTCTCTTGGGTATATACCAAGAAGTGGAATTGCTGGATCATATGATAGCTCTATGTTTAGCATTTTTAAGAACTGCCAAACTGTTTTTCAAAGCAGCAACCCACAGGCAAAAGCTGGAAGAATTCCCCTTGAGGACTGGAACCAGACAAGGATGGCCACTCTCACCGCTACTATTCAACATAGTACTTGAAGTCTTAGAGCAATCAGGCAAGAGAGAGAAATAAAAGGCATCCAAATAGCAAGAGGAGAAGTCAAGCTGTCTCTCCTCATTGATGATGTGATTCTATACCTGGAAACTATACCTTTATACCTAGAGACTCTGCCAAAAGGCTCTTGGAACTGATAAACAACTTCAGTAGAGTTTCAGGACACAAAAATCGTTGTACAAAAATCAGTTGCATTTCTATACTAATAACAGTCAAGATGAAAGCCATATCGAGAATGCAATCCCATTTACAACAGCTGCAGAAAAATAATAAAATATCTAGGAATGCATCTAACTGGGGAGGTTAAAGATTTCTACAAGGACAAATACAAAACACTGCTGAAAGAAATCATAGACGGCACAAATGAAAAAACATTCCGCACTCATGGATTGGAAGAATCAATATCATAAAAATCCCCATACTGCTCTAAGCAATTTACAGGTTCAGTGTTATTTCGATCAAACTACAGGCATCATTTTTCACAAATCTAGAAAAAACTATTCTAAATTTCGCATGGAACAAAAAAAAAAAAAAAAAAAAAAGCCTGAATAGCCAAAGCAATTTTAAGCAAAAGAACAAAGCCAGACGCATCACACTACCTGACTTCGAACTATATTATGAGGCTACAGTAAGCAAAACAGTATAGTACAAATAGACAGGCAGACTAATGGAACAGAATAGAGAACCTAGAAATAAAGCCACATACCCATAGCCATCTGATCTTTGACAAAATCTACAAAAAGAAGCAATGAGGAAAGGACTTCCTTTTGAATAAATGGTACTGGGATAGCTGGCTAGCCATATGCAGAAGAATGAAACTGGACCCCTACTTTTCACCATTTACAAAAATTAACTGAAGATGAATTAAATATTTACATGTAAGACCCCAAACTATAAGAATCCTAGAAGTAAACCTAGGAAACACCATTCTGGACATCAGCCTTTGAAAATAACTTACAACTAAGTCCTCAAAAGCAATTGAAACAAAACCAAAAATTGACAAATAGGAGGTAATTAAACTAAAGAGCATCTGCACAGCAAAAGAAACTATCAAAGAGTAAACAGGCTGGGCGCAGTGTCTCATGCCTGTAATCCCAGCATTTTGGGAGGCCAAAATGGGTGGATCACTTGAGGTCAGGAGTTCAAGACCAGCCTGGCCAACATGGTGAAACTCCGTCTATACTAAAAATACAAAAATCAGCTGGGCATAGTGGCAGGTGCCTGTAGTCCCAGCTACTTGGGAGGCTGAGGCAGGAGAATTGCTTGAACCCAAGAGGTGGAGGTTGCAGTGACCTGAGATTGTGCCACTGCACTCCAGCCTGGGCAACAGTGAGATTCCATCTCAAAAAAAAAAAAAAAAAGAGTAAAACAGACAACCTACAGAATGGGAGAAAATATTTGCAAACTCTGCATCTGACAAAGGTCTTACATCCAGAATCTATAAGGAACTTAAACAATTGATCAAGCAAAAAACAAATAATCCCACTTAAAAATGGGCAAAAGACATGGACAGACACTTCTCAAAAGAAGACATACAAGCAGCCAACAAACATGAATAAAATGCTCATCACTAATCATCAGAGAAATGCAAATCAAAACCACAATGAGATACCATCTCTTATGAGTCAGAGTGACTATTACTAAAAAATAAAAAAGATAACAGATGCTGGTGAGGCTGTAGAGAAACAGGAACACTTAATATACTGTTAGTGAGAATGCACATTAATTCAGCCACTGTGGAAAAAGTAGTTTGGAGATTTCTCAAAGAATTTAAAACATAAACCACTTGAAACTTAAACATAAACCATTTAATCATTTAAAACTTAAACTATTTGACCCAGCAAAAGGAAAATAAATCATTCTACCAAAAAGACACATACACCCACATGTTCATCGCAGTGCTATTCACAATAGCAAAGACGGAATTAACCTAGGAGTCCATCAATGGTGGACTGGATAAAGAAAATGTAGTAAATATACACCGTGGAATACTATGCAGCCATAAAAAATAATGAAATTCATTAAAAAGAACGAAATGATGTCCTTTGCAGAAACATGGTTGCTGTTAAAGGCCATGATCCTAAAGGAATTTAATGCAGGCACAGAAAACCAAATACTGCCTGTTCTCACTTATAAATTGGAGCTAAACATTGGGTATGCATGGACATAAAGATAGTAACAGGCCGGGCGAGGTGGCTCATGCCTGCAATCCCAGAACCTTGGAAGGCCAAGGTGGGAGGATTGCTTGAACCCAGGAGTTCAAGACTAGGCTGGACAAGATAGCAAGACCCCATCTCTACAAAAAATAAAAAGTTAGCTAGGCATGGTAGTGCACACCTGTGGTCCCAGCTACTAAGGAGGCTGAGGTGGGAAGATTGCTTGAGCCCAAGAGGCTGAGGCTGCAGTGAGCTGCAATTGCACCACTGCATTTTAGCATGGGTGAGAAAGTGAGACTGTCTCAAAAAAAAAAAAAAAGAAAAAAAAAAGGAAACAAATAGACTACTAGACTACTAGAGAGGGAAGGGAGAGAGGAGGGCAAGGATTGAGAAACTAACTATTGGGTACTATGCTGTGTACGTAGGTGATGGGATCAATTTTACCCCAAACCTCAGCATCATGCAACATACCCAGGTAGCAAACCTGCACATGTACCCTCTGAATCTAAAATAACAGTTGGAAGAAAAAAACTTCAAAGCAGCAGCCCTATTTAACTTTCTCCCCAGCGTGTATGAGGGTTCCAATCCCTCCACATCCTCACCAACGCTTGTTATTGTCTGTCTTTTTGAGTACAGTCTCCTAGTAAGTGTGATGTGGTCTTTCATTGTGGTTTTGATTTGCATTTCCCTAATAACTAATGATATTGAGCATCTTTTCATGTGGACATTGACCAGGCCATTTGTATATCTTTTTTTTTTTTTGGAGAAATGTCTATTTGAATCCTTTGGTCATTTCAAATTTGAGCTGTTTTCTATTATTGAGTTGTAAGAGTTTTTATAGATACCTAGAATTTTTTAGGTACAAGTCCCTTATCAGGTATATGACTTGCAATTTTTTTTTCTCATCCTATGGGTTGCTTTGTCACTTTCTCAGTGGAGTCATTTGGTGTGCAGAAGTTTTTAATTTTGATGAAGTCTAATTTATCTATTTTTTTCTTTTGTCATTTGTGCTTTTGATGTCATATGTAAGAAGCCATTGCCTACTGAATTTATGTTTTCTCTGAGAGTTTTGTAGGTTTAGATCTTATATTTAGGTCTATGTTGCATTTTGCCTTAATTTTTGTATATGGTGTGGGGCAAGAGTCCCACCTAGTTCATTTGAATGTGGATTTCCAGTTGCCCGGCACCATTTGTTGAAAAGACTATTGTTTCACCATGTAACTGTCTTGGTCACACTTAACTTTTATTGGCCAGTTTTAATCATTTTCAGCTTTTCGTTATCTTTTTTCCCAGAATTGAACTGACCTTGGGAATAACCATCTGATTCCATTGTCCTTATAGTTACAATTTCATCCAAGTTTCTTAAACAATATCAATGCAAAAATTCTAAAATATTAATAAAGGGTATTCAGCAGCACATTAAAGAGAATACAACCAATTCAGGATCATAGGAATGCAATTTATCTTGTACTTAAAAAATTCTGGTTGAAATTATAGTAACCTCTTTCTTTCTTTTTTTTTTTTGGGGGGGGATGGAGTCTTGCTCTGTTACTCAGGCTGGAGTGTAGTGGTGCAGTGTCAATTCACCGCAACCTCCGCCTCCTGGGTTCAAGCAGTTCTCCCTGCCTCAGCCTCCTGAGTAGCTGGGATTACAGGTGCCCGCCACCACTCGCAGCTAATTTTTTGTATTTTCAGTAGAGATGGGGTTTCGCCATGTTGGCCAGGCTTGTCTCAAACTCCTGACCTCAGGTGATCCAACCACCTCGGCCTCCCAAAGTGCTGGGATTACAGGTGTGAACCACTGTGCCCGGCCGAAATTATAGTAACTGTATACATTAATTTGGGGATAATTGATATTTAATAAAATTAGGGCTTCTTGTTCCAAAACGGTGTATCTTTTCTCATCTGTTCAAATCTTACTTGACAAATTTTGTTTACATATATCTAATATCTTTGACATTACTAATTTAGATCCAAAACTATAAAACTCTTAGACAAAAACAAAAGAGTAAACCTTTTGAACTTGGCTTAGGCAATGGTTTTTTATTTCATGTTTAGTTACAGACATGGATATATTCTGAGAAATATGATTTTGTCATTGTGGGAACATCTTAGAGTGTACTTACACACACCTAGATGGTACAGGCTACTACATTTCTAGGCGTATGGTACAGCCTATTGCTACTAGGCTACAAGCCTGTACAGCATGTGACTGTCCTGAAGACTGTAAGCAATGGGAACACAACGTTAAGTGTTTGTGTATGTAAACATATCTAAACGTAGAAAAGGTAGGATAAAAATATGCTATTAAAATCTTACGGGACCACCATTGCATATGTGGTCCATTATGGGCCGAAATGCCATTATGTGGTGCATAACTGTATTATAAAATAGAATTTTATTCTGACTTTTTTTGGACTGGTCTCTTTGTATGTAATCAGCCACCTTCTGTAATATTTTTATGTTGTTTGTTGTATGTTTCAGTTGGTTTGCTTGTGTTTTATAGCAAGATCATATCACGTGTGACTTACATTAATAGACTTCCTGATACTAATTTTTTTTTTCCCATCAATATTCCTATGTGTGATTGGCCTGGAGTTTTCTTCTGTTATCTTAAACAGGTTTTTATATGAATGCATGGAAACTTCGTTTACAAAAAAGAATTGGGATGTTGTCTTATTTGTACTTGCTCCAAAAAAGCTTAAATAGGTTTGGAGGTTGTTTAATCCTTACGGATTTAGGTCTCTGTGAGGCCATCTGAGCTTTTCTGGGTGTCTATGTGTGTGTGCACACACACCAGTTTGGTTAGCTCTTTGACAGGTGTCTTAATTCCTCTTATGATAATTATTCTGTCATTTTTTTTCTCTTTTGCGATTGGTTTCACAATTTACATTTTCCTAGAAAAATCATCTATTAGAAACATGCATGCACTGAGTTGAGCACACACCTGCATTCGCCGTCACTGGTATGCCACCCACGTGTGCCTCTGGTGAAAGCTTCACTGACTTAATGGCTATCCTGGACCTGGGATGATCTGTGCTCCTCCTGCTACTACCTACAGTGGGCTCCTCATTGGCAGCTGGGCAGGAGGTGATCCAGCTCCAAATTCCCATCTCAGCATAAGTGGTTATCTTTGTTATCAGACCCTCCTCTAAATGCACAGGAGTCAGTATACCTTCAAAATAACACCGGCTGGTGCTGCTGCTTCTCCCTCCCTCATTTGGCTTCCTTAGAGTGGGAGCAGGGCGGGAGCCTTAAAGAGTGTAAAGTGGCTCTAGTTTACCTGATTAGTCCCGTGTGAGCTGGCACAGGCTCTCCCCGGGTCTGTATTCGGGGGTGGTGGGGGCAGTAGAGCTGATCATCTCAACTCACTCTGGACACGCTCGGGAAGTATGCAGGAGGTAGACATCCTAAGACTGAGCTCATCATGGCAATCCCATTCTCCTCGTAGGTGGCTGGTTCAAGGGAGGGCATATATCCCTATTCTGGCCAATGGGACTTGAGAAGATGTCCTTGGGGCAACTTCTGCACCATGATCAGCAGCCCCTGTTCTGTCCACACAATTCGTCAGTGGTTGCTACAGCCATCTTGCAGCCAGTCTCAGGATGAAACCAACACATGAAGCCATGAAAATCACAGAAATGCGCTGACGCCCTGATGGGCCTAGAGCTGCCCTCCTTGGGTGCTTCTTACGTGAAATATTAAGCCCCTTATTATTTGTATCAATGCCAGTTAGGATTTTCTACCACTTGCAGCTGAAGACATCCTAAGGTCTATACTTGTAAGTGGATTCTAAGTGCAGCTCTTTCTGTTTCAGATTCAACGAGGTCACCACTATACCAGATGTCCGCTTCTCTGACCCGCCACAGGAAGATCACTATGCGGGACTTGTAAAAGAGATTTCCAAAACTCAGTTTTGTAACTTTTGGCCACGTGTCTATTCAAGAGTATCAAAGAGTTGAGGCAGTTATCCAGGAGGTCTGAAATGACAGAAGGTGTTTGGAGAGCGTGCTTAGCACTCTGTGACTTCCACTCACACTTGCCTCCTCCCTCTCCCTCACTTCCAGCCCAGGGAGGGGAGCTTTAATGGGATCCTCAAGGAGCTGGACATTTAATTCACAGAGCTGAAGGGGCTTGGTGGACTGATGTTTGATTCATGCCTAAAAATTCTAAAGGGTATGAGAACGTGATTGTGGATGGCCTGGACTCATGGACAGAGTTCCACAGAGCAGGTATGTACCTGGCCTTCTGACAGCTCCTGTGGGGTTACATTAGATGCTGCCTCCTACGGGCTAAATTGTGTCCCCTCCCTCACTAAATTCGTGCGTTGAAGCCCTAACCCCTACAACTTCAGAATGTGACTGTTTGGAGATAGGGTCTTTAAAGCGGTAATTAGATTGAAAAGAGGTCATTAGGGTGGGTCATAATTTAATATGACTGGTGTCCTTACAACAAGAGGGAACTCAGGACACAGAAATGTGCACGCACAGCAGGAAGACCATGTGAAGACACGGAGAGAAGACAAACTAAGGTGTATTTGCTTGGGCTGCAAAAACAGAGTAGCACAGACTGCATGACTTCAACAACAGAAATGTATTTTCTTACAGATCTGGAGGCTGGAAGTCCAAGATCACGGTGACAGTAGGGTTGGTTTCTGGTGAGATGTCTTCTCCTGACCTGCAGATGACCACCTTCTCACTGTGTCCTCATTTGGCCTTTTCTCTATGTTGTGTGGAGATAGAGAGAGCCCTGGTGTCTCTTCCTCTTCTTATAAGGACACCAGTCTTATTGGATTAGGGCCCCAATAAGGGCGTATAACCTTGTTTAGCCTTAATTACCTCTGCAAAGGGCCTGTCTCCAAACACAGTCACATTGGAGGTTAGAGCTGCAACCTACGAATTTTGAAGGGGTAAAATTCAGTCGAGGGCTCAGCCCGGTGGCTCACATTTGTAATCCCAGCACTTTGGGAGGCCTAGGCAGGAGGATCCCTTGAGGCCAGGAGTTCAAGACCAGCCTTGACAGCAGAGCAAGAACCTATCTCTACAAAAAAAAATTTTTTTTTTTTTTTTTTTTTTTTTTTTGAGAGGGAGTCTTGCTCTGTCGCCCAGGCTGGAGTGCTGTGGCCGGATCTCAGCTCACTGCAAGCTCCGCCTCCCGGGTTCCCGCCATTCTCCTGCCTCAGCCTCCCGAGTAGCTGGGACTACAGGCGCCCGCCACCTCACTCGGCTAGTTTTTTTTTTGTATTTTTTAGTAGACACGGGGTTTCACCGTGTTAGCCAGGATGGTCTCCATCTCCTGACCTCGTGATCCGCCCGTCTCGGCCTCCCAAAGTGCTGGGATTACAGGCTTGAGCCACCGCGCCCGGCCAAAAATTTTTTTAAGTGTCTGTGTGTCTGGTTAATTAATTTAAAAATAAAATGAAAAAATGTAGCTGAGTGTGCTGGCACAGTTGTAGTCCCAGCTACTCGGGAAGCTGAGGTGGGAGGATCGCTTGAGCCCAGGAACTAGAGGCTGTAGTGAGCTATGATTCCACCACTGCACTCCAGCCTGGGCAACAGAGCAAGACTCTGTCTCTAAAACAAAAACAAAAACAAAACATAGAAGAATACACCAACACAGCATCACAAAAGGTAAGAGTAGCGCACATTTTTATGCTACCCCTGAGGCAGGGATTCTCAAATGTGGACATGATTAACATTTGGGGCAGATCATTCTTTGTGCTGAGGGCAGCTCTGTGTGTTGTAGGATGTTTAGCAGCTTCTCTGGCCTCTTCCCACTAGATGCCGTAGCACACTCCACTCTACCCAGTTACAACAACCAACAATGTCTCCAGACATTACCAAATGTCCTCCTGGGGGCAGAATTGCCCCTGGTTGACAGCCACGGATTTAAGGAGGCAGAGGTTAAGAAACAGAGGCTTGGGCTTTACTTTTAACTCCACTGTTTTTGCAGTGTGTAAATTTTTTGCAGAATTCAAGTATTTCTTCCATTTAACAAATTAGGAAAAAAGGGGTAATAACTTGGTCAAATGTTGTAAGCATTTGCAGGTGGCCCAGAGGTGCTGTTGGCCACCTGTGGCATGTTCAGAGGTATGATGGGGAGATGACACCAGGTGACCAGGATTCAAAAGGGCTTGCTGAGGTGGTGGAGGCCCAGCATTCGACAAGGAAAGAGGTGAGGAAAAAAACAGAAATAAATGAGTGGTCATAAAGCTTCTCAAATACTACCATTTTCCCTAATTTTAAAATCCCAAAGAAAGGCTTTTCTCAAATTGCTTTACATAAGACAATTTTGGAAACATCTGAAGTTTGGCAGCAATTCCAGGAGAATTTGGCTCTGCAAATCCCAGTAGCTAATTGTACTAGTTTGCCAGGGCCACAGACTGGGGGCATTAAACAAGACTGTATTTATTCACCATTCTGGAGGCTGGAAGTCCGAGATCCAGGTGCTGATAGGGTTGGTTCCACCCGGGGCCACTCTCCTTAGCAGTAGATGCCGTCTTCTCCCTGTGTCCCCACCTGGTCCTCCCTCTGTGTGTCTCTGTGTCCTCATTTCCTTTTCTGATAAGGACACCAGTCAGATTAGATTAAGTCCCATCCTAATGGCCTCATTTTCACTTAATTACCTCTTTTAAGGCTCCATCTTCAAATAGAGTCAAATTCGGAGGCACTGAAGGTTAGGATTTCAGCATACGAATTTTGGGGGGGCATAATTCAGCCAATTGCACTAGTGACCATCTCAGGGGTCTGTAGAGCCAGCTGGTTCCCTACAGCCAGTGCTCCCCATCTCCATTACAGGAGCCGCTGCAGGTAGCCCCAGGTCATGGTGGCTGCCACGGACCACTGCCTTCAGCACCCTCCCTCCCTCCTCTGTCTCTACTGTCATCCCCCACAGTGACACACACATTACCCTCGTGGATCCTAAATGTGAATCGACTGCTCCTCATTCATCCTGGGTGTACCCGACATCTTCGAATCATCTCAGGGCCACTCCTATTTGTTGCCTCGATCATTGGCTACTTGAACTTAAAGAGGTCAAATAAACAGAGTTCAAAGCCATGGTGCATGTAATAATGTTCGGAATTCAGGATGTAGACAGGGAACCTCCCTGAATGTTGTCACAATTCTTTTGGTCCTATAGTAAGGCATGCCCCACATTAGAACATACAGCTCAGAGGAGGTTTCTCCCTGGGGACAGCTATGCCCCTAGGGAAACGTCCGGTTCACAGTGAGTCACTGCTGAGAGAGCGTCAGCTCATGTTTTCGGTAATTTTCGAATAAAATGGTATCCCTATTAAATACACGTAGAGAAAGGTAAAAATAGATTGAGCATTTTCTAAGTAGCTCTGGCCCAAGGTAAAGTGGTGAAGGAGTTGTTAGTTCTCTCGGAGCAAAATAAAGCTGCTCTTCCTTCATCCCCAGCCACACTTCAACTTCATCCTAGGACAAACAAGAAATGCCCCATAGAAAGAAAATGAAAACGCTGTTCTTGACTGGACTGCTTCAGAAATATGCTTGGACTGAGAGTTCCAGCTTTTCTGGGATTCATTCTTACAGAGTCTAGCCCTTGTGGTTTTTTGGTAGGAGGCAATTTCTGTGCTGGTTACGATTTGAAGGAGCTGGCCCACGGCTCAACCTTGCTTAAATTGGAACAAGATGTCACTAGTGGTCTTGCTCCCATAGTAGGTACTAGAAAACAGATTCTTGACGGATGAATTTGAGGCCATTCCGGGGGACTCCTGTTAGTTTCCATGACTGGAAATGACACCACCGTTCTGTCATTACGTTTCAAGTGCCTTGTACCACGCAGGGAGTGTGAGTCGTACTGGGTGGTTTTTTGGGGTTTTTTTTTCAATTTTTTTTTTTTTTTTTTTATTTCAAGCAATGAAGGTAATGGCAAAGAATTTTTCATAAAAACAAGTGACAAATTTCACTCGAGTTACTGACACATAGAAGGAAAAAATTAGTTTTTGCTTTGAAGCTAACCAGAAACAAATGGGACCGTTTCTCCAAAGGAAAAGTTGGAGTTTAGTTATGATACATCCCCTCCCAGAAATCTAGGAAATTATACATACTGTACCCTCTGTTTATAAGAATATGAATAACATGATTGTGTGCACAGGGTCAATTGCAGTTCAGATGAGAATTTACTGCTGCTGAGCTGCAACTGCATAAACGCAGAGAGAGCTGCTGTTAACCCCTTATTCACACGGCCCAAATGCCTTCCTTTAAGGAAAACTTAGACCGAAAGCTCTTTGAGGCCAGGAAACATGTCTTCAATATCTTTAGATATTTCCCCACTTCCAGTGCGGGTCCTGGTGGTTGGTACATAGTAGGTGTTCAAGTGAATGAATGAATCACTTTTGATCAAAAGAGGAAGCAGGGCTTGTTTTTCAGATGGAGAAATGGGAGTGGTTGTACTGTAGCTGCATTGTTGAGTCCCCTGTGTGCCACGTGATTGAGCAGGAGCATCATAACCGGGCTGAGCCCACTCTCTCCCACGCTGACAGTGCTCTCAGCAGCCGTGGCCACAACATGACCTCAGGGACAGCGGCCACAGTGGGCCAGGCTCTGTGCGGAGGGTTTTCCACGCCTCCGTTGCATGTAGCCTACCAATCACCCAAGGAGGGGGTGTTGTCTCTGTTTTTGGGATGAGGTTAATGTATCCCAGAAAGGTTAAGCAGCTTGCTTGGGATCACACAGTAAGTAGCATGGCAAGAACTTGCACTCAAGCTTGTGTGAGTCCAAGAACCATTCCAGCACATTGCTCTCCATGCATGGTCTTCCCAAAGGGGTCAGGCTTGTTCAGAAAGTCAGTCAATTGGAAGGACCATGTGATCACAGCAGAAGAGCTTGGGAAGAGGTCAGGCAGTCTCAGGGGTATTTAGGGTCTCCAGGGTCCACTCCTGGCATTCCTGGAGGGCTCTAGTGAAAGCGTGATTATCCCGAGCAGCCTTCAGCAGTGGAACTGCAGGGAACGCCAGGGTTAGGAAAAGCCGTGGGAGGGAGGACGAGGTTGGAGGGGAGGGCATGCCCGCCTGAAGCCTGAGCAGCCTTGGGGTGTGCAGGAGCGGGGAGTGGTGTTTTGGAGGCTGGCCTGGCCCCACCCTGCTGACTGCTCCTGTGGGAGGAGGGTGGGGCCGTGAAGGGAGGGTTGTTTATAAGCACCTCTGGCCTTTTTAAAACACCAGCTGATGGCGCCACTTCCTTCACTTCTAGTGTAAGGCCCCTCTGAGTCAGTGTCACTCCAGCCACCTGCAGTCCCCAGCCCGGGCTGGGGTGGAAATGCAGGGCAGCAGAATGAGCGTGGGTTTTGAAATCCATCTGTGATTTGGACCAGCTGTGGCAGATTACTTAACAGCTCTGTATCCTTTTGGGGGGTAATAATACCCACCTCATGCAATTCTTGTGAGAATCAAAATGAGTGCAAGCATGTGAAACATTTAATGCCTGGCATTTAAGAAATGTTCAACAATAGTTTCTATTCCAAATTCACCCATCCTCAGCCCGCAGTCAGGGTGGCTGTTCCCCATTGTCACCCTCTTGAGTGCGTTACAGATATGCTCTAGGGTACACTTGAGAGAGGATATGGGAATTTTCCTGCCACTCTTCACCTAGGTTTTTACACATGATCCTCATTTGTGGAGTGGGAGCAGTAAATCCTCGAAGGCATGCATGCCCACCGTTCTGCTCCTTGTTTACTAAAGACCTACTATGTGCAGACACTGCCGGGGACAGAAAAA
This sequence comes from Theropithecus gelada, assembly GCF_003255815.1. Classification (NCBI taxonomy): domain Eukaryota; kingdom Metazoa; phylum Chordata; class Mammalia; order Primates; family Cercopithecidae; genus Theropithecus; species Theropithecus gelada. The sequence goes on from NC_037671.1 coordinate 10,613,602, forward strand.
TGAATATGACATAGCCCTGCCCTCAAGAACCTTACAGTCCAGCTGAAAAGATAGACACACAAATAAGCAATTTAAATATTATGCATTAAATGCTGTGATGATGGTGTGTACAGAATGCTAAGACAGCACAGAGGAAGGACAATGAGCATAATCTTGGAGCTGAAGATAATGTCCCCAGGAGGGTATGGTCTGAGTTGGGTCTTAAAGGACCAGGAGAAGTTAGCCAAGGTGGTGTGACCTGGGACTTATCCAATGAACTAAGCTGGAACTGCATTTCCCAGAATTCTCTTCCTTGTATGGCTCTGGGCTCAGACTGACCCCATGAGAAACGTGCATGAGGTCTGGAGGGTAGAAGGAAGGCAGCAGCTGTGTAGATGCTCCTTGTGTCAATGTGGGGCCGGGTAGCTCACGCTTGTTGTTGCAGATCCACAGACTTCCCTTGTTGAGATGACGCAGCGCCTTCGACGTCTCTGACTCCTAGGCCAGGCGTGTGTCCAACTCAGCGATGGAAGGTACCAGCTTCCCTTGTTAGTGACCTGCACGGGATCTGCTTCACCCTTCCAGGCTCCCAGCTTACCCAGGTGAGTTCCGGTTTGCCCTGACTCTCCCCACTTGAAGCCTCTTTCCTTCCCAACTTCCTGCCCTGCTGACTTCAGGCCCAGAGTCAGATGCAGAAACAATAGGTGTGCGTAAACTGTTGAACCGGTTCCTACAATTGCATGGGTGGGGGTGGGGAGTCAAATCCTGTAATAAATCCCTTGTTTGAGATCACATCGAATGATTCTACTTCTCTGGTTTAATACTTTTTTTTTTTTTTTTTTTTTTTGAGACAGAGTCTTGCTCTTGTCACCCAGGCTGGAGTGCAATGGCACGATCTCAGCTCACTGCAACCTCTGCCTCCCAGGTTCAAGTGATTCTCCTGCCTCAGCCCCCCAAGTAGCTGGGATTACAGGCACCTGCCACCACACCTGGCTACTTTTTGTATTTTTAGTAGAGACAGGGTTTCACCATGTTGGCCAGGCTGGTCTCGAACTCCTGACTTCAGGTGATTCACCCGTTTTGGCCTCCTGAAGTGCTGGGATTACAGGCGTGAGCCACTGCGCCTGGCCCTCTGGTTGAATCTTGATGGATGGACCAGTTAAGAATAGCTGAGGAAAAAGGTCTAGGCAGGAGGAGTAGAATGAGTAGAGTTATGAACAGTGGAGCTAATGCAGGGAACCACAGGTGGCTTGGCATTTCTAGAAACAGAATGAGAAGCAGGGAGAGCAAGAAGAGGCTAGAGAGGGAGGAAATGGCCGGGCCGTGGAGGAATTGAATGGCATAGTGAACGTTTGGCCAGTGCAAGATACAGCCAAATGAAGGAGGCTTCTATATGAGGGCGATGCTGCTGTGAAGTTTATGTGATCTGTTACGGTATTTGCTGTTCTCTGAATAATGTTCCACATGACAAATTTACTTTAGAATACAGTACTTTTAAAAATATTGTTTCCCTCCTACGGCCAGATAACAAGAATTAGGTGATACATTCTATCGGGACAGGGTAGGTTATACCATCTAATAAATAAACCACCTATTTCAGTGGTTTCATGATAAAGGGTTTGTCTTCCTCATGTCATGCTGGGCAGATGTTTTTCTTTGATGACTCTTTATCAAGCAGTGTCTCAGGGCGCCAGGCTCCCTTTATCTCACGGCATTGCAATCTTAAATGTGTGGCCTTTGGGACTGCCGGGAAAATGAGATTGCAGATTGTGGACAATCTTGCTGGTCGGGGTGGGGTGGGTCACCGCTGGGCCTGAGTGTGGCTTCTGTAACTTCCAACAAGTCCTCACAAGTAGCACCCAGTCACCCGTCCCTAACTGCTAGCAGGCTGGGGAATGTGGGCTGGGAAAAGGAAAATAAAACGAGATTTGGTAAAGACATAGCATTGTATCTGCCGCTATTATCACTTGGGAAGCTTTTCTTTATGGCTCCATCCCAGTAAAAGAGTAACTGTGCTGGTGCATAGTTGAAATGTGTAGGCTTCCTTTTCCATCACACCATTTCGATCTTCTGTCCTTATTTCCATGCTTTTAGGTATTCAAAGACAAAAAACAACTTTAATTTTTCACATCACAACTGAATGCTTCTATTCTTCCATTTTAAACTACCCCTCTACTTCCATCTAGACAGGTGGCCCTAGCTTAACAAAGAACCTTTATATGAAAACACATGGCTCAAGGTTCTCTTTCTTTTCTTTTCTTTTTTTATTGAGACAGAGTCTTGCTCTGTCGCCCAGGCTGGAGTAAGTGGCGTGATCTTGGCTCATTGAAACCTCCACCTCCTGGGTTCAAGTGATCCTCTTGCCTCAGCCTCCCAAATAGCTGGGATTACAGGTGCGTGCCACCACACAGCTAATTTTCGTATTTTAAGTAGAGACGGGGTTTCACCGTGTTGGCCAGGCTGGTCTCAAACTCCTCATCTCAAGTGATCCGCTCATCTCAGCCTCCCAAAGTGCTGGGATTACAGGCGTGAGCCACTGCGCCTGGCCCCACGTTTCTCTTTCTAGAACGCTTTTCCTTTGTGCCCTGGGATGAGGGCCTAGTTACCAGGATTGTTTGGATTAGAGAATATTAGCTGATGAAAATGTAGAGTGGTTGCTTTTTCTAATTATGCAAATATAGAGAGCAAACAAGTTACAGGTGACCAAAAGCATCATTACCCTTCCCATGTCTGTTTGTCTTGAATCTCCCCAGTCACAACTCATTTACGGGGAGGCCAGCACAGGCAGGATATTACTGGTGTTTTGATTCATGGTTTAGAATGTATTTCCCCTTAGACATAGGGTTACGAACAATGATTAGGTGTACCTGAAAGAGAACCACAAGTCTTATCGTCTTCGGGCACATGATGGATTAAGCAGGTGAAATAAAACCATTTGTTACAATAACTGTGGCATTTGTATTACAATTTCCAGACAAAGAATTTAAGCTTTTGGAAAAGGTTCTATTTTTTTTTTTTTTTCAATTTCCAAGAGGTTCTTATTGCAGATTTTCATGCTACAATGTTTCAAAGATCAAAACAATAATGGAAAATGCTTTGAATTTGACAATTCTGTTCTCATTTTTTGTAGAGAACCTCAGATTGAGCATTGCGATATTGTGATGGTTAATTTTATGTGTCAACTTGACTAGGCCATGGTACCCAGATAGTTGGTCAGACAGCAGTCTAGATGTTGTTGTGAAGGTATTTTATAGATAGATTAACATTTAAATCAGTAGAGTTTGGATAAAGCAGATGACTGTCCATAACATGGGTGGGCCTCATTCTATGAGTTGAAGTCCTTAAGAGAAAAGACTGAGGTTCCTCGAGGAAGAAGGATTTCTGTCACCAGGCTGTCTTCAGACTCAAGCTGCACTGTTATTTCCTTTCTGGATCTCCAGCCTGTTGGCCTTCCCTGCAGGCTTCAGACTTGCCAGCCCCTACAACAGCATGAGCCAGTTCCTTAAAGTTACCTATCCATTATCTGTCTGTCTGTCTGTCTGTCTATCTATCTATCTATCTATCTATCTATCTATCTATCCATCCATCCATCCATCCATCCACCTATCTACCTATCATTTTCCTACATTCTATTTGTTTTGTTTCTCCGGGGAATCAAAATAGAGACATATTTTCAGAGCAAAGGAAAACAGACAATATTTACTAATTTGCATCTAAAATATTAAGAATTATACATCTACACACAAAATGTTCTTTGAGAAACACAAATCCAATTGATGATGGAATTTGTTATTTCTTTGTCTTCAGACATCTTCCATCTTCTCCTATTTTCTATAAGTCCTTTCTGAGGTCTCACCACTTCTGGATTCTTTGCTTGAGGGCCCAGTAGGCAAACACTTTTCCATGGGAGAACCCATAATGCAGTAATGAATTTAGGACTGTTCACTTTCAAATTTATGGAGAGGATTATTCTCACTTCCTCCTAACTCTTATTTCACCTCTGATAAGGAATTCAATTCACATTAGGTACACACTCAATACCTTCCCAGAGACAAAAGAAATTTGTGCTAACAAATATTAAATAGCATTTAGGACACAAGCCAATGGAAGAAATGAAAATTTAAAATATGACTGACACTGTCTGTGACCTACCCCTCTCCACTCAGGTTTGGCTGGACTCCTGATGCTCTGTGTGATGTCCCATACTTGGGATATGGCTGGATATTTGAACAAGTAAGGTTGTATGAAGAATAAAATGTCAGCATTCTGAAGGTGATTTGTATTGCATGAGGTCTTACCTCCTCATGAGGTACATAGGAGGAATAATGTCCTGTGAAGAACTAACGCTGCTCATGTAGCTGTCCTTGTGCTGTGTCAAAAAGTGTTCATATCTGTTGAAAGAGTCCAAATGAAACAAAAGTAAGAAACACTGAAGAATTACACATAATAGAGGTCAACTTACACATGTCCAGTCTAGGATGCATTTTAGGAAGGGTTCCATTCTTTTCCTTATTATGTTGGAAGACAATAAATCTGAGAAGATTAAAAATGAGGGGATGTGGGGGAGGCCAGATTAGGAGTTCAAATCATTCTTGCCACTCCTTCTCTTTCCTTGTTTTAGAAGCTGGGGAGATAGTGTATATCTTCTAAATTGAAATGGCCCATCATAAGCCTCTTAATGTTAGAAATTCAAGTCCTATTTATCATTCACATTAAAGACAAAAGCTATCGAGTATGCAGCTGTCACTTGGGCCAGTGTTAGAGAAGTTAAAAGTAAAGCAGACAGCAATGTAGGCATTGACTTGAATTTCAGAGGGCATAGGAAAGAACAATTGGGGGAATGAAAATGAAATTTGTCTATACAGAGGAAATATGGTTAAACCATAAACACTGAGTGACACTGAATTAGGGAATGAGGATCTCTGAGGTCCCATGCAGCCTTGCAGTGCGGGATCTTGGGGGAATGACAGTCTACTTTCTGCTTTCCTAGAGATAACTGTTTCAATTTTTTTTTTTTTTTTTTGAGATGGAGTCTTGCTCTGTTGCCCAGGCTGGAGTGCAGTGGTGCGATCTCAGCTCACTATAGCCTCCATCTCCCGGGTTCAAGCGATTCTCCTGTTTCAGCCTCCTGAGTACCTGGGACTACAGGCCTACACCAGCACACAAAGCTAATTTTTATGTTTTTAGTAGAGATGGGGTTTCACCATGTTGGCCAGACTGGTGTCGAACTCCTAACCTCAGGTGATCTGCCTGCCTTGGCCTCCCAAAGTGTTGGGATTACGGGCGTGAGCCACTGTGCCTGGCCAACTGTTTCAATTTACATGTTTGTAAGGCAGGAGATATCCAGGGTTTCTTGTGGGTTCCCACCCCTGGAGCATTTAGCACAGTGCCTGGGACCCAGGAGGCTCTCCATATATTTCTGAGAAATCAATTCCTCAATAGATATTCTAAAATTAACGTATCAAGGTTGTGCCTTAATACACAATAGGATTGTCAGAATTAAGTCCTGGGGAACTTGTTCTCAGTTTCAGGTTTTTGTCTCTAATTGTGCATCCTTGGGCAAGTCAGTAATCTCCGCAGGCCTCAGTTTCCTCATCTGCACAATGAGAAGCGTCAATTAGATGGTCTTTCTATTGTCTCTGGTACAAGCATTCTATGACTCTGAAACTAGTTTCAGGTTACCCAAAGCTTAAACCACATAAATCCTACTTTACAATTCAATCCAGTTCAACCATACACATTTAAACAAATATTTATTAAGTACCGCCTATGTGCAAGATATCCCATTATCTGCCTGAGGTACGTGAGGATGAAGGCTGCTGTCTGCTCTTGTCCTCAAGGAGCCTACCCTCAGCAAGGGTGAAAGACAGGACATGAAGTGAGTACTAGAAGGTTCCAGAACTCTCCAGGGCAGCACTGTGTCCTTCATATTGGGACGGTCATGTTCTTAGAACTGGGGGAGGGGCTGTGAGCTGAAAAAAGGAAAGTTGAACAACATTCAAAGGGTAGTGAATTCACCTATCACCAGAGCAGGAGCAGAGCTTCACCACAGAGGGAAGCTCCGTGTGTGTTCGGGAAAGAGCAAGTGTTACTCTTGAGCAGAATTACAGGGCGTGTGGAGAAGGGAAGGGAAGATGGAAATGGTAAGTGTTGGCAATTTGCAGAGGGTCTTGAACAAATGCAGAACACAGAGACTGTACTAAATAGCTGTAAACGTTTCCCAGGAAGGGCACAAGAGGATGTTACATGATAGATCAATCAGAAAACAGACAGAGGGGGATGAGGGACACATCCATTCAGTTAGACAGAACTTGGGGATGGCTGGTGATAGGACAGCTTCCTTACGCTTGACCTGGTTCAGCCACAGGGTCATGCTGTAAAAATGGCAAATGGTGACAAATGTGTTACTGGAAAGGGGTCCAGACCCAGACCCCAAGAAAGGGTTCTTGAATGTCATGCTAGAAAGAATTTGGGGTGAGTCTATAGAATAAAGCAAAAGCAAGTTTATTAGAGACATCAAGAGACAAAAGAATGGCTGCTTCATACACAGAACAGCACTAAGGGCTGATTGACTATGTTTATGGTTATTTCTTGATTATATACTAAATGAGGGGTGGGTTATTTATGAGTTTTCTGGGAAAGGAGCAGGCAAACCTCGGAACTGAGGGTTCTTCCCCTTTTAAGACCATATAGGCTAACTTCTGGAGGTTGCCATGGCATTTGTAAACTGTCATGGTGCTGACAGGAGTGTCTTTTAGAATGCTAATGCATTATAATTAGCATATAATGAGCAGTGAGGATGACCAGAGGTCACTTTTTTCACCATCTTGGTTTAGTGGGTTTTGGCCTGCTTCTTCACGGCTGTTTTATCAGCAGGGTCTTTGTGCCCTGTATCTTGTGATACCAGTCCTGCTGACCTCCTATCTCATCCCGTGACTAAGTATGCCTGGGAATGTGGCCTAGCAGGTATCAACCTTATTTTACCCAGAGTCACTCTGTTTTGAACGTCTCTGACAAAGGTGGTGATGGGACGTCGCTGCTACTCAGACCCTGTGCTTCTGAAGGTGTTTCCTCGTTTTGTCTCCCCTGGAGTAACAGGTTTTCCAAGCCTGTTAATGACGCAGCCTGTGGTGGGGAAATTCAGCTCTCCTCCTGGCTGATGACCCATGCTGGGATTTTGGCCATGCAGCAGCTGTTTGGGACACGTCTGGGTGAAATGGCTCTGAAGGGAGTGGCCGTTGATGATCCTTTTTTAAATTTGGCTTTTTTTGTTTGTTTGTTTGTTTTTGGTTTTTTTGCTCCAGCAGGACATATCACATCATAAGGCAGTGTTGGAAATGGGAGAGTCAGGATTATCTCTGGCTTTAATTGTCAACTTTATTGCTTTTTCATTTTTTGGCTAGCCTAGATGGTGAGGCAAATGGAGTCGAAACATATATTCTTTGTCGTTTATTATAATGGTGATAATGAAATGTTCATTACTATTACACCAGAAAGATAATACTACAGGGAATTTCATCTCCTGGTTTCTTCATTTCTTTTTAACCTGCCTCCTGCCTGATTTGTTGTTTGTCTGTTTGAAGCAACTCCTAGCATTTTGTGTGCCTTTTTGACATGGCAGCCCCAGAAATTTCACACAGCAAGCAAACTTCACACAGGGCAACAGTCCTGGATAGTGAGGCTTGCGCTGCAGCACACTGACTAGTACTGGGGAGCGGCTCTGGTAGGGAGACTATGGAAGGTTACAGTCCTCCTGTTCACTCCTGGATGCAGAGCTCCCTGCCAACTCCATCTGTTTAACTGATCCCTCCTTCTTTTCTATTTTTGTTTTTGGGCAACTGACCCACTGAATGGCCTTTCCTCGTCTTGCCACTTTCTTCCTCAGGATTTTTGTTCTCTTGTTGATCTTTGGCAAAGTCTCTGTGTATATGTGTGAGTTTTTATCCAAAGATTTCTTTTTTTCTGCCTTTTTTTTCATACTGTGTTTTCATTTACATTACAAAGAGCTTGCCCTTTTGCCGATTAAACAACGGATCATTCATACTTAAGTTTTAGATGTTTGGATATCTTGACACACATGTAAGAACAGATGTTTTCATGCAAGTATGACTGTCAAAGTTAATTCAGCTTTGTTTGCAACTGCTATTTTAATGAAATTTGGATTTTTTTCGACTGTCACTCCTTCCCACTTGTGGCATTTTACTTATTTGGAAATACAATATTCACTACCTAGTAGAATTATATGTTATTCCCTTGTGGTTGATATCTTTGCCTCTAAAGCTGACTTTCTAAGTTTTCAGCATTCTTGAATGTAATGCTTCTGCAGTGGGCAGGAAAGCCCAGTTTATGGTAGTTACAGTCTTCTAAACAGTTGCCCTAGGAATGGCACACCCACAGTTTTCAGTAAGGTTAACGCAGTGCTTTATCTGGTGGGTCTCATGCACACACACACACACACACACACACACACACCACAACGCAAACCTTATGCTCAAGAAAGAAAAAGTTATGGTGCACAAGAAAACAAAACCGAAGAGATGAAAGGCAGAGCAAAAACCTCCTCAAAGTAGGGTATTTGTTTTAAGTTGCTAAATTACACATTTTGGATCCTAAAAATGTTTGTGAAAAGTGCTCTGAAATTATCAGACCACGATACTCCTTCTGAGTCTGAAAAACATCTTGAAGTTGGGTGAATGGTGCATGGCATCTGGGCTGGCCAAAGAAGGATGTGTAGTCAAGAGTGTTGACGGGGAGACAAGAGGGTGATAGAGAACTGAGGGTCTGTCCCTGCAGGTTTGTACACTGAGCTAGATGGAAGCAAGGGGGTGACAGGGCTCACAAGATGAGCACGTTGGTCAGAGAGAGGAGATGTTGGCTATTTAATGCTTCAGAGGAATCTCAAAGTCCTGTATGTGACGTTGAGTGTGGGTAGAGTTGGCAGGGAATGAAGTGGAGGTGAAGGTGGCTGGAGCTGAGGCGATCAGGGACCAATGAGGTGGGCAGACTTCTAGGTGGTCTACGTGGATGCTGCTGTCACCCATCATGTTAGCAGCTCAGGGTAGAGGGCAGAACTCTGAGCCAAACACTGTGCCTTTTCCCATTGCCTTCCTTAACTCATTGTCAATCCATCATTCATTCAACATTCATGCAAAAATGAATGTGCATTAATTGTGGATCATATGGCATTGTTCATGCTGAAGTTACAAAAATAAATCTGGCCAGGCGTGGTGGCTCATGGTGGCTCACGTCTGTAACCACAGCACTTTGGGAGACCAAGGCAGGCATATCACCTGAGGCCAGGGGTTCAAGACCAGCCTGGCCAAAATGATGGGACTCTGTCTCTACTAAAAATACAAAAAATTATCCGGGTAGTTCCAGCTACGGAGTGGAGGCAGAATCGCTTGGACCTGGGAAGTGGAGGTTGCAGTAAGCTGAGATCACGCCATTGCACTCCAGCCTGGGCTACAAGAGTGAAACTCCGTCTCAAAAAAGAAGTAAATACATTTAAATAAATAAATTAGATGTGGTTCCAAAGCATGGACAGCTTACTGACTGATTGATAAGGGTGACCATGTACTAGTTATCTCAACCAGAGCTTGTAAACCCACAGGCCTGCAGGGGCCAGGTGGGGCATGGAAGGATGAAGCCAGCAGGTGGAATAAGGAGGAAACGTTTGGCAACTGTAGTGAACCGGATAGCTCATAGCTCACTTAAGGGAGGCAGCCATTATCCATGTTGGCAAATCTTTCAATTTAAAAAAGAAAAAGCCAGACACAGTGGCTCATGCCTGTAATCTCAACTGGGCTGAGACAGGAGGATCACTTGAGCCCAGGAGTTCGAGGCTGGAGTGAGCTATGTTCGCGCCACTGCACTGCAGCCTGGGTGATAGAATGAGATCCCATCTCTTAAAAAATAAAAATTAAAATAAATTTAAAAATAAAAGAAATGCAGATTTCTGGGAATGAAATTTCCCAATTAAAAAACTTCAGCAAACAATTAAACAAATAAAAATATAGTTAGTATGGGCCAATGGTTTGTGTCTTCTGATTTAAATAACTGGAGCTGCAGGCCAATTTCAGTTCTTGTTCTGGTTCTACCCCTAACTTGCTAGTGATCTTACACAAATCACCTAATATCTCTGACCCCAGTGACCTCTGAAAGGGGCAGGAAACTGTAGGGCATGGGCTCTAGGGTCTTTCCCAGTTCTCTGGTTATAATTTCAGTGTCCAAAGAGACTGCTGATTAATTTCCTTCTGCCAAAAAGGGTGAAAAGCATGGGACCATATCTTTTATGTTTCTTCCTTCGAAATGTGCAGTGTCCACAGAGGGCTGTCACTGGGGGAGTTCATTATGGTGACTAATATTGGCCTCACTGGACTCTGAGAAAGAGCTAGGTTTGGAAGCCACCATGATCAACTTCTGTTTTCCTTTCTCTCTCCCATGCTTGTGGTCAAGAAGGGAGGCAAAGGAATTGTTCAGACAGACATATGCTGGAATCGCAGGTCTGTAAGTTGATGATCTTTGTGACTGGGCAAGTCATTTCCCCTGAGCCTTAGATATCACTGGCTGTGGAGCTAGAAAAGAGAATGTCGTCCCATAAACACGTGGATGCTTCCCTCTTCCAGAGGCGAAACATATCACTGTATGTCTATTTGTTTTCTTGTTTTGCCTCGACTGCTAGTAAGTTGACCAGAAAGCAAAATATCTGGAACAAGTTAGTTTAATTCTCTGAAGAATTGCTTTGACTAAATTATAATTGAATGTTATCTCAGTGTGTGTGTGTGTGTGTGTGTGTGTGTGTTTCTCCATACTGTCTTCAAAATTGCAGTCAACGGCATTTTTCAAAATGGTTCAGCCTGGGCAACATGACAAAACTCCATCTCTACAAAAAATACAAAAATTAGCTGGGCATGGTGGCATGTGCCTGTAGTTCCAGCTACTGGGAGGCTGATGTAGGAGGATCACCTGAGCCTGGGGAGGTTGAGGCTGCAGTGAGCCGTGATCGTGCCACTGCACTTCAGCCTGGGTGACAGAGGGAGACCCTGTCTCAAAAAACAAACAACAAACAAATAAAATGTTTGCTCAGTATTTCTTACATGGCAAGATAAACAGAAAGCTCCTGTGAAGGAGGCTGGTGGAGTTATTTGGTGGCCATCTGGCTCCCTGCTGAGCTTTTGTTTTGCTGAGTGAGGTCTGCAGGGGAGGGCGCTGAGCTGAATTGCTTGGACCAATAAAGAGAATTTGTGGAAGCTGTGTGAGGAGTGGAGCTACAGGAGGGAAAGAAACCTAGTTAAGGGCCACTGGAAAAGCCTTGAGATCGGTAAGGACAGAGATACCTATTATGCAGTTGGATGAGGTTTTACCATGCGCTGTGTGACATTATCCCCCTCTTCATCTCCTCACAAAAAGACACCACTTACCAGTGAGTTTTGGTGTTTTTTTGATGAGCCAACCTCAAGGCATGCTCGAGTTAAACAGAGGCCACCTAAATGGTCCAACCATCCTTGGGTTACACTGACAGAGGGCTACCATAATATCTTTTTGCTAAATAGTGTTGCCAGAAAAGAGTATGTCTTACCAAATAAAAGTATATGCTTCCTTCTGCCTAAAGAGAGCTATGTGATTCATTGAATATTATGTTTGTTTGTTTAGCTTTGGCTAAACAAGGTTAGAACAAGATGTGGTGTTCAATTGTATATCACATTTCTTTGTTCTCTCTCATATAATTTCTGATCTCTCTTTGCTATGTTTTTTTAAACTGCATATTTTGTATGTTTTCAAGACATCTCATATTTGTGTGTTTTAAGACACCCCAAATGGTTTGTGGACGCCAAGGAGGTGCTAAACCAGCGCTATCCAATGGAACTTTGTGCGTGATGGAAATGTACTGTGTCTGTGCCATCCAATATGGCGGCCACCACCACACGTGGGTCTTGAGCACTTGAAATTGTGGCTAGTATGACTGAGAAACTAAATGTTCAACTTTGTTTAATTTTAATTAACTGAAATTTAAGTTTCAATAGCCACCTGTGGCTGCCCTGTTGGACAGCACAGGCCTACATCATTTATAAATAAACAAATGCTTCTGAACACCTGGAAAGGGTTTCTTCTCAATTTCAAATGTTCTTTACATGATAGATTTATTTAGAAAAATCTTTTTGTGTAAGAAGAAATAATTATTTGTATTTGTATAATAAGGAATGATAAGGAAGTTTAAACTCCATTTACTTATAAAAGTGACAAAATTAACCAAGTACTTTCTATTCACTGGAGCTTTGGTAGTTTCACTATCAATTTACATCCAAACTTTTACTAAATAACTAAAAATAGGATTGCCTAACCATCAGAACTAGATGATAGCTCTTATTTTAAATAGGAAGTCTGTGAGAGACAACTTTAAAAAAATAAATTTTAGTTCTATTGCTTGACCTGGGTGGTATTTACCCAGGTGTTCAACTTTATAACTATTTGTTTAAATGTTCTTACATATCATATGCACTTTTTCTGTATCTGTTAATTTTCACAATAAAATATAAAAATGACAGTCTCTTCCAATTTTAAAAGTATAATGTGTTGAAATTGTAAAAGTATTCATGTCATAGGCTGATTATAGAAAAATCATAGAAAATCTAGAAATAAACCAAGAACAAATGGGAACTCAGTATATAATATATGTGGCATTTCAAGTTAGTGGAGAGAAATATGAATTATTTAACAACTGGTTATGGGAATATTTTTATCTATTTTATAGAATAACACTCTGCATTGGAATTTATATTTTCTGGAATCAGGTTGTTGCCATTTGAATTTATTTGTTTTTTCTAATTTAAAAAAATGGCATTGATACTGTTATAGCTATTAAAGATTAAACTATGCCACTGACATTTACATTTAAGGCCAGGAGCACTGGTTTACACCTGTAATCCGGGCACTTTGCGAAGCCAAGCCTTGAGGATCCTTTGAGGCCAGGAGTTTGAGACCAGCCTGGGCAACATATAAGATCCTGTCTCTAAAAAAAATTTTTTTAAAAATAAATTTACATTTATATTCAAATATGTAAGTTAAGAGCAGGCATTGATATCACATTTCCCCAGGAAGTCTCTATTGCATTCAGTTTTAATTAAAACTGAAAAAAGCAAAAGATCTTAGACTATAAAGTTGGAATGTGACATCAAATGAAAGTTATTTTACAAACCTAAATTTAAAATATCCCTTTTGGAAAGATGTTTATTAATCGTAAAATATGTTTTTCAGCTGTTACCTGCAAATTTTTTTTCTTAATTTTAATCTCGATAGGTTGAGATTCTTACTTTAATTAATTATGAACCCCAAATTAATTCTAGATAGATCAGTGTTTACACAGAAGAAAGTGAAGTCATAAGAAAAAAAAAGGAAATATTGGTGAGAACTTTTGAATAATCTTTGGATGGAAAATGGCTTTCTACTGTACTACCAAACTCAGGAACCACAGTGGAAAATAATCATAAATTTGACTATAGACTTAAAAAAATCTCGTTGTAGCAGGAATCTTCATAAAGTAAAAGCACAAACAAATGTATTTACAACATAATGGCAATAAACAGTCTGATTTCCATAAACTATACAAAAAGTTCTTTTAAATTTGTTTTTAAAATAATAGAAAAATGGGAAAGGTAATTCACATATGAAGAAATACAAATGGCCAATGAATATAAGATACTCAGTATCAATTATTAAAGAAATTCAGATTAAAGCTTTACTTTTGAAAGTAAGCTAATTATTTACAAGAAAGTGTAATACTTTCGATCAACCAGCTGAATTATTTTATCTCTTCCTGAATTTTAAACTTGCCATGCATACCTTTAGCAGAATCTTCAGGAAACGATTTCTGTGAAAATGACCCCTTCAACAATTAGAATGACTAAAAAAGAGAAAAGACGATCTTATAGGTTCACAAGGATGCAGAGCAACTGGAAGTCTCTTTCATTGCTGGTGGGAACGCAAACAGCTCAGCCATTTTGGAAAACACTTTGGCAGTTTCTCATGAAGTTAAACACACGTTTACCACATAATGCAGCAATCTCACTCCTAAGTATTTACCCAAGAGAACTAGAAACTTTTGTTCATATAAAAATTGTGCGTAAATGTTTCTAGCATATTTATTCATAATCATCAAAAACTGGGAACAATCCAAATATCTTCAACTGTTGAGTGGATAAACAAACCATGGCACGTCCAAACAAGGGAACACTGCTCAGGAATAAAAGGGAACAGATTACTAATTCATGCAACGACATAGATAAATTTCATACTAAGTGACAGAAGCCAAACTCAAAAGACATATTTTGTTCAATTCCGTTTACCTGACATCCTGGAAAATTATAGGAACAGATCAGTGGTTGCCAGGAGTTCAACATGGGGGCTTGGGTTGATTACAAAAGGGCAGTGTGAGGAAGTTTGGGGGGTGATGGAACTGTTCTGTCTTGATTATGGTGGTCTAACTGCATGCACTTGTCAGATTCATAGAAATACACACCAAAGAAGTTAATTGTATTGTACATAAATTAAGTGAATAAAAGGCTGATGTCTTTCTAAATTATTGTATTAGATTGAAAGCAAAACAGGTTACTATTTCTCCTTTTTTTGACTTAGATTTGATTATCTACATTCTTTTATTTTCTGAAGTAGACTTCTACATTGATGTGTAACATACATATAAAAGTGCACATATCATACCTGTAAAGCTTGATGAACTATTACAACTGTTATGTGTTTAATCAACTGCCACCCAGATCAAGAGATAGGCTGGGCACAGTGGCTCGCTCCTGGAATCCCAGCACTTTGGGAGGTGGCGGTGGGAGGCTTACTTGAGGCCAGGAGTTTGTGACCAGCCTGGGCAACACAGAAAGACCTTGTCTCTACAAAATACAAAAATTAGCTGGGCATCGTGGCACATGTGTGTGGTCCCAGCTACTCGGGGGGCTGAGATGGGAAGATTGCTTGAGCTCAGGGGGGTCGAGGCTGCAGTGAGCTGCAATTGTGCCACTGCACTCCAGCCTGGGTGACAGAATAAGACCCTGTCTCAAAAACCAAACCAAAAAAGCCAAAAAAAAAAAAAAAAAAAAACAAAAAAACATTACCAGAAGCCCCTCCCTTACCCGCTTAATCTTCCAGAACCAGTATTCTGACTTCTAACACTAGAGATTATGTCTGTTTTTGAGCTTTGTGCAGACAAAATCATACAGTATTGAATGTTGCACTCTTGATAGGTTTACTTATATTTCAGATTCGTTTTGTGTGTAAAGCAGCATAGATATGTCAAACAACAACGAGGAGGCTAGACTGGTCAAGCACCATGATCACTTCTAGGTCTGAAATGAAGTCTGAGAGTTGAGAGAACTCTGACATACTTTTTGTTTGAAATACATTTTTGGCCGACCAAATAGCCTTTTTTGTTGTTGTTGTTTAAAGCTAAAATAAAGGCATTTGGGAAATGCACACCATACTGTTTCTTTATGATCTCCAGAATTATATTTTTCTCCAGTATTATTTTTCGTAGTATGGGTAGACATCAGTCTTAAAATTGGCCTGACACCCTGATCCTGTCATACGATACATCCTTGGTACTTCACCCGGTGATGATCTATGAACTTTTCCTGCTTTGTTCTTTCGAGATCAGGCTTGACTTTTGCTCGGTTATATTTAAAGCTGTAGGGAGAAGAGACTTCTTGAAAAATATGGTACTGAAGCCTCCTGTAAACTTGAATATTTGGAAACCTCCAGTAAAAGTAAATCCATATGGCAGGACTGGTCTCAGCCTGATTCCTGCATAATTGGGTCCAAGATCCTTTATGAACTTGTGTGAGTGTGTGCGCACAATCTTGTATATGCTCTTTGTGGTGGAAGTCAGTTATGCTGGTTTTTGTTTTTGTTATTCTTTCCAGTGAGAGAACCTGGAGTATCAGTTCTGAGTTTCAGGGTTGGGGCAGGTTTTATTTTCTTAACAGTAACCAAGCCACAAAAGGGAAAAACAAAACAACCTCTGACAATCAAAAAATGTCTTGAAAAATAATATCAGTAACAAATACTAATTTTTAAGAGATCAACAAATTCAAAACCTAAATTAAATATTACAGCCTTGGATCCTTTTTACAAGCCTGATGGACTGGAGTCAGCCCCAACCACACAGCTCAAGTGAAGGATGCCCTCAAGCTGGGTGTGACCAGCGGGGCCACCAAACCATGGATTCCTTGGTTATTATAACTCAAAAATACTCAAAAGACTGGCCTTTGTGAACAGGGCTCAGCCAGAAGATTCTTCATTGTATTCACTCATTTCCTCTCTCCACCTTTTATTGTTAGAATTCCAACTCTAACACTTCTCACTCTTCACGGGGAGAGTTTTAATGCAAATACTTTTATTTTTCTTTTTTGCTGTTGTTTATTGTTGTTAGTTTCCAAATTGAGATCTTGCAAGATTCACTGATGAAATTATAAACCACCCCTATGGGACTCAATACAAGTTGGCACTAAGAGTCTACAAATAAAGTCATAGAATGTTAGTGTTGGAAGTCTAATCGGTTTCATTCTGCAAAGGAGTGACTGGGCTCAAAGAAGGTACATGGCTCGCCTAAGGTTCCATAGGTAATTAGTGGTGGAGGAGGACCAGTATCTTGGAAGCCTCCAATTTTCCAGTCAAGCACTCTTTTCCTGTTTTATTTTTCATTCTCCCAGAATGTACTTAGGTGGGTCGGATTGTTGCAGTTGGAAGCATGTGCGTTGGAGTCGTGTCTCAGGGATTTTAGTTAAGATGTTTAGTTAAAGGGATTATTGGATCCTGTAACTGAATAGTCTGAGGGAGGGTGAACTTTGGGAATGGTTTGATTTGGCAGCTTCATGACATCTTCCAAGACAAGGCTTCTCTTTCATCTTTCCATTTAGCCTTCGTGATGTCATCTCTTTGTGGTTAATATATAACTGTCAGCAACTCTCTGGTCTGCATGTGTCTTCATGAGGACCCAGGAAGTGAGTGCAGGGGTCATTCTGGAAGCTTCCAGAAGACTTCATCAAACCTTTCTCCACATCCCACTGGCTTCTGTGGCAGATGGGCCCATTTCTGAAACTTCAGCTGCAGTCGGGGGATCAGGTTATACTGATTAACTTAAGCCTGAGCAAATGTGTTGTTCTGAAATCAGTCCCCTTCCCCTGAAGCATGTGAATGGCACTAAGAAGTGTGGATAACAATGAAATCAAGGTAGTTGCCAAGAAAGGGAAAATACACGTCAGGAGGCGACTCAATGTCTACAATAGTTGTAAGTATCAGAAATCAACCCGAACTAGCTTAAACAAGGGTGTGAATTTATTACACAGATACAGGTGTGTCTCATGGAGCCCGAGGCCAGGGAAGCTGCAGGGTATGGGGGAGCGGGGTGGGAGTCAAGAACCAGAGATCCATCAGGAACCTAGATCATCACTCTGCCCTGCCCTCCCTGCTCCTCTTTTCCACTTCCCTCTCCTCCCTTCCCCTCCTTCCTCTCTCCACTTATTAGCTGTCTCAGAATTCTTTTTTTCTTTCTTTGAATTTTTTTTTTTTTTTTTTTTGGGGACCGAGTTTCACTCTTTTTGCCCAAGGAGTGCAATGGCACGATCTCGGCTCACTGCAACCTCTGTCTCCCAGGTTCAAGTGATTCTCCTGCCTAAGGCTCTGAGTAACTGGGACTACAGTCACCCAGCACTACCCCCTGGCTAAGATTTTGTATGTTTAGTAGAGAGGGGGTTTCACCATATTGGTCAGGCTGGTCTCGAGCTCCTGACCTCAGGTGATCTGCCGCCTCGGCCTCACAAAGTGCTGGGATTACAGTCATGAGCCACCGCGCCCGGCCGCTGTCTCAGATTTCTGATTCCTCATTCCTATTTGGCCAGCCTGGGTCAGGTGTCCACCTTGGGAGGGGCAGGATGCACTAACACAGGTAAGGCTGCCAGGCCCCTCCGTGTGGCGGTGTGGGGTGAGATGGGGGGCCTGGTGGGCCCGTAGTTCTTAGAGCATTGAGACTAAGATGGACCCCCCGAAGGCGCCGCGAAAAGGGGATTTTCAGCCCTGGGTCATGATTGTGCTCCAAGGTGCCTCGTGGTTCTGGGGCGCAGCCGACTGGGGAAATGCCCCCATGGGCGAGACATCTGTTGCCAGTGCCACCCCCCGCTCCTCCCGTGGTCCTCAGGTGTGGAGTGTGGAGGGAAGGATGTCAGGAGGGGGAGAAGCA
The DNA here is from genome assembly GCF_003255815.1 of Theropithecus gelada. NCBI lineage: Eukaryota > Metazoa > Chordata > Mammalia > Primates > Cercopithecidae > Theropithecus > Theropithecus gelada. The sequence goes on from NC_037671.1 coordinate 10,631,819, forward strand.
GATGACATGGGTAAGAAGAGAATTCTTACTTCTAAATGGCTCCAACGGAAATTTGCAGCCATAAAACCGAAAGGTGTTTGCTGAATCACAGGCACATTTTTCTGGTGTTTAAAGCTAAAGGTAGGCAAGGACGTTAATAAGAACTAGTCCACAATGATCTCTTTCAAACCCAAATCTCCGTGCCGATGATCTCCACGGGAGCCAGGGCGCCGCCTCCCCCGAGGAGATAGCACATTCCCAGGCTTCTCAGACTCAGGTGCCCGCTCTCTGTTGACTCTCTGCAGCCCCACCCTTTCCTCCGGGAGGTGAGTCACGGTGCTGCGGCGGCAGTGTCTGAGGTCTGAGAGCAAAGTCAGAGACGACTCTTTTGGGGGCTTGAAACTGTCCATTGCAGCGAGGAGTCCTTTCGGTGTCACCCTTGAGGGTACACCTATCAGAGCTTTTGTCTGTTTTACAACTTCCTCCTAAACCTAGATCAATGGACTTAGAAAGGGGCAGGAAATCTATGCGTGTCCACCCCAGGGAAGGGGGCGTGGGGAGCATTGTTGGTGCCTTTTAGGTTATGTCATTTAATACAGGCTGGGGTTAGTGGGTTTGAAAACTGGAAAATTTCAAGACGGTCTCACTCCAAGTGCCCTCAAACTTCCCACAGGAGCAGGATCATTTTGAGAGACTAGCAAAAGGTATATAGGATCATTTTGAGAGACTAGCAAAAGATATACAGGAGAGAAAAAAAAAAAAAGTAAAAAGAAAAAAACAAAAAAGAAAATAATAATAAAGTATGCAGGGGAAGCCATTCAGATTAGCCAAAAGTTAAGGGCTTAAGAACAGGAAAACCCTAAGGTAGACCTCATTAAAGGTGAGGTTTTATTAAGGAATTTGGTTTTAGTGCTAAAACCCAAAGGACAGAAGAGAAGGAAAAAGATGGGATTGATGACTGACATTGTTAAGCATAAACTATAGATTTATGGATTGGATACCAAGAGCAACAGCTGTGCGGTAACTTTTAATAGTACCTCGGACTTTACAACACTCTGTTTTCACATTCACAGTATTTTATCCTCAAAGCCACATTCTGAGGCAGGCATTATCTCCATCTTGTGGACGAATAAAATGAGGCTTGATAAGGTAAGTACTTTGTTTCAAGTCTCCTACCTGGTCAGCTTTGGAGCTGGTATACAGATTCAGGTCTTCGAATGCGTTATCCATCCTAATAGTCGCTCATTCATCACAATTAAGAAAGCCCTTCAACCTTCATTATCCCACTCTATTTTCACGACACAATAGCACAGATATGTTTGTATCTCTTCTGGCTAAACGGCAATGGTATTTACCATGTACTGACTCCTTATTCCTTACGACGTGTCAGGCTGTGCACTGAGTTCTCCACAAGTATGATCTCCTTTGACTCCTACCACAATTCCATGATCCTCCATTTTAAAGGTGGGGAGCCTGAGGCCTTGAGAGGCTGGGAAATTTGCCCAAAGCTGCCCAGCTGTGGAGTGTTGCAGCCTGAGTTCTCACTCCAGACCCATTGGTCATCAGTCCGCCCAGTCAGGTCTACACAGGATGGTGCCGAGCCTTGAGTCAAGATTTCCCAGTCTTCCTACATCTAGCTTATTGGATTACACTTTTTTTTTTTTTTTTTTTTTAAATATACAGGGCCTTGCTCATTTGCCTCAGCTAGAGTGCAGTGGTGCAATCATAGTTCACTGCAGCCTCCAACTCCTGGTCTCAAGTCATCCTCCCTTGTCAGCCTCCAGAGTAGCTAAGAGTACAGGTGCACACCACCATGCTCAGTTAATTTTGTTTTGTTTTGTTTTGTTTTTTTTTAAGATGGAGTCTCGCTCTGTCGCCCAAACTGGAGTGCAGTGGCCGGATCTCCGCTCACTGCAAGCTCCGCCTCCCGGGTTTACGCCATTCTCCTGCCTCAGCCTCCCGAGTAGCTGGGACTACAGGCACCCGCTACCTCGCCCGGCTAGTTTTTTGTATTTTTTAGTAGAGACAGGGTTTCACCGGGTTAGCCAGGATGGTCTCGATCTCCTGACCTTGTGATCCGCCCGTCTCGGCCTCCCAAAGTGCTGGGATTACAGGCTTGACCGCGCCCGGCCCAGTTAATTTTTTAATTTTTTTTTTTTTGTAGAAACAGGGGTTCTTGCTTTGTTGCCCAGACTGGTCTTGAACTCTTGGCCTCAAGTGATCCTCCCACTGCACCTATCAGAATTATACTCATTTAATGAACACTTACTGAGTTCCTCTTTAGTGCTAGGCATGTTGCTGAGTGATAAGGAGGAAAATTTGCACAGAAGATGTTTCTGTGCTCGTAGAGCTCTCGGAATGACGGGAAGTGCCACGGCAACATTCACACTGTGTGACATTCACACTAAGTGTGACAGTGGTGTGTATGGAGTCCTGGGTGCCCAGGGTCACCGGCACACTGCTACATGGAAGCGTGTTTCTGAGAGGCAAAGGCAGTGTCATAGTCAGGGCCTGCTTGCACACTAGGTGCAGGAGGCACAGTGCTGAGGGCCCACAGTTCTTGGAGGAATCCACGAAAGTGTTTTGCTTTCTTTCAAAATCAGAAGAAAAAAAGTAAATTTTTAGGCCAAAGGCTTGGTCTTCATATGTCAAACTCATATATTTGTCTTTACACCATGTGGCTGCAAATTATAATTTACACATGTACATTATTTTCTTTTTTTGGTGGAGGAAAGGTCTAGGAAGACAGAATTGCCCAAGGGCCCGCTAGAGTCCTAACGCACCCCCGATGATAGTAATTTATTGGGAGGCATAGCTCTTGCCTGGATTCCGGACCAGGTTTCATTCTGTGCTGTGGGACAGGTGACATGGGCTACGTGCTCCTTCAGTCCAGCTTCCAGGTTCATCAGGGTCTTTACCTTTGGGCAGTGCAAAGGCAGCACTCAGAGAGCAATTTTTTTTTTTTTTTTTTTTTTTGAGACAGAGTCTCACTCCATCACCCAGGCTGACATAGGAAGACAAAGCCTTTGGCCTAAAAATTTACCTTTTTTCTTCTGATTTTGAAAGAAATAAAAACACTTTTGTGAACTCCTCCAAGTACCGTGGGCCCTCAGCACTGTGCCTTCTGCACCCAGTGGGTATAGCACAGGAGTACAGTGGTGCTATCTTGGCTTACTTCAGCCTCAACCTCCCGGGCTCAAGGAATCCTCCCGCCTCAACTTCCCGAGTAGCTGGGACCACAGGTGCGCACCACCATGCCTGGCTAATTTTTTGAATTTTTAGCAGAGACGGGGTTTTGCCATGTTGCCCAGGCTGTTCTTGAACTCCTGGGCTCAAGCGATCCTCCTGCCTCAGTATCCCAAAGTGCTAGGATTATAGGCATGAGCCACCACACCTAGCCGAGAGCAATTTTTAATAGCAACAATGATGGTAATGATGGTAGCTCCATACCAAGTGCTAGGCACTGCGCTGAGAGCGTTCTAGTCATTATCTTTTCAGCACTTGCTAGGTTTCGGTGTTTTCATAATATTTCACAGCTGCAATGGGCTCTACTGCAGGGCCTGGCTTTGTGCATGGGGGTTGAGAAGGAGAGCCTGGCATACCTATTGTCATCTGATAATAATATATATCTTATAATAATATATCTGTATATATAGAGATATAGTATATATACTCTATAAAAGGAGGATATGTGTATATAGTATATGTAATATAGAGAGAATCAGATGACTATAACTATATTTGTTTATATAATAAATATAAATCTTTATATAGAATCAGATGACAATACATACAAATATAGATATTTGTTTATGTATACATAGAGAGAATCAGATGACAATATATACATATATATATATATATATGTTTTTCATTAGAAACAGGATTTCACCATGTTGCCCAAGCTGGTCTTGAACTCTTGGGCTCAGGCAATCCTCCTACCCCAGCCTTCCAAAGTGCTGGGATTATAGGCATGAGCAACCACGCCCGGTCCCCTTCTCATTCTTAAAATATTTTTTAAAATCTTAAAAAGCACCTTTTGCTTGTAAGAACTCTACTCACAGTTTTTATTATTATTTTTCTCAGTGGCAGGATGTCTTATGGGCATGTCTTGGAGGCTTTAGCTGGTAGGAGTTGGGCAAGGAAGAGAGAGAAAGGCACTCAAAGCAAAGACTTCCCAAGTATTGATAATAATCCGGATGATGGGGCCTGCACAGGTTGATTGTGGAGGTTCCTGAGGAAGTCCACTTGGGAAGGGGAGAACTTAGAGGTCTGCCATAGCGAGCCTACTGTCTCACTTTAGAACATCTGAAGACTCTTTCACACAAGACAAAAGGAAGCACCTGAATGCCTTCGTCCTGATGAGCACCCACTAGCCTGGGCTCTGCGGACTTGCTCTCATGCTTGCATTTCCTTGCAGGTGTTCCATTTAGAGACGCCCAAGACCTGAGGCCACTTGGGTTCATTGGCCTATTGATGGCCTTGGGTCTGTCTTGCCAGAGCACCTCCACAGTGTTTTGGAAACATGTGGGTTGGGATTGACCAAAACTGACATGACTAATGGCAACGTTACCAGGGTTTGGGTCAACTTTCTCTGACCATGAAAAGAAGAATCATTGTCTGTCCCTGCTGGGAGCCTCACATGTGCCAAGTTTATTTGTAATGTGTTGCTGGGGATATTCCTACCAATAATGAATAATTAAGCCCAGAATTCATTTTTGGGTCTTTGTCGGGTTTTTCTTTTCTTTCTCTTTCTTTTTGTGACTCAACCGTTAGCTTGTGTGGCAAATATAAAACTGAAATCTGGTAGTCACCCACTACTTAAAACGCCTGCTTTCTTTAAGAGAAAGGCTTAAAATATTGATTAGTGACCCCTAGTCCCTAGGTAGTCTCTGTCCTACCCAGCTTTCCAGCCTCACTTCTGGCTCTGTACCCATTCTGGCTTCTGCTTTGCCCCCTGGACTACCCAGGTCTTCTAGTTCCGTAAATGTGCCCGTGCTCTCCTGTGCAGGGTCTTCCCATCAGAAAAGAGCAGTCCTCCACCTAGATGGCTCTTCCTCCGTCTTCTCTCCCAATTAACTCTGTCTCACTCTTTAAATCTCTGCTCAGATATTCCTTGTTTGGAGATGCCTTTCTTAACCTCCTCGGTTAGATGGTTAGGTTCAACGCTCTTAACCTTATTTTCTTTTTCTTTTTTCTTTTGAGATGGAGTCTTGCTCTGTCACCCAGGCTGGAGTGCAATGGTGTGATCTCGACTCACTGCAACCTCCACCTCCCAGAATCAAGTGATTCTCCTGCCTCAGCTTCTTGAGTAGCTGGGATCACAGGTGCATGCCACCATACTCAGCTAATTTTATATTTTTAGTAGAGACGGAGTTTCACCATGTTGGCCAGGCTGGTCTTGAAATCCAGACCTCAGGTGATCCACCGGTCTCGGCCTCCCATAGTGCTGGGATTACAGGCATAAGCCACTGCACCAGGCCCCTTATATTCTATTAAAGTATGTTGTTCCCCTTTATTGGAACTTTTATCCCAATTGTTTTGTCAAAACAAAATTGGAGTGTTTATCCCAATTGTTTTTTCAAACTTATTTTGTGATTCTTTGATTCATGTCAGTCTTTCCTACTAAATCCCCTGCCACAAGGGCAAGGACTATGTCTGGTGCCACTGACTACTGTCATCCTATAGGATGATAGGCATTTAATCAATATTTGTCCAATAAGTGACAAAATGACAAAATGAACAAATGACAAAAATGAATGAAAGATCGATTAGGGCAAACCAAACCCTCAGTGAGAGATTACAAAACAAAAAATTACTTGAATATACAAGTTATTTATTTAGAGAAAAATAGGGTTAGCACTATGATACCTAAATTATTCACAGAACACAGAGTTTTCTTGGGGGGGAGGGGAGAATCCCATAACGAAGCAGCCTCACATACAAGATGATAGATGGCTATTATGTATTTTTTCCTTCTCTGTATTTTTCTTAACGGAAGCAAATGGAACTTTCCAAATATCACTGTATGATTGGAAAAAGTGAAGCAGTCCGTAGTGCCATTTTGGGGGAAGGAGGGGGAAGAAGGGGAAAAGAGTCTGAAAAGGGTTTATGTTTGCTAATGGAAGTCAGATGTAGTACTCATTTTATGTTACTTAAGTAACGTGCTTCATTTTCTCCGTTAGTGGTCTTGTCCGGTATAGGATGTTTAGAGGAAGTTGCAGTAAGATAAGTGTGTCCTTTACATACTGTATCTTTCAGACCTTAGCAGTCTGCTGACTCCAGCTTTCAGCAGAGCAGAAACAATGCTTTGGGAAGACTTAAAACAACTTTGAATAAGAACCTGCTTGAGAAAGATTTGCCTTACAAGCTAAATGTTACATTTCCACTCAACAGAAAGGTACTGCTGTGTGGCCGTAAAAAGCCGGCCAAAACCCTGTAACCTTTGCAGTTAGTCATGTTATTTTTGGTTCATGCCAACATGGATCACAGCTGTGACTCAACAGAGCCACTGAAGCAAGAATTCAAAGAGTTTAAAGAACAGCAAACTCAGAAATGACTTTTTTTTTCTTATGGTGTCATTACGCAACATTTCTTGCAGTTTACCTTTTCTAATTTACCAACTCCGTACAGATGAGCTCAGTCGGTGTTTGGCAAATGAAAATCTGAGTTGCGTCAGCACACTTCCCCACATCCCACTGCAGGCGGAGGGTGATGAAGCTTTCCTTTCTGGGGTGTTTGTTTTACGTAAGTAGTGACTTACTTTTCAGAGGTTAAAGAAAAAAAATCTGTGTTGATATATGTCTCCCACAAATAAACCAAAAATAGGATTGGGGGATTGATGTAAACGTTTGCAGTTCCCCATTTGAAGATGACAGAAAGCCCGTATTGACTGGTTCTGCTTTTGTTTTTGTTTTTCACCAATTTATATTCACAAAATGAAGCCATAAGCTTAGACCTCACTGAATGGAAAACAGGCATGGACTTCAGCAGGCAGTATATTGGCATATTTATCAACATCCTTTAGATTTTTGCTTTCATTTTTTAAATTACCGTGTAAACTTGAAGACAACCCCAGTTTTCCCATTTGTGGGAACATAAGAAAGGGAGATGAGAAAAATCATATTTGTCCCTTATCTATGAAGTGCTTTTATTTAAAAAAATTTTTTTATTACCTGAAGAGCTACACTATCATCAATATGAAGTGCTGTTTTTTAAAGCATTATGGTTAGACTTAAGAATTCTAAGGACTAAAGTATTAAGGTTTTTTTTTTGTTGTTATTTGCTAATCATTAATCAACTGTTTTACCTGATTAGTTTTCTCTTTGGGAAAATAGATTGAGATTGTGATCTGGGAGACCAAAGTAGACATTCCTTTATCAATTAAGAAGGACCTTAAGGTTAAAGAAACAAAAAGTTGGCTGGGTGCGGTGGCTCACGCCTGTAATCCCAGCACTTTGGGAAGCCGAGGTGGGCGGATCACGAGGTCAGGAGTTTAAGACAAGCCCGGCCAACATGGTGAAACCCCGTCTCTACTAAAAATACAAAATTAGCCAGGTACGGTGGCACACACCTGCAATCCCAGCTACTCGGGAGGCTGAGACAGGAGAATCACTTGTACCTAGGAGGCAGAGGTTGCAGTGAGCCAAGACCGTGCCACTGCACTCCAGCCTGTGTCATGGAGCAAGACTCTGTCTCAAAAAAAAAAACAAACAAAAAAACAGACCTATGGATTGAGAGCTTGGGGCCCAGCTGGCATTGCAAATTTCTAAATTCCTATAAGAAAATCCACACTCTTGCTAAACTCCCTAACAATAGGAGCTATTGGGCAAATTATCCTAACTCCAATTTGCAATCCAGACCACTACTATTCTGATTGGACAGAGGACAGGCCTTAAAAACATTCTTTTCTGATGAGCAATTGCAGACCTTAAGCCAGTTTCAGCCAGCTTATAGAGAGGCTGCACATATACTGTCTTTGTGTCCTATAGTTCACCTTTTGCCCCAAAGTGAATATGGGATGTATATTACATATTTGTTTATTCATTGCGCCTGTGCTCAGCTCTCCTCATAAATATGTATAGCTTCTCCCCCAAACCTGCTGAATATGTATGACTCCATTGTGTAATACAGACTGAGAGGAATGAAACCCAACCTGTCCTTCCCCTGTTTGAAGAGAGAGCATCTTTGGTCCATGCTGGAGACTTTCTTTTTAAGCTTGCAACTGATATCACCAATAAAGCTCTTCTTTCTACTATTTAGTCATCCTGGTGGTCTTTTGGATGACAAGTTTTTGTGTCCCATAGTTATACCCATTGCTTAGGCTTGCCGTATAGAAAATGCCATTCATAGACACAGCTCTTCATTCGAGTGCTTAAAGGTAAGTTTAAAATGTGGAAACAGGCTGGGCGTGGTGGCTCATGCCTGTGATCCCAGCACTTTGGGAGGCTGAGGTGGGTGGATCACCTGAGGTCAGGAGTTCAAGACCAGCCTGGCCAATGTGGTGAAAACCCATTTCTACCAAAAATAAAAAATTAGCCGGACGTGGTGGCAGGCACCTGTAATTCCAGCTACTCAGCAGACTGAGGCAGGAGAATCACTTGAACCTGGGAGTCGGAGGTTGCAGTGAGCCGAGATCATGCCATTGCACTCCAGCCTGGGTGACAGAGCGAGAATTCATCTCAAAAAAACAACAAAAAAAGGTGGAAACACCATTTTGGAGGTTTTCTTTCAATAGTAAAGATGTTGCCCAAAAGGAAATACATTTCTATGGTACCCTTTGGGTGTTGCAGGGAATTTTATACACCACCATAAGGAAAGTGTATAACATTCTTGGGAGCTGCCTTCAAGCATTTACTGTACAGGGAAAATGGAAGATGCTCTGCGGAATGAGTGTCTCACTGTGGATTGGTCCAGGAACCAGTTCAGCACATGGTAGCAGCTATTCCTTTTTAATGTAAACTGATGGAAGTTCTGTTTCCTTTTGCCTGATTCTCTTGTTTTTGGCAAATTCTTATTTGAAACTATTTTTGAACTAGAATGTTTTGAGCTAGGAGAACCTGCAGAAAACATCTTATTTATGGATGCAGAAGGTAGCACAGAGAGGTTAAGGAACTTACCTGAAGTTACACAGCTAATTTGTGGCAAAAATGGGATTCACATCCAGGTTTAGTATGTCGTTTGAATCACGCCATAACATGCTTTGGAGAATTGATCTAAAGAATTGACTGTTGCAAAGAATTCAGGTTTATAAATCTAAAAATCATGTAGATCACAAAATGTCATGAGAGAAAACACTGAGAATATTGAGAAATGTTGAGAATATTAGAACAAATTGAAATTGTACCTATTTCAAGAAAAATAAAATCTTTCCTGTCGTTATGTGTATAATGATTTTTAGATTATTTTTTAAATTGCCAAAATTCAATTTGGCAAAGCAATGAACTTTGAAACACATGTTAATACACTGAAGTTTTATTTACTGATTTTCTATAAACAAATGAACACTGAAATGTTATCTATAATAATGAATATTATTTTGTTCCTGGAACACACTGAAATATTGTGTTGTAATAAAATAAAAATTACAATGCTATAGAGGTTAGCACTGGAGGTTAACATATTAGTATGATGTGTAAAATATAGTATTGAACAAAACAGACATAAATCAGCATATTGTGTGATTCCATTCATATGAAATGCAAAAATGGGTGTATTAGTCCATTCTCACATGGCTGTAAACAGATACCTGAACATGGATAATTTATAAAGAAAAAAGGTTTAATTGGCTCACAGTTTTGTAGCCTGTACAGGAAGCACGGCTCAGGAGGCCTCAGGAAACTTACAGTCATGGGGGAAGGTGAAGGGGAAGCAGGCTCATCTTACATCGACAGAGAAGGAGGAAGAGAGTGAGGTGGGATGTGCTACCCACTTTTAAACCACCAGATCTCCTGAGAACACACTGTCACGAGAACAGCAAATGGGGAAATCTGCCCCTTTGATGCAATCACTTCCCCCCAGGCTCCTCCTCCAACACTGGGGATTACAATTCAACATGAGATTTGGGCAGGGACACAAATATCCAGACCCTAACAATGGGCAAAACCAATTTAGACTGTTACAAGTCAGGATGGTGGCTGTGCTTGGGATGGGCTCCTGGAAATTGCTGGAATTGGGTGTGAGGGGCTGATCATGTTTCTTGATTTAAGTTCTGGTTACATATGTATGTTCAGTTTGTGAAAGTTTATCAAATTGTGCATTACTACCTATGAATTTTTCTGAATGTATATAAATATACGTTCAATTAAATACATTCAATAAAATGTTTTAAAAATATGTATATCATTTCATCTTAGAAACAGAACGTGTTAATAAGTGACTAGTTTTTGGAAGAAATTACTATAGCATACGTTTTAAAAAGGATGTTGGGGTGGGGTTTTTAACTTTCCATAATGCTGTAAAGTTTGCAACACTCACACAGTCACAGAACAAATAGAACTTTGACTTTGGTTTCAAAATTTATGCAGCTGCCTCCATATACTTTTGACAGTTTAATCTCATATTTAACAGTTACAAAGTATGTTTTAGATATCAAGAGGATACATGGAGATGGTGGTAGGACTTATATACCCATGGTCATGTAAAACAGGAAAAATGTCAGCAGAAATAAACTGTTATGCTGGTCTATTGAATGACTTTGTCAGCTTTATAAAGGAATGAATATATAGAGTTGAAGGATAATCTTTCTGAATTAGTAAGTTATTTTTTAAAAAGCACGTCTAAATAAATACCCTATTTTAGAAGAAATATAATGTTAGGCATACTAACATGTATAAAACATAGTTTTTGAAAGAAACAACTGATACCCTTTAAAGCTTATATAAGACTAGAAATAATCTGAGTTCCAAATGCTCCCCTCTTTGGTTGAAGCAGGAACATTCTATGAGGCATTTAAGGGAAGAGAAGCAGGGATTGTGAGTAAAAAGGGTGTGGACAGTTTCCTCAAGTGAAACTTGCTTGGATAATCAGTGGCTGAACTAAAAAATTCACTTATTTAGACTTTTCACCAGTTTCATAACTAAGTTCTTCTCCAAGAGAGGCTGATGTATATTTATGTAACCATCTATTAGGGCTTAAAAAGTTTACAATTTCAAAAGACTCCTGCAAGGAAATAGGCCCTATTTTTTCTCCCAAATACCCTGAACTTTGGGGCTAGATAGCTTCTTAGTCTAACTGTAACAAAGGAATCCTTTTGTTTAAGATGTTTGTTCATTTGACTTTTGATATTTCTTGCTTTTGTCAACAAGAGTTAAATTCTATGTGAACTCATATCCCAGCATGATGTTCTCAATAAGCTGATCCAATTATTGCATCAAAAATGCTCCTTTTAAAAAATAGAGACCTGTTTCAATTTCTTCTCAATGGAACGTGCAGTGTGTATTTCTAAATAAATTGAAAAAATAGATGTCAGTTAGAAGCAGGTGGCTGCTACATATTTTTGTAGTACTTAGGCAACTAATTGGCTTATTTCTTTTTAAGAAAAACTAATGAGGAAAACATCCTTTTCTAAAGAATTAAACTTAGCACCATAATCATATTATGTTTACTTAGCATCATCATTATGTTTACTTAGCGCTTTCCAATTTGCAAAGCATGTTTCCTATTTTTTTCGTTATTCAATACTCACAATAATTCCATTAGTACTAGTTAGGTATGATTGTTACTCCTGTTTTACAAATGAGAAAACTCTGACTCAGAGGGCAGAGCCAGGGCTGTCCGCCTGTGTGTTTAGCTGGGTTCCATCCTTTCCACGACATCATACGGACTTGTGACCAGAAAGGGGAAGAATTTTTTCTAACTTTTTTTTCTGAAAAAAACAATTTTTGCAAATGATATGACAGAATATAATTGATATACAGAGAATATTATTTTCAAATTAGACAAAGTTTTTCAAAATAATTATTCATTTTATTCAGCAAATTAATTTTATTTCAAAATAATAGTTTCTTTTATTCGACAGGTATTTGTTCAGTAACTCCTGGGAGCCACAAATAATTCTGGGTTGTGGGGTGAAAATGCACATGGTAGAAGTTGTACGAAAGGTATCATCTGCCCTCTTGAAGGTCATGGAGTTCTCAGCAAGACGCCCATTAAACAATCACACACAAATGGATAAATGTTTAAATTGATGGTACATACTAAAACTTTAGAGGGAGCTATGAGAGATTACCTGGGAACTCAGTTTAGACTGGGAAGGCCTCTTGAAGGGAGTGGCATTTAAGCCTTGAAGTAGGATACAGCTGGGTGAAAGGTTGGGGAGGGGAGGGAAGAGCATTCTAGATGGAGCGAACAAAGTGTGTGCCAAGTGCCTGAGGCAGAGACATTGGGACCTCTAGGAGATGGGAGCAGCCCAGATGTGAAAAGAGCACAGCGGATAATGTATGGTTTTTGAGGCTGCTGAATGTGGGGAGGCCATTAACATTTTTTGAGGAGGGGTACGGTGTATATTTTAAGACCATCATGCCTGCTGCTGGAAAAAGGAGGGGCAAGGAGTTGGAAGAAGGGTTAGGGTGGACCTGGAAGAGGAGGATTCCCTCAAAACCATGCCATGAGGCTATTTTAAGAACAAGGGAGAGGTTGAGTGTGTTAATTGCCATAAGAAGCTTCCAAAGCAGCTCTTGGACCTGACAACACGGGGCCAGTGATGACCCCACAGGGTTTGGGATGGAAACAGTTGGGGAGAGTTGACATGGAGACCTTACTTGCAGACCTGCTTAATAAGAATGCAGTTGTCAAGGGAATGGGAAAGATGGAGAGGGTGTTGCATGGACTGAATGTTTGTGTGCCTCCTTAACTCATATGTAGAAATCCTAACCCCCAAGGTGATAATATTAAAAGGTGGGGTCTTTGGGAGGTGCTTAGGTCGCAAGGGAAAGCCCCTGAGTGGGACTAGTAACCTTATAAAATAGGCCCAAGGCAACTTGTTCGTCCATTCCACCCTGTGTGTTGGCAGTGAGAAGATGGCGGTCTGTGAACCAGGAAGCAGGTCCTCGCCAGACACCGAGGCGTCCGCTTGTGCCCTGATCTTGGACCTCCCACCCTCCAGAACTGTGAGTTTCTGTTGTTTATAAACCACCCAAGTCTAGGATATTTTGTTTTTTGTTTGTTTGTTTGTTTTGAGATGGAGTTTCCCTCTTGTTGCCCAGGCTGGAGTGTAATGGCACAATCTCCGCTCACTGCAACCTCTGCCCCTTGGGTTCAAGCAATTCTCCTGCCTCAGCCTCCCCAGTAGCTGGGATTACAGGCCCCCACCACCATGCCTAGCTTTTTTTTTTTTTTTTTTTTTTTTTTTTTGTACTTTGAGTAGAGACAGGGTTTCACCATGTTGGCCAGGCTGGTCTCAAACTCCTGACCTCAGGCGATCCACCCGCCTCAGCCTCCCAAAGTACTGGGATTACAGGTGTGAGCCACCACACTCGGCTTTGGGATATTTTGTTATAGCAGCCTGAACAGACTAAAGATGGGGTGTACATAGGGCAGGGAATTGAAGGAAAGTGTTTTGTCATTGTTTTTGTTTTTGTTTTTGTTTTGAGATGAGGTCTTGCTCTGTTGCTCAGACTGGAGTGCAATGGCACCATCATGGCTCACTGCAGCCTCAACCTCCAGGACTCATGTGATTCTCCCACCTTAGCCTCCTGAGTAGCTGGGAACACAGGTGTGTGCCACCACACCTGGCTAAGTTTTTGGTTTTATTTATTTTTTGTAGAGACGGGGTCTCCCTGTGTTGCCCAGCCTGACTTTGAACTCCTGGGCTTAAGCTGTCCTCCCACCTCAGCCTCCTAAAGTGTTGGGATTACAGGCCTGAGCCACCATGCTTGGCCTGAAGAGACGATCTTGAAAGTGGAGCATACTAAAGTATCTGCGCACACTAATGAAAGTCATTCATCAGTGAAAGAGAGATTGATGATGGTGGTGGTAGGTAAGAGAAAGAATCTCACAGACATACACTGTCAGCTAATCAAAGAAGGAAAGCCGTGGGCAGTCACAAGAACATGTGGCCAGAATGCATGCGGAGCATTTTATACTGTTTCATGCTGCTCCTGGGATAAGAGAGACACTTCCGTTGTGGTAACAAGAGGGAAAGGCGGAGAAGATGGGTTTACAGATTTGGTTTGGGAGGATGAAGACATTTCATTCTAATTGGTGGTTTTTTCTCCTCCTTTAGGAAGCATGAAGTGGGGTCAGAGTGAAGGGCAAGAGGAGAGCTGGGGTTGGGCAGACTGAGGCTGTCTGGAGAGATGATATGGCCTTAGTGTGGAGACGAAGAGAAAGCTTGCTAGGCAGTGTCCTTGGAAATGGGTGAGGATGATCTTGACACGAGTCCCCGTGCTGGGTATTTTTCCTCAGCAGCATTTAGCTGTGCAGTGTGTGGGGTTCATCTAGTTTTGGAAGACTGTTGGAAGAGTTATTGGTTGATTCAGATGATTAATAACTGAGTTGGGCATGCTTTCCAAAATACTTACGATTTCTATCAAAATATTCAAAGTGAATATGATGTCACAAGGGGAACCCCTGAAATCCATGGCACTTCCACAGCACTGACACGGCCTTCCCAGCTTCTGTATTTCTTTTGTTGGGAGCAAAGGCAGAGATGGAGACAACTGGAATTTAGACATTGGAGATTTCGTTTCTGGCTGCTACATTCCAGTGCAGTGTTACATAGTTCAGAAGGCTGGTAAGTAAAGTACAGTGAGTCCCATGACCAGTTTAGAAGTGTGCCTCTCTGGAACTCACCGTCATCTCAGAGCACAGAACTGCAGGAAGCTCACGGAGTCACTTTCAGGTCACTTCTCGGAGTTAAAGTGGAACCATCTGTCCACCCCTTGCCCACACACCTTCCTTCCTTGACCCTGTACCCCTCCGGTTTTCTTATCTCTTTCTTTCCTTCACAGCAGGCCTTCTACTTCTTCTGCCTCTCTTTCTTCCCTTTCCGTGAACTCTTCGGCGCCTTAAATGCCAGCATCTACCTCTCTGCAGCTGCACTCCCCAGGCTTTCAAATGACCTTCTGGTGGCTATAGCCGGTGGAAACTCTCCAACTGCCATCTTACTTGATTTGTCCTGTATTATTTCCACTGTGCTGTCTCCTGCTTAGTGAATTCTATGGGCTTATTCTCTCCTTAGTTTCCCACCTATCTCAATGGCAAATTCTTCTTGGTCTCTTTTGTGGGTTCCTCTTCCTCCTCTCACTCCTAAAACATCATAGGTCCCTCAAAACTTTGTCCTGAGTCAAACTGATGTCTCCAGCAAGGCTGACACTGAGGGCTATTCCTGTCTAACTAGGCAGCTCCATGTGTATGTGTTCTGTAAAGGCCTCAAACTTCATATGTTTAAAGTTGACCTCATCATCTTCTGCTGAACTATTTTTGCAAATGTCACTGCTGTTCACCAGGTTCCTCAAGTCAGAAACCAATGGATCATTGTCAATTTCTCCTTTTATGTTTTCCTGTACATCTAATTAATCACAAAGCCTCATCCAGTGTATATCTTAAACACCGCTCTCCTCTGTTTGCTTCCCACAACACAACTGTCATCATTCTAGTACAGGGGCTTCTACCTCTCACCTGAAACATTAGTAACACTCTCCTTTCCTTCCCTCCCGTTTCTAGATACCTCTCCATAATCTACCTGCAACAATGTCAATAGAATCACCTTTCTAGCATGCAAATTGTCTTGTCACCTCTTTGCAAGGAATTCTTCAGTGACTCTGTCTCACCTACAGCATATAATTTTTACTTTTTTAGAAGGACACAGAGGCATCTTTACAACCAGGCCTACACTTTAGACCTAGGTCTTGGAGCCCTTACCAATGAAGCATTTTGATCTACTTCTCAATAACCACGATCTTGCATGCCTCTTGGTCTCGGCATATGCTGTTCCCTTCCCCCAGTATATCCTCCCATGCTTGT
Organism: Theropithecus gelada; assembly: GCF_003255815.1. NCBI lineage: Eukaryota > Metazoa > Chordata > Mammalia > Primates > Cercopithecidae > Theropithecus > Theropithecus gelada. The sequence continues at coordinate 10,647,764 of NC_037671.1, forward strand.
CTGTCACATTTGGTGAAACATGTGCCATTTTCCTGGCTCAGTACCTGGAGGTCCAAAATGGAGGCTAGAGAAACAAGTACCAGAAACTGCCCACATTTAGAGCCAGACACTCCAGCAAGGATTACTAAAGAGTCTGCACAATTTCCTTACAACCCTCAGCCATGACTCTTATCTTTCCCTGTGTTCCCAAGGATGGTAGAGAGAGGGAATCATTGGAGTCAGTAGTTACTGGCCTGGTGAGGGAATGCATGGCTTTTCCACTTCCTCACCATGGGGTAGGGAGGGCTGTTTCGCTTAAAGCCAAGTGTGTGTGGTGAGCAGCAAGAGAATCACTTGTAGAGATGAATCACAAAAAGGGAAGGCTGGTGTCACATTCCCTGACTGCAAGCCCATGAAGCTGGAAACCTATTGGTCCACTCTTGTGCTGCCAAAGAGCAGAGGAGAACCTGGGGAAGGGATTCCAGGGGGAGCCTGACATGCGTCCTGGGAGTTTAGGAGTACACATGTATGTAAGTAGAAATGGATGCCTCCTCTGCCTGGAACTCTAGGGCAAGAGCCTTTCTGGAATACCCCTTGCCAGGAGAGGGAGTAAGAAACACACAGTTTAGTGTGCTTTCTCAAGCTTGTCCAACCCATGGGCCACATGCAGACTAGGACAGGTTTGCATGTAGCCCAACACAAATTCATAAATTCTCTTAAAATGTTGTAAGATTTGCTTGTGATTTTTTAAAAACTCATCATCTATCGTTAGTGTTAGTATATCTTATGTGTGGCCCAAGACAATTTCTTCCAATGTGGCCCAGGGAAGCCAAAAGATTGGACACCCCTGCTTTAAATGAACAGGTGATCTCATTTCAGTTCTCTTTTGCCTTCAGGGTATGTGGAAAAGGACTTCGGTGACTTCTGTGGGTATTGAGCACAGAAGTTAGGTGAGAAACAGAGAGTAATTAGGAGGCATCTGAGGCAAAAGCAGGCCCAACTTCAAGAGGAGGTTGAGAGCATGGGCCACTGTCAGAACCAGACACATGGCTGCCCCTTTCTGAAGGGGTCATCAAGGATGGGGGAGGCAGAGGTGAGCCTGAACTCACCCCCTAAAACCACACATGCTGCGTTTGTAGAGACCACCATATCAGTAGAGGGCACCACTGTCAGATTGAACCAGAGTGGACCAGAGATGCATCCCATCACCGTCACTAGTGGGACAACGGTTGCTCAGCATAGCCTCAGGTTTCCTGTATGTTTCCTCCAGTCTTTATTCCTGCCAGAGGCAGACTCAGGAGAGGGAGGAGAAGCAGGTGTTCCAGGACTAGATTACACTCTTCTGTCCAAGTCAAGGTGCTGGCATGGGAGGGTACAGAATGGAAGAAGAGATTTAAATTGCACATGTGTGCATGTGCCCTACACCCATACAAACACACACACAGAGTTTTAGGCATCAAGAAAGGACTTGGAAAAATAAAATTAAATGCTTCTAGTGCTTGAGAGTCTCTATAGGCCAACCTATCTTAGGTTTTCTTAAAGCAGAACATACTGATATGATAAAATGATACAAAATTAGCAAGGACACACAGGATATTTTGCAAACTTGGACTAATGCAGTGAAATATTGGCTCACTGACTAGTTAATTCCTCTAAGAAATCATTCCAAATGTATTCATATTTGTGTTAGTTCTTTCAGGCTGCTATGATAGAATACCATAAACTGGGTAGCTTATAAACAAGAGAAACGTATTTCTTAGAGTTCTTGGGGCTGGGAATTCCAAGATCAAGGCACCAGCAGATTCTTGTCTAATGAGGGCTTGCTTTTATCTAATGAGGATGATAGACGACACCATCTAGCTGTGTCCTAAATTGGTCCAAGGAGTGAATGAGCTCCCTCGGGCCTATCTTACAAGGGTACTAATCCCATTTATGAGGACTCTGCTTTCGTAACTGATCACCTCCCAGAAGGCCTCTCTCCCAGTTACCTTGGTTAGGATTTTAACATAAAAATTTGGGGGGAACATGAACATTCAGACTGTAGCAATATCCATTTAAACATAAGAGATATTAAAGGAAGAATAACCTATCAAAAGGGTTGAAATTTTGAACAAGATATCTAATATGAACCAATGATCATCAAATCAAAATCAAGATGTACATCAAAGCAATAGTAAATTAAGAAACATTTATATTCATCAGTAAGCAGATGGAAAGCCATGGATTCGTGCATGAGCCAGTCACTCTCAGTGATTCCCAGTATTTTCTGATGAATCGCAGTTTAAAGCCAGGCTGTCAAGAATTAAGAAACACACAACTTTATAATGCAGTTAAATATTTTTCTTATAGTTGTACTTTAAATGCCTTCTAGAGAAAATAAAAATAGCTTAAGATTTTTGCTTTGTTTTGGTGGAATTTTGAAAAATAAGGAGCTGTACTTCTGTGAGATACCCTCTGTGAACCATTGTGTGGTTTAGAGCCTGATTGCCCACATCGTGGTCCAAACAATGGGTTTGGGATGTTGCTTCAAAATCTTAGTCAGATGTTTTAATGAAGAAATCAGAGAGTTAAATATTAAATAGTATGGACTTTTAAACTGAAAATGAGTAGCAACTTACTAAATCGTCCCCAATGTGTTAAGAGACGGAAAATAGGGATTTGAGAGAGAGTACAGTTGAATCCATAGATTGGAGAAAAATATAAAATGATTTACATTTTGACCACCCCCCAAGTTAATACTTCTAAACAAACCAGTTATTTAACACTGTTTGTCAGTAGTTTTTTAGTTAACTGAATTTCTTGTTGTTCAAGATTTCTGTTCTTTGCTTTTTCCTTTATATTAGTTTTCTATCGCTGTGTAACTAATCACCCAAAATTTGGCAGTTTAAAACAACATTATTATCTCATGGTTTCTGAGAGTCAAGAATTTGGATGCAGCTCAGCTGAGATTCTAGGATTCCAGGCCTTGCATGAGTTTATGGTCAAAGTGCCAGCTTGGGCTGCAGTCTTATCTGAAGACTCAAGTGAAGGGAGATCTCTTCCAGGCTCCCTCATGTGGTTGTTGGCAGCATTCAGTTCCTCATGGGTTGTTGGGCTGAGGGCCTCAGCTCCAAGCTGACTGTTGGCTAAAGGTCTCCCTCTATAATAAGTGGGCCTCTCTACAGGGCAGCTCACAACATTGTGGCTAGCTTCCTTCAGAATGAGTGAGTGAGAAAGTGTTAAAGAGAGAAGTCACATTTTTTTATAATCTAATCTCAAAAAGGACATCCCATCACTCCTACCATGTTCTGTTCATTAGAAGTGAGTTAGTACATCCAACCCACACTCAAGGGGAGGAGATTGCACAAATTCATGAATAACAGGAGGTGGGGATCACTGCAGGTCATCCTAGTGGCTACTAAATCCTCTCTCCCATACCACTCCTTTCCCTCTACTCTTTTCTCCATAACTCCCAGTCTCACCCAGTGAGTGACCTGGCTTCCTATTCTTTAAGAAAATAGATGGTAAGGTTTTCTTTTATCTTTTTCCAACTAAGTTTCAAATCTTCTTCATCTTCAGCCATTATCTTCTTTCCTGCTGTTATCACTGACAAATCGCTCTTCTTCCTGCCCTCCCCTGTCACAAATAAAAATGTCCCTAGGCCTCCTTGTTCTCCGTAAGCTATCATCTCATTATTCTGCTCTCTTGTACGTAAACCTCTTTGAACAAGTTGCCTTTACATGTTCTCTCAACACCTCAATTCCCATTCATTCATTGGCCTTAAACATGCTTCTGCCTCATTACTTCATTGAAATTGTTTTTTTCAAGATCACCAACGATTTCTATGTTGCTATATCCAAAGAGCATTCCTCTGTCCTTGATGACATTCAACATGGTTGGCCATTTCTTTCCTTCTCTCTTGGTTTCCATGACACCACACTTATGTGGTTACATATTTTTTTTCTAACCACTCTGGTCACTCCCTTCTAGGCTCTTTTGTTGGTTTCCCTTCTATCCAGGTTCTAAATGTTGGTATTTTCCAGGGCTCAGCCTGTGTCTTCCCTTTTTCCACAAGTGACCTCGTTCATTTCTGGGGTTATAAGAACCACTTAGCTGTGGGTGAACCTGAAGTTAACTTATTCAACCAATACATCCTCTGAACTATAGAATGGGTTCTTTAACCATTTACTTGATAACTCCATTTGGATATCTGAAAGGGACCTCAGGCTGAATGTGTATAATAGAACTTCTGGGTTTTCTAGCTTCCCTCTCCCTAACTTGTTTCTCTCTAGAATTCCCTGCCTCCATAAATGGAGCTAGCAGCCAACTTGTTTGCTCAAGTATAAATCTTTGGTTCCTCCTCTTCCTCAATCTTCCTTTCCAATCTGTCCACCAAGTCCTGTAATTTCCTTATTTTCTAAATATATGTCCAATATATTCCACTATTTCCATCCTAATCTAAGCCATCTTCTGTCACTTGGCTCACTAGAGTAGCTCTCCATTGACATTCCTCTGCAAATAAGCCAATTAAAATAATCTATTGACTTATATTTCACTTGGTGAAAACCCTTGGGTGCCATCCCTCTATCCTTTGAAAATCTAAATTTCCCAAGGTCACATATGATATGTCTTTTGCTGATCATCCCAGCCTCAGATCACCCCATTCACCGTGCACTTACTATGTGCTAGCTATATTAGCTTTCAGCAGTTCTGAAGCCCACCAAGTCTCTGTCATTTCCAGGCCTTTGCACCTGCTATTCCTTCAGCTCGAAATGCGTTGCCTCATTATTTCCCCATGGCTGGCTCATGCGTTTACCAAAATAAGTAATGACAGATTTACTCATTGTCTATTTATTGCTTATTAGACTGTAAAGCCCATAAAGACAGAGACCAAGCCTGCTGTGTACACACTGTATACCCAGCAACAAGCACTTAAAAAGTATTCAAAAAATATTTTGGTAAGCAAACAATCTCACAGTCTCACATTCCTGCTCCAGGTCTCAATTCAAATCTGCCTTTTTAACAACCTTCCCAGCCCATGGAGCCTTCCCAGATTCCTTCAGACTGACCCACGGATTCCCCTCTCCTACATGTTATTTATGTATTTTACGTGCCTTCACTGGAGCAGTTGCTGTGGTGTTGAGAGTTCCTTGCATGTCCATCTCCATGATAGTCCATAAACTCATTGAGGTCAGGGACCTTATCTTTTCATCTCTAAAACCCCAAGCCTGCTTTATAGTGCCTGGGGTCCACCCAGCAGGTGCTCCACACACGTTTGCCTAATGGTGTTCTGAGGGTCCTTGACAGCAGCCCTCTTCTGGCCTTTGGATGAGAAGAAGGAAACTTTTTTCCTGGCTCAGTCATGAAACCCAGGCCCCTGACTGCTGCCAGCTGCCTCCCTCAGGAACCTGCAGCAACCTGAAGCCAAGTCCAAGCTTCTCTGGGAAGTGCCCCTTTGAGGCCCTGAGATTTTGCTGAGTGAAACATACTTACAGTAGGAAAGAACATAATCTTGCAAAGAATGTTTCTTGAGTGCCTCTGCTAAAAGGTAAGAGAAAATGACCTAGGGCAAAGGTAATTATTGCAAATGGTTAATATGGAGCACACACTTTACTAACCTTGTAAGTGATAATAACATCACTTTATTAATTGGATTCAAGCAGCATCTTTCTTTCCCTTTGGTTCATTTCAGATGACAGGGACAGACCCCACTCTTTCCTTAGCAAAGTGTGCCCTGGTGACGGCAGCCCCATCCTTCTGGCATCGTCTGGAAGAGCTCCCTTTTACCAACGCTGGGGAGTCTGAATTTGAAGCAGGTGTATGAATGCATTTGAAAGAATCTCTTCCAGATGCCAGAAGATTCAGTTCTGGAGAAGGACGTGAAGGAAAATTATGAGAACAAGTGTCCTATTCACATGCTAGGAAAATAAATGTTTTACTAATCCTTAAATAACATTTTACTCTGAGGTGTATTGGCAAATTTTAGTTTTATTTCGGTATGAGAGTCTCATTTTTTGGAGTGTGATTTATACACATTTAAGCAGTAGAGGTGATTGCTAAAATTAGCTTCTGTCATCCCATGCTAATGTCTGTATAGGAAGAGAATAATATAATTTTAAAGTCCTGACATTTTCGTTATGTTTAGTGGATAATTTACTATTTATTATCATTGGATACAATGTAGTTTAATCATTAAAAATGCACATACTTTCCTATGTTTCTCAGCCTTCTCGTGGTAGAGAAAGTATGCCATCAGAAAGATGGCCTATGTGTTCTGTTTCTCTACTCAAGGCTTAATGAATAAAATTCCATCATTAAACAAATATTTGTTTAGCACCTTTTCGTGTGCCAGGCACTGTGCTATGTGCTGGGATACAACAGAGCTTACAGTCTGGATTTTTGGCTAGGTGGAAAGTGGGGTGTGGTGGATTCTCACCTGTGCAAATCAGACTGGATATCTGGGGAGTGACTTAAAAGTTAGCTATGTGTTACCTGTTCTACCCCATTCACTTGTTTATAGAGTAAACTCACAAGCCTCTATAGGAAATTTGGGAAAATAATACCATCTAAAAGCCCAAACCGTAGTTTCTATTTATATGGAATATACCATATGGATCTTATTGGAGTAGATTTGGCATATTTAATGCATTTGAATCAAGTAAAAGGAAAAATCAGCATGTACTCATCAGTGCAGAGAAATAGTGACTGCATTCATTACACAGTCATTAGACAAAACTGTCCTGGGACTAAAATTTTACTGCAATTAATAATATGATCTGTAGATAGTAAATTCTCCCTAGACAGTAAATTATCTGGGTATTTAGAAGTTGACTCCAGGGAAGCCCTCTCATCCCTGAGGGCCTGACTCCCCTCTCCCACCAAGAGACACCTGGGGACCTGGGGAAGGCCCTTCTGTCTCTTCAAGCAGCACCAGTAGGAATCAGTGGGAACCCCAACCACAGCAGAAAAACCAAGCAGACCAAGATAACCACACAAAGCCTCTGGAAATTAAATTGCCTTTGGAACCATCACCCACAAAATTAGGCCAGGACCTGCATGCTGAACCTAAACAGGACAACTTCCTGATAAAATACAATATGTAAATAGAACTCAGAGACTGTTAGCATAATAGACAAAACATCCAGGATACAATAAAACATCACCTTCATACCAAGAACCAAAACTTCCCAACTTAAATGAGTAAAGACAATCAACTGTCCACATCATTAAGTCATCAAGGAAATGCAAATTAAAACAACAGTGAGACACTACTACATCCCTGTTAGAATGGCCAAAATTCAAACAATGACAACGCCAAAAGCTGGTGAGGACACGGAGCAACAGGAACTCTTACTTATTGCTGTCAACTGCTTTGGCAGACAGTTTGATGGTTTCTTACAAAACTAAACATTCTCCTACCATATGATCTAGCAATCACACTTCTTGGTATTTATCCAAAGGTGCTGAAAATTTATATCCACATAAAAACTTGCACACAGATGTTTATAGCAGCTTTATTCATAACTGACAAAACTTGGAGTCAATCAAGATGTCCTTCACTACATAAATGAATAAATAAACTATGGTACATCCAAACAATGAAATATTATTCAGTGCTAAAAAAAATGAGCTATCAAGCCATGAAAAGACATGGAGGAAACTTAAATGTGTATTACTAAGTGAAAGAAGCCAATCTGAAAAGAATACACACTGTATTGTTCCAACTAGATGACCTTCTGGAAAGGCAAAATTATGGAGACAATAAAAAGATCAGTGGTTGCCAGATGGTGGAGAGGAGGGAAGGGTGAATGGGTGGAGCACAGAGAATTTTTAGAGCAGTGAAACTATTCTGTGTTATACTACGGTGGTGGATACATATCATTACACATTTGTCCAAATCCATAGAATGTCCAACACCAAGAATAAACCCTAATGTAAACTATGGTCATTAGATGATTATGATGTGTCAGTGTAGGTTAATCAGTTGTAACAAATGTGCCATTCTGGTGCAGGATGTTGATAATGGAAGAGGGTATACATGTAGGGGAGGCAGGCAGTATGTGGGAACTCTCTGCACTTCCTCTCAGTTTTTCTATAAACATAAATGCTCTAAAGAATACAGTTTAAAAAAAGACAATCAACTGACAGCAACACCAAGAACAATCAGATGTAGGCATTATCCCACATTATCCAAATCATCAGGAATTTTAATGCAGCTGTCATAAAAATGCTTCCACATTTAATTACAAATTGTCTTCAAACAAATGAAAAAGGAGAAAATCTCAGCAAAGAAACAGAAGCGATTAAAAAACAAATGGAAATTATAGAACTGAAAAAAATATAATTACAGAAGGAAAAAAATCTTCTGGATAGGCTGAACCGTAGAGTGGGACAACAAAGAACATAATCAGTGCACTTCAGAACATATCAATAGAGTTCGTCCATTCCGAAAAACACAGAGAAAATAGATGGGAGGCGCAGTGTGTGTTGAGGGGAATCAATAGAAACTCAGGAATATAGAACAATAACACAAGATGTAACAATTTACCATCAGAATCTCAGGAGGAGAGGAGCAAGAGAATCAGACTCAAAAAATATTTGAAGAAATAATGACTGAAAACTCTCCACATTTTTTGAAAAAAACACACGTATATGTTCAGGAAGCTGAGCAAATCCCAAACAAAATACACCCAAAGAAATCCATGTGAAGACATGTCGTAATTAAACTTCTGGGAACTAAAAGTAAAGAAGTCTTGAAAGCAGCCAGGGAGAAACAGTTCATTACTTCCCTGGGGAAAAACAATTAGAATGATGGTAGATTTCTCATCTGAAACCATGGAGGCCAAACAAAGTGGCACAACATTTTCAAGAACTGAAAGAAAAGAACTGTCAACTGCAAATTCTATATCCAGTGAAGCTATCCTTCAAGAATGAAGAGAAATAAACTAATTCTTAGACAAAAGAAAATTAAAAGACGTTGTTGCTAGTGTACCTATGCTTAAAGAATGACTAAAGGGAGTTCTTCAACCAGAAAGAAAATGATAAAAGAAAGACTCTTGGAGCATCAGGAAGGAAGGAGGAAGAATTTAAAGAGCAGAAATATTGGTACATACAATCGAATATGAATTTCCTCATGAGTTTTAGAAATCATATTTAGGCCAGGTATGATGGCTCATGCCTGTAATCCCAGTACTTTAGGAAGCCAAGTTTGGGCAAATCACCTGAGCCCAGGAGTTTGAAACCAGCCTGGGCAACATGGCAAAACCCCATCTCTACAACAAATACAAAAATTAGACAGGTGTGGTGGTGCATGCCTGTAGTCTCAGCTAGTAGGGAGGCTGAGGTGGGAGGATAGCTTGAGCCTGGGAGGTTGAGGCTGCAGTGAGCCATGAGCATGCCACTGCACTGCAGCCTGAGCAACAGAGAGAGACCCTGTCTCAAAAAAAAAAAAAACAACTCATATTTGATGGTTGAAACAAAAATATAATACCATCTTATATGTAAGACAATGAGATAATAATATTTAATAGTGGGAAAGTAAAGGGAACTAAGTGAATTGAACCTCAACTGAAGTAGAAATATGTTGATACCAATAGACTGTGATAAGTCACAAATGTATATTTTAGTAACCTGAGCAACCAGTGTGAAAACTATACAAAATGATAACTAAAAAATGTTATCAATCAATCAATCAATCAATCAAGGGGGAATCCTAAAAACAACGTGCAAGTAACCTACAGGAAGGCAAGAAAAGTTGACACTAAATTTAACATCTTTATGTAATCCCATAATTTTGAGTTAAAAATGAGTTATGGAAAAACTCAACACTAAGTGGCATGAGACAATGTATAAGGAAACAGTAAATTGGGAGCTAAGAAGATTGGCTTTAGTAATAATTGATGTAATATAGATTAATAAATTAAATCCTGAGTAAAAACTTAGTGATATAATTTTGTCATTACTAATCTAATTGGAATAAAGGCATGTATTATTATTATTATTGTTTTTTGAGATGGCATCTCACTCTTGTTGCCCAGGCTGGAGTGCAATGGTGTGATCTCAGCTCACTGCAACCTCCGCCTCCCAGGTGTCAGCAATTCTCCTGCCTCAGCCTTCCAGGTAGCTGGGATTACAGGTGCCCACCACCACACCTGGCTAATTTTTTAAATGTTAGTAGAGATGGAGTTTCACCATGTTGGCCAGGCTGGTCTTGAATTCCTGACCTCAGGTGATCTGCCCGCCTCGCTGGTCTTGAATTCCTGACCTCAGGTGATCTGCCCGCCTCAGCCTCCCAAAGTGCTGGTATTATAGGCGTGAGCCACCACGCCTGGCCCAGGCATGTATTACTTTCTACAGCAAAGGAGGTAACTGAGCTTTAATTATTACATCCTAAGATTAAAGCTACAAGAATGCTTTTTAAAAAAATTAGCTTTAATTTTAGCATAATTTTAAATCTACAGAGAAATTGCAAAGATAGTACGGAGAGTTCCTGTATATCTTACATCCAGTGTCTCCTATTATTATAACACGACATTTTACGTCATAATTGATGAATCAACATTAACATATTATTACTAAGTAAACTCCATACTTTATTTCAATTCTATAAGCTTTTTCTTAAAGTTCTTATTTTTGCTTCAATAACTCATCCAGGATACCGTATTGATAGGAATCCTTTGAAAATGAATACTTAATGGCTAAACTTCCTATCTTGGAAGAAATTTTATATTCAGAGATGGAGCTATTATGTTACTACATAGGGAACCTTGTGGGAAGGCTATTAGGGGACTTGTCTTGAAACTGTTCTTTCCTAGCAAGCCCTCTGAATGTTTATTATGAGTATTATGAGAGGGTTTTGTAGTGTGGTGCTGATGCCAAAGCTTTTCCAGGCCACTTTTTTGGCATGGTCAGCATATTAACCCACAAACATTAGGGCATGAACACGATCTTCCTCAGCCATAGTAAATTCACACTACTACCCCCGGCTTTGTGCAGTGGGAGGGACCTACACAGAGGGAGAATTTGTTGCGTGGCTTATTTTTCCATGCAACGTGCACATCCTCATATCATCTGGGTTCGCCTTCAAATGTGTCCAGAATCCAACTACTTTTCTCTACCTTCACTGTTTCCATATGAGGTCCCCTACGAGCCGTTATCATTTTTTGTCTGAGCATAAATAGTTTCCTGACTAGTGTCCCTGATTCTGCCCTGGCAACTCCATAGTCTGTTCTCAACATGGTGGCCTGAGAGACTTAAAATTTAAGTTGGCTCCTGTCACTTCTCGCTTGAAACCATCTGACAACCCTCCCATCTCACACTTGTTTGTTGTTGTTCTCATACTGATTTTTTTAAACCAAAGTTGTTATTGCAAAGTAACATACGTACAGAAAGCATACAGAGTCTCCGTGTAGCACTCACGAAATGATTACAATGGACTACACCTGTCTAACCACCACCCAGGTAAGGAAATAGACCAACTGTTGGGAAACCCCACGTGCTGTCATTCGATCAATTCTCCCACTCTTCTCTCCAAAGGGAACCACTACACTCTCTTCTAGATTAGGTAAGCCTGTTTTTGAATTTTATGCAAACAGAATTACAGTATGTGTTTTTTCTTATCTGGCTTCTTTTCCTCACTGTTATGTTTGTGAGATTTTTCCATGTTGTGCCATCTCACGTTTTTTTAAAAGCTCAAACCTTCTCCAAGGTGTCCAGTGTCCAGAACCCTGCAGCACCTTGGCCCCAATTCCCACCCTCCTTGGCTTTCTGATCCAATTTCCTACTGTTATTCCCGCTCATGTCCTCTGTTCTAGCCTCACTGGCCTTCTTGTTCTTCTCAAACTCACCAGGCATGACCCTGCCACAGAGCCTTTGCACTTACCATTTCTACTGCCGAGAGAGCTCTGTCTGCAGGGATCCCCATGGCTGGCTCCACTGACCTTGTCACGTCTCTGCTCAAGAACCGTCTTCTCTGTCAGGAAGTGATGCCTTACCTGACCATCCACACACTCCCTAGCCCCCTCCCCTCTTTGAATTTTCTCCGCAGCACTTATCACCCTACTATATTTGTGTTAGTTTCCCATTGTTGCCAAAACAAAACATCACACATTTAGTGGCTTAAAACAACACAAGTTCATTGTCACAGGGTCCCACAGATTGGAAGTCCAGTAGGCTAGGCTCCCTTCTTCATTCTGGGTCTCACCAGGCTGACATCAAGGTGTCACCTGCCCTGGCTCTTAACTGGAGGCTCTGAGTGCAAATCTGCTTCTAGGCTTATTCAGGTTGTTGAGAGAATTCAGAATTAAGATTGGGGTTGCTGTTTTCTTGCTGGCTTCCAGAGGTTGCCTGAATTCCCTGGCGTATGGCCTCTTCCCCTTCAAAACCAGGTTCAAAAATCATGAGGACCAACATCCTGCCTACCACAATATACTTTCCTAGTTATTTTGCTTACTGTCCATTTCCCCATCTAGAATCTATGTGGGCAAGGATTTCTGTTTGGTATCCCAAAACCTAGACCCCTGCCTGGCACATAGGCATGGAAAGATGTGTTGAATGAAGACTGGGTAATTAGCCTTTCTCTTCTTTTCAAAAAGCTGTCAGTGACTTTCATTTTAACCTGATTTTACCACCAGTGTGGTTTTCCCTGGCTCCACGTGCCACAGGTTATGGCTTTGCTAGTTAGGGGGATTGCTAACAGGATAATGTTATATTTTCAGGTTACCTCCTAGTGACACAGAGACACATCCACGACAGGAGGTACAGAGTGGGGTCACAAGATGGACTGAAGCTCAGAGGCCAGCACAGGCCAGGGAGCCTCATGCACCCCAGTTGACCTAAGTGTCCGATCATTTCTTGGAATAAAGCTCTTCAGGGACAGTAAAACTAGTCATGGAAATGTGTTAAGCATTGTTTTGCTCAGAAAAAAAAAATGAAGACTTAGTCTGCACATGTTAATTACTCAATGAAAATTTCACAAATGATTTAATCATCTGGATGTCTCGAAATATTCCATTGCTTAATATTGTGTAGACAGCCTAAATCCTAGGATCATAGAGATCTGAGCTTGTGTGAAAAGTTTGAAACATGTACAAGTAACAGATTTGCTATTTGGGTTACAGTGTGGAAAAAAATCTCTGGAAACAGATTTATGTATTAGTTTTTCACTTTGCCACCAGATGTCCTTCATGAGTAGGAAAATATGATGACTTGAATGATATTTTGAAGTGTGAATGCCCAGCATTTTTGAGTAGACAGTGAAAGCGGAGTGTGACTGAATGTAAATGTTACCACAGACTTTTGGATGAGACATGGCTTTTGAAGGCTGTCTTACAGGTGTAGCTTTCAGAAGCAATACTTATTTCACTTGCAAATTTTCGTTTCTCTTACTCTGCAACCATTTACCTATTTCCACTCAAAACTAAATCGATATTTTAAAAATTTGATCAAATTATTATATTTTGAAATTAACATTAAGAAGTATTCAGGTCCTTATGCTAATAGTAAAGATAAAAAGTTGGTCTTTTGAGTGGAACTTCTCAAGAATTCAAGGAGGCTTGACCTCAGTCTTGTAAACATGACAGCCACACAGTTTAAAAGATTTTTTTTTTTTTTTTTTTGAGACAGGGTCTCGCTCTATCACCCAGGCTGGAGTGCAGTGGCGTGATCTGGTGATCTGGGCTCACTGTAACCTCCACCCCCCTGGCTCAAGCGATCCTCCCACCTCAACCTCCTGAGGAGCTGGGACTACAGGCGTGCACCACCATACCCGGCTAATTTTTGTATTTTTTTTTTTTTGTAGAAACGACGTCTTACTATGTTGCCCAGGCTGATCTCGAACTCCTGGGCTCAAGTGATCTGCTCACCTCAGCCTCCTAAAGTGTTGCTATTACAGGCATGAGCCACCATGCCTGGCCAAGATATTTTCATTAAGTTAATTCTGAAAGGAGCAACTTACATCTTCAGGAAGTGCAGTTGAAAGGGGCCAATGTAAAATTTAATATAAAACCCAAGACTGAAGTTGCAGTTTATTGCTAATACTATAATATAGAATATGTGTTTAATATGTCAAATTAATAAACAGCATGTTTACAAAATAGAAACTATTTGGTCAAGTGTGTTATAAATGTATAACAGAAACCCTCATAATATATAAGGAACAAGGACAACTACAGGTTTAAAGGATTTGTTGTGTGAATTACATGGTGCCTTAATAAACACTTGAAGACAAAATTCCCATCCTATTCCCGCTATCACTGGAAGTATGGGATGAACCTGTGCTTTTCGGTGAGGGTTCCTCATTTCTTCATTAAGTGGGGCAGGGAGATGGGACAGGAAACCTATTGCCAGAAAACTGAAGGCCGTCTGCATGAAATGTCAGCCAAGCAACCAGATGTTTGATGTGGATTGGCTCCCACATCCGGCTTCTTGATCGAATTCCTCCTCTTTCCACCCAGATGTTTTAGAAGCACTCACAGAGAACTTAATGAAGCTTGTCCCAGGCCCACAGAGGAAGGGGCGGTAATATTTTGGTGTCCTGCAGGGGGCGAAGTTACCTCTAATTTTAACAAGTCGGTTCATACATTCCAGCGGACTTCAAAGCCAGATCTGTTTCTGTCCCTCCAACTCCACCCACCACGTCTCCTCCTCTTGAATCACATGTGGACGTTGTCTAGCTCCCTGTCCTGAGGCTTCCAGGGGAGCACTGGGGGTGTCTAATGGGGAAGGGTCTCAGAAGCAGGGAGTAGACAAGGTGTACTTTAGGGGATTTTTATCCACCTAGAGATCTAATTGGCTTGGAGAAACAGTAGTCCCAATTTTGAGGCTATTAAAATCCTAGAACTGTATCTCTTTTCCTGTCCCCTTTTTCCCAATGGATACAAGGGCTTGCCTGCATGTGTTCCGCAAACATGATGTGCACATGTTGCGAGTCATAGTGGAGAGAAGAGGAGCACATCCTTAGTTGGATGTCACTGTCCTTGTGATCATTGTAATGTCTCACTGCACATCTTTTTTGGGGGCTTCTTCTGGCTCTTAAGGGAGATGTGTGTTCTCATGTTCATCACCTGGAAGCACCCTCAACACCTCCTCATTCTAGCCCTATTCGACAGAAACTGAGAGTCCATCTTGGTGGGGTGGGAAGCCTGCGACAGACCTGAATCAGAGTTGCTGCTCAGATGTTTAGTTGATGGTCACTTTAGACTCATGTCATACGAACCCATCTACTTCTGAGTGTCTAAGGAAAGGGAGAGATGGCGTGTGTGTGTGTGTGTGTGTGTGTGTGTGTTCTGCACTAGGTCTACCCCGTAGATGCATAGACAAGTTGAGTATCCCTTATCCAAAATGCTTGGGACCAGAAGTATTTCAAATTTCAGATTTTTAGATTTTGGAATATTTGCATATACATAATGAGACACCTTAGGGATGGGATCCAAGTCTAAACATGAAATTCATTTATGTTCCATATATATCTCAGATACATGGCCTGAAGGTAATTTAATACAATATTTCAAATAATTTTGTGGATGAAAATTTTGACTGTGTTTTGACCGCGTCCCATCCTATGAGGTCAGGTGTGGAATTTTCCATCTGAGGCATCATGTCAGCTCTCATAAATCTTTAGATTTTGGAGCATTTCGGATGTCAGATTTTTGGGTTACGGATGCTCAACCTCTACAATAGGTCGGTCACACCTTGATTTTTGTGTTTTAAATGACATAGCCCCACCAAGGTGCCCTCATCCATCTCTGAAATGTTGAGTTTCCTGTGTCTTCCCCACTGCCCTTATAGGTGGAAAGTCTTTTACTCAGCCTGCATCTCACCAGAAGTCTTATGAAGAAGGTGCAACTGGGTTTTAAAAAAGGAGGCTCTTGGCAGGAAGCCTAGGTGTATTTGCTGGAATTTCAGACCTTCTGAGCAGAGCTCTTGGCTGCTGTGGGGCACTGCAGTGAATTTATGTCCCTAACATGTTCCATACAGAAAAAAGAAGTGACAGGGCTCTTGAATTCTGAGGATCCTGACATCCCAGACGAAGTATCGTATTATCTTTTCAGATGGAAGAAATCCCTGTAGAGATGGTTAAAGACTGGCATTCAGGGGTGCTCAGTTTTGTGGCCTGAAATTAATAGCTATCAGATATTTGTAGAAATAAAGACTCTTCTAAATGACCACTTGTGTCTGGGCCAAGACAGAACTAGAAAGAAGGACTCAGTGGGTGGTTGGAGGTAAAGACTTTTACCCATAAGAAATAGATTCTTGGAAATAGTATAGGAATGCTTATAAGATTTGGACCAGCAGAAAGCCTATGATGTCATAAATTCATGAATCCCACAGTCTATAATCTATTTGACTTCACTCCCAAATGCCTAGGACCATTTGGACTAAGGCTGGCAAGTCAGAAAACTGCAGTTTTTATTTTCTATGCCACACGGTTTTCACCAGGTAAAAAACCTTAATGTTTTATGTGAATTTGCTTCCACGATCCATAGACGGCTGGATGTTCTTGGGCGGGTAAAGGCAAATGAATTTGCGTCCTCACTGGCAAATGGTGTTGTTGGTGGTGTTATCTTGCCTAAAGTCCGCAGCAACCTGTGTTTCAGGACCCTATCTATTGTCCTGACTATTCAGAGTGCATGCCAAGCCCCTGCTCTTCCTGGAGTTATCTTTATCACCTCTCCTCAAGTTTTATCTTGCACCATATAAGTCACATTGTATTTCAATATTAAAATGCAACATTAATAGATAAGCTGGAGAAGCACTGAGTCATTTCCAAGAAGACAGGGGACGACTTTTCTAATATATTGTCTGAATACATCCTCTTTCTTTTGGGTGTAGCTTAAGAAGCCAAACCAAAGCCCAAATGAACAGATAAGTCAACACATGCGACCCCAAACCCTCAGGACGCTGGCTTGGGTTACATGTGGCCCTCTCTGTGGTCAGTTTGTGAGTAGCCTTCCCAGAGGGTGTGTCCCAACTTCCAGCAGCTGCCGTGGAAAGCCACGTGTCCGCTAAACGCCTACATTACATCAATAAGAGAAACTATGGAAGGGATGGAAAAGCTATCATTTTTCTTTTCTTCCTCAATTCTGGCAGTATGGTGATTTAATCGCTGTTATTATTTTTATTTAGTTAAAGCATCAACTTAGGCCTTTTAAACGATGGTAAAAGAGAAAGTTTCAGATCGGGGGATATTGGTCAGATCATTCTTACTAGCGACGACCTCTTCGCCTTTGGCACCTCGCGGCTCTCCGCTTGCCTCCAAGAATTCCCGGGTCTTGAAACCTACGCGCGGCGGAGGCGACGCCTCTCGGGAGAGGGAGGGTGAAAGAAGGGGCGGGGCTATTTAAATAGCCCGCGAGCTTCGGGTCCCGATTGGCTGCTAGCCTGTCGGTTACCGCGGGGCGGGGAGTCCCGGGGCTGGAGTGCGGTACCTGAGCCCGGCGCGCCGCAGAAAGCCCACGTTGGCCGCTGCGGGAAGCGCGGCGTGGAGAGGCTGGAGACTGCGAATTCCAGCGCCTCCGCCGCGGCTGCTGCTGGGTGCACTGGCCCCCTTCCTTCCCATCCCTTCTGCGAGCGGGTTTGCTGGGCAGCCGGGCGAGCGCCGAAAGGAAAGCAAGATCCTCGCCGCCTCCACTTGAGGCGTGCGGCGCGCGGAGATTTTGAGGGGGAGCGACGGTGACCGAGGGCTCAGGGGCGCGGAGTTCGTGAGCAAGAACGAAGTTAAACCTCACGGAATAGACTGGCATTTGGGGACGCCTTGTCGCCGCAGCGTGGGCCCTGCGCCGGGGTAAACTTCACAGTGGCCCTGCAATCCGGGGAGGGGCGTGCGCCACGGTGATGCCGGGCATCTCCCGCAGCTCGTGAGCCGCCCCGCTACCCCGCCGCCCCGGGTCCCACTCCGCCGCCAGGGAGGGCGCGGGGCAGCGCACGTGAGCGGCCAGCGAGGCCCAGAGTGACCGCGCCGCGACCCGCCCAGGAGCCAGGGCGCAGACTGCAGCGCAGCCCGGAATCGGACGCACCTGGCCTGTACCGCGCGCCTCTAGAGACCTGCGCGGGGCTGTGGGGCTCCCCTTCCTCCCCTCCAAGCGGTTCTCCCGGTGATCGCCCCTTCGCCACCCCTCTAGCCTGGGCAACTAGGGGCGCCCCGGACGACCATGAGAGATAAGGACTGAGGGCCAGGAAGGGGAAGCGAGCCCGCCGAGAGGTGGCGGGGGCTGCTCACGCCAAGGGCCACAGCGGCCGTGCTCCGGCCTCGCTCCGCCGCTCCACGCCTCGCGGGATCCGCGGGGGCAGCCCGGCCGGGCGGGGATGCCGGGGCTGGGGCGGAGGGCGCAGTGGCTGTGCTGGTGGTGGGGGCTGTTGTGCAGCTGCTGCGGGCCCCCGCCGCTGCGGCCGCCCCTGCCCGCTGCCGCGGCCGCCGCCGCCGCCGCCGGG
The DNA here is from genome assembly GCF_003255815.1 of Theropithecus gelada. NCBI lineage: Eukaryota > Metazoa > Chordata > Mammalia > Primates > Cercopithecidae > Theropithecus > Theropithecus gelada. The sequence continues at coordinate 10,666,151 of NC_037671.1, forward strand.
GGCCAGCTGCTGGGGGACGGCGGGAGCCCCGGCCGCACGGAGCAGCCGCCGCCGTCGCCGCAATCCTCCTCGGGCTTCCTCTACCGGCGGCTCAAGACGCACGAGAAGCGGGAGATGCAGAAGGAGATCTTGTCGGTGCTGGGGCTCCCACACCGGCCCCGGCCCCTGCACGGCCTCCAACAGCCGCAGCCCCCGGCGCTCCCGCAGCAGCAGCAGCAGCAGCAGCAGCAGCAGCCGCCGCCGCCGCCGCCGCCGCCTCGCGGAGAGCCCCCTCCCGGGCGGCTGAAGTCCGCGCCCCTCTTCATGCTGGATCTGTACAACGCCCTGTCCGCCGACGACGAGGAGGACGGGGCGTCGGAGGGGGAGAGGCAGCAGCCCTGGCCCCACGAAGGAGCCAGCTCGTCCCAGCCTCGGCAGCCGGCCCCGGGCGCCGCGCACCCGCTCAACCGCAAGAGCCTCCTGGCCCCCGGACCTGGCAGCGGCGGCGCGTCCCCACTGACCAGCGCGCAGGACAGCGCCTTCCTCAGCGACGCAGACATGGTCATGAGCTTTGTGAACCTGGGTAAGGATTTGGGGTAACCTAATGACGAGAACATTTCCCCCTTTTCAGTCCCGGGCCCAGGGAGTGGAGTGAGGGAGTGGAGGAGCTCCCGGCGCGCGGGTCCCGCCTGGAGCTCTAGAGGACGCGGGGACAGGCAGGCTGTGCTCTCGCCACCTGCGCGGCGGTGGGCGGCACATGCGCTCCCCCGCGCAGCGGGCAGGGCTGCGCGCCGAGGCCCCGAGAGGCGGCTGGCCGGCCGGGACACGGGACTCCGGGAGCGCTGTCCCCAGCGGGCGTGTCTTTGCGGACTCCCTGAGCACGTTCCGCGTTTTTTTTTTTTTTTCACTCTTGCCCAGCTCTGATCAGGTTAACTCAACTGCAGCAGAAAAGTCCAGCCTGAGTGAGGCCATCCTGGTAAGAGGGCTCTTCAGTACGATTATTCCCTCTAAACTGACTTCTTTTGCCCCTTACCTCAGAGTGCAGTTTTCCCACCGAGACTTTTAGGGAATCCGACAGCGGTTGGGAACTTTGAAAACTTGGCATGAGTATGTTTAGAGGTATCCACGGCACTGGGAGAGGTTGCAGAGGAAAGTCCCGAAAGCACCGCAGAAGGCGCTCGGATCCCGCCCGGGCGGGGCTCGCTCCTATTTGGGGCGGGATGAAAGCTCAGCTGGGGTAATCCATCCTGTGCCCCCGCTCACATGCCCTTGGCCATTGTCCCCAAAGGCTGAACCTTTGATCGATGCAGCCCAAGCTGCACGGGCAGTGAAAGGGTGCGGGGTAGGGGCCGGGGTTGGGCGCTGAGCTCCTCTGAACCGGTTGCCAGGCAACAGAATGGAAATTCAAGGGCGGCTAAATCGAGCTCCGCCACAAATGTTCTGTGGCAAACCCGGACCGAGTCACATCGCCCTTTCTCCCCCCTCCCACCCCCTTGAGTTTTCTCATCTGTAAATGAGAAGGGTGCGAAGAAGACTCTTTTCTTCGGAGTCAGCGCCTCCGGTTTGCACTGCTTTTCATTCATAAGCTGACTTAGTTTAGCGCAGACATAGGATGGAGGGACGCGCTGTCGGCGGGCAGACCAGGGGTGCAGTGGCTACGCCCGGGATGGGTGCAGCTGCGTGGCGGGGTGGGTATTCGCGGGCCTCCTTCCCATGTGAGACAGTGGCTGTGCCCAGGCCCTGGAGTGGGTGAGCAGACACTCGCCAAAGGAGCACACGCGTCTCCCAGCCACGTCAAAGACGCTCGTCTTTTAACGGCATTACTTACCGGAATGATTCCCGCTTAGACTATCTGGGTGATTTCTTTACCAGCCTATCTATGATTCCCAACTCCGCTGAGCTTTGAGGGAGAGAACGTGGGGGGTAAGAGCCAAGGGGGGGAGGGGAGGATGTGGAGGCAGGACGATTGGCATCCAAGTGGTGCAGAAATCCTCCTGGGAAATTCGTGAAACAGAATCTCACAGGGAGTCCAGGCTCAGGGCCTGCCAATCTGGCAGCTTGCACTACCCGAGGTTCTGATTGGACAAGAATTTTCACAATTTATTGGAACCAAATCCAAGGTTGAGCCACCTCCAGGAAGCATTCTAAGGAAATTCTCATGCCAGTCAATAAAATTTGTAGTGGGTGGGGGCCAGGGTGGCAGAGGACCAGCGCTGTTCCTTATTCTAACTTTTCTGCTGCTTCTGACTCAGTAAATTCCTCCCCTTGCCCTCTTCCTCTCCTCTCCTTCCACCCCCCTCCCCCGCCCCCAGGTTTCCTGGCAGCTTTGGGGAAATGTTTTATTGCCTTTTGGGGGTAGTCCTAACCTGGACAAAGGGGAGGAAGACTGGCACTCCTGGCTACTTCACAGAGAATCGTGTTACAGTCCCTGGGAAAACAATTCTTGGGCTTGGACCGAGGTTCTCAGGATTAGCTGCCCTGTAGCATCACCCAGGGGACTTAGAGATCTAGGGTTATTAGGGTCACTACGTAAACCCAGATCAGTTACGTCAGAATCTTTTGAGGATGGGGCACAGGCATCATTTTTTTTTAAGTACCTTAGGTTTTTCTAACATGCTACCATGGTCAAGAAACACTGGCACAGGAGATCCTCGTGTCTGAAGGAAATGGATACATTATCCCAGTAAGAGATGAAGAGCAAAACTTTCAAACATTGCTACACAGTAGAATCACCTGGGTGTTACGTGGGAGGTGGGGGGGAACACCTTAAAAAAATCCAGATGCCCAGGTGTCACTCCATGTCAAATCAGAATGTGTGGAGGTGGAAACCAGGTAGCAGTATTTTTTGTACGAAAATAAAGAGTATCTCCTAACGTTGCCCAGGCTGGATTCAAACTCCTGGCCTCGAGCAATCCCCCTTCCTCAGCCTCCTGAGTTGCTGGGAAGATAGGAGTGTGCCACCATGCCCAGCAGTGTCAGTGTTTTGTCAAGATCTCAGGTGATGTCAGTGTTTGGAAACCACTGCCTTAGATGGTATTTGAAATTTCAAGAGCTGGGCCTAAGGCGAGTTTGTAAAGTACAGTCACATTTACTGTATTTAGTGACCCCCAAATTCCCCTTATTCCTTTGCTTCTCTGACACACTGCCTCTGAGTCACACTGCTTAAAGCTGGCCGTCAACTAATCCTGCTAGGGTGATGTTTTAACATATTATCTCCTTAGGGATATTAACATTTTTCATAAAGGATTTTGAAAGATATAAAAAATATCTCCTGAAAAATTTCAAGAGAACTCACCCAGTAGTGCAATTCCGGGCCCCAGGACAGGCTGACATGGAACTGAAAGAGTTCTAGGATGGGAATTCTACCCCAAGCCCCTCATATCCCATCACTGGGCTCCTTGTACAAGTTATAGCTACTGTAGGTCCAGTTCTGGACTCTATACTGATAGTATGAAGAGAAGACCTTTTGCAGGTAAGTAGAATCCAAGCAGCAAGCCATGCCACCTGCCAATGAAGCAATTCTATTTCATCTTAATCCATTTAGCAGTAGGAAAGGGGTATTTCATCATGAGAGGCTAGAATGGGGTAAAATCTGATTGTCATGACTCTGAACATAAGAAGGACAGTCATTTGAAAAAAGTTATTGCGTACCAATGTTGGATTCTCTATATAGGGATGCTGGAGAATTACAGATTTCCTAATTGGTATCAATGCCATGTTAACTGCCATATTACCTGACTCATCTATTAAAGAATCTACAGAAAGATAAACATTACAGCGCTGTGTTTTAAAGTACTCTTATACCTACTAGGTTAAGTAAATTACAAACTGGAAGTACAAGGGAAAGTATTACATAGTTGTAAACATCCGACTTCCCTGGGACTGGGGGAATAATTTACTCATGAAATACATTTGAAACACCCTGAGCCTTGTAAGCCAGCCAGCCAATCAGGAAGTATGAATCAACAGGATAAATTTCTCTCTCATAGCGCAAGTGCTGGTCATCCAACCAGCTCACTGTTGTTTATGTTGACTGTTTCAAACTCTTTCTGGGTGAATAGACTGGGATGTGTCACCTTCTAAATACTAACCGTCTGCTGCCTGGGTTGCTGGTGTGCAGAGTGCCTGGGTGAGTTCGTGAACTTGCATTCACTCAGGGCCACAGATGCCATTTTCTATTTGTTTTCTAATGCTAAAAATGTCTTGGCAGCCTAATCAGCATCCCTGCCAATTTGGTGACCTTGGAGAGGTATCCTTCAGGTCTTAGCTTAAAATTCACCTAAGAGAGACCTTCTCTGCCACTCTGTATTTTTAAACTGGTCATGCCTCCATCCCACCCACTTCTGTACCATGACAGCACTCTGCTTATTTCCTTCCTTGTACTTATCACAAGTTTTTTTTTTTTTTTTTTCTTGTTAAATTTGCTTACTCATTTGTTTGTCTCCCCCATAGGATGTCAGCCTCTAAAGGCGGAAACCATTCTAACCTACCACAGTAGCCCAAGTGCCTAACATAATGCTGACCCCATGGAAGGTGCTTTGAAAAGACTGAATTAGTGAAAATATAGACATAGCCCATACTTCAAATTCATATTTCACTGATCTGGAAGATTTGATTATTTAGAAAGGTATACCTGATTTTTGTTGAGGAAAAAGTTTAAAGTGAAGACATTTAGGACAGGGAGGTTCACAGTATTTGAGGTAAATCATCATGCTTTATTAATATACCTTTTTTATTAGTCACCTATAAGTATGTTAATTTGTAATATGCATTACATTTGAGAGTAGTAAAAACATTTAATTAAATATCTGCATTTCAGATTTCACTTGTTTATTTGAATTCACGAGGTATTGATCTCCAAATGCTAGGATTAAATGGAAATTTTAAAAAACTCAAATGATGCTCAGAAAAGGGAATCAGTATATATTAGTACAAGCAGCAAGAAATTTGTGCTAAAAATAGTGGCAATCTTCTGAACAAAATTACTCTTGGGAAACATAAATGAGAAGAAAAATGGAATACTCCCTACTTGTATTTGTAACTAGATATGCTGCACTATCTCTTTCTCCTAAACATAGCATCAGTAGTACTGTTTTTCGTTTAAGCTACCTGTACTTACGAAGATTTTTGTTAGCAGAAAATAAATCCATGCCTGCAAGCTACTCACAGCAAAAACAGTTTGGAGAATTTGGTTGCAAGAGTGTGATTCAAAGAAGCAGTGGATGTTCTTCTAAAGAGATTACAAAGAGTAAATCTGAAATTCAGTGGCATTTCAACAACAAAAAAAAGTTGTACAAAGTGTTCTTAAACTAAGATCAAAGGGCAAGCAGATATCATTGTTCAGACCTCAGATGGTGTTTCCTCTGGGTGTCCTTCTAAGAATGGGTATAAATCCTTTTTAAATGTGCTGAATCATGGTTTGTTCCTCTATTTGAGAGCTTACCTCTGATGAGCTTGGAGGAGGGCTACCCTGGGATAAGAATCTGTTTAAGTACAAAAACAATGTTCAGCGCTTTATTTAGCATGTAATAATTTGTTGCCTCCCTGTGTCTTCGGAGAGTTAACTACTTTATATGTTGGATTTCAAATTGATATTTTACTTGACTGTGAATATTGGCTATCAAATGTAGTATAGTATAGCAAACTAAAAGATAGCAGGTCTGCTATCTTTGCCTCATTCTTATCTATTTATGAAGGTGAGTTAGACAAGGAGAATGAAGAGGGTACAATGTCTTGCATCATTAAGCAGCTTTCTGTAACTTTTTCACAAACCAGTCCTTCACTTTCTGCCTCCCATCTTATATCAAAAATGAATTATTCTAGGGAATGACTTTTTTTTTTTTAATTTTTGAGACAGAGTCTTGTTCTGTCACCCAGGCTGGAGTGCAGTGGCGAGATCTTGGCTCACTGCAACCTCTCTGTCTCCTGGGCTCAATCAATTCTCCTGCTTAGCCTCCCAAGTAGCTGGGATTACAGGTGTCTGCCACCACACCTGGCTAATTTTTTTTTTTTTTTTGTATTTTTAATGGAGCTGGGGTTTCACCATGATGGCCAGGCTGGTCTCAAACTCCTGACATCAAGTGATCTGCCTGCCTCGGCCACCCAAAGTGCTGGGATTACAGGCTTATGCCACTGCGTCCGGCCAGGAATGACTATTGTTTAACTTAGCACAACGTCATTACAGTTTTAATTTTTCTACTTTGATCTTTATCCTATTTTTCTTCCTCTTCTGATCAGAATTTTAGTCATTTTGCCATCTTTGGTTCTTCTAGTAGTGGGAAGAAGGGTAGACAATAGTTTAATTAGACAGTTTTGTTTTTTGCTGGGAGTTTTAATAAATATCTGAGTAAAAGGAATAGAAATCATTACAGAAACTCCCTAAGGTAGGAGCAGACAATTTACCGAGTCCGCATTCACGCAAACAGCCGTTACACATTGACCATCCCGTCCCACCCTCCCGAGGCCCACAGCGCAACACAGCCACGTGCCCAGCAGCTGGGCTGCTCCAGCCGTAGGCTGTCACCTGGCGGGCAGATACAGGGGATGGCTGGCATCTTCTCTTGTCTTCCCCACAAGGAACCAGTGCGTTGTGTTGTTCTTATTTCCCTGTTTTCATCATGACAGTGGAGTTAACTTTGTTCAAATACACTTTCTTTTCTGATCATGCTCTTACCTTCTCTTCAACACCCTCACTCCCATCTCTGATCCAGCTTTTACCCACTGGAAACGTGTGAGTCAGAAAACAGCACCAGTCTCTCCTGGAATATATGAAAGTGGTGATAGTTGCATGAAGGGGAAGGAAAGCCATCACCACTTTAGTGAAAATTAGAGTTAACTCTAATTTTTCAGTGCCATTAACCTCAGTGCCATTAACCTCTGAAATTTGGAGAGTACCAGAAGTTCTCAGAACCTGCATTCCCCCTGTTCACCTTTTGCTACAAGCATTAGAAATCAGTAACACATTGTGGGTCACTGAAGTTTATCAGATCTTTTGTTCAGTCACTAGTGTTTTGAAGATTTTGTTCTCTATACTTTTTTTCCAATGTGACTATATGGTATTTCCACACCCTATGCATAAAGTTAGAGTCTGAAGCCAGGCTGGGAACACAGCTACCATCCCTAACATGGTTTTTCTGGGGACACAGATGCCCCAGCAACAGAAAACCCATTTGGGGTTTATTGGTTAAATGAGTTTGGGATGACTGGTGAATGTATGTTCGCCATAGATCATAGAATTTAGAGCTTAAAAAGTTCTTGGATATCATCTATTCTGTTTGTTTGCAGTTAAATCTGTTAGATGTTTTCACCATTTTCTCTTTACTGCTGTTACCTCTTAAGGTTGAGGGACAATCCATGGAAACACACAGAGATCCTAGTGCATCAGAGCAATAGGGCTGTTGGCCAGGCTGGAGTGGATAATGAAGGAGAAATTACAAAAGCAGGCAAGAGCCGAGGAAGCCCAAATCTGGAATTGTTGGGGTTTTCTCTTAGTGGATAGCATCTTCTCCAAGAACTCTACTTTTAGAAAAGAAAATGCTATGCATATCTATAAATATCCTCTTGTTTGGTATGCCAAAGGACTGTTGACCCCAAAGAATTGTTTTCTGCTCTGAAATTGAGTTGAAAACCACGTTGCTTTGAGCGGCATTGTTCCACTGATATCCACTGATTCTCTTCCTGCCCTTCCCATCTCCATTATTAAAGAGATCAGGTCCATAATAGAGATGATATCTAAATTACATCAGGTAATTCCTTGATGGGTCCCCACGGTCTCGTTATCTCAAACACAGTCCCAGATGACTGGGTCGAAGAATCTCCTTCAAACATTTTTGCAGGATAAGGTTCTGGTTCCAAGTGGGAGAGCCTTCCTGACTCTCAGATTCATAGGCATACGCCCTTGATGACTGATCCTCCTGCTGGCCAGGTCAGGATTGTCCTAGGCCTGAACCGTCCTTGCCACACAGTGCCGATTATATGTTCAGATTGTTTTCTCATCACTAGAGAGCTCAGTTGGCGACCAGGAGGAGTGGAGTGGAGTGGATTCACAGCGGGCGGAAAACAGCGCCCCTCAGAGGCAGAGTCCAGGAGCCCGCTCCGCCCTGACCTCCGATATCCGCCGCAGGCCTTATTATCACTCTCCTGCCACTTGCCCTTTCACTGTCCAGAACATCTGCGTTTGTTGATTGTTGTTCCTGTGTTTACAGTCCTGTTGGTTTCCTGTACATGAACATGGGCTGGAAAAAAAATTCTGATTTGTGTCTCAGCAGAGCCTGAGTGAACCATATCATTGGTGAGAGTTGTTTTAAGTGCTGATTAGGCCAGGCGATGTTTTAGAATATTAGCCTTGCTTATTCTCTGAGACCAGTTATTTTCCGTCCCTCCTTTTAAATCTATGAATTACATTTAAATAGTCCAAAGACGGAGTTTTGTAAACTACAAAATTAAGGACTAAAAGTTTTTACTTGACTTTGATTTTTATTCAGATTTTATTTGTAGACTCCCATATCAGAATAAGTTACCAACGGAGAAGCTGTACACTTTTTATAAAGAGAGGGTTTTTTTAAAAGATCGGTTTGAGGTTCACAGCAAAATTGAGAAAAATTTTGCAGAGATGTCCCATTTACCCCCTGCCCCACAGGTGTACAGGCTCTCCCGTTATCGCCCAGCAGAGTTTGGTATCTTTGTTGCAATTGGATGAACTTATGTGGACACATCATTGTCACCTAAAGTCTATAGTTATATCCAAGTTCACTCTTAGTGTTGCAGATACTGTGGATTGGGACAAATGTGTAATGACATTATCCACCACTACGGTACCATGCCGAGGAAACTCCTCTGCCCTACAAATCCTCTGTGGAGAAGCTGTACATGAAGCAAGGAAAAACAAGTCAATGAAAGTATAAAAATTCAAAATACGCAGAGTTTGGAGAAAGAATTATGAAATATCTCAGTTGAAGAATAGTTTGTTTCTGGGGTTTTACTAAAGGGGTCCCTAAAGAAGTAATTTTGATTGTCTATGACCATGTGGGATTTATTTTATAGTGCTTCTATGTGTTGACAACAAATCCATCAGAAATCTTTCTTCTTTTCTTTCTTTCTTTTTAAGTCTAGGAGTTTAAAAATCTTTTTTCCTCCACATAGTTTCACTGAGGTGTCTGTCACCATAGTACCTAGACAATCCCTCAGGCAGAGATATGAGTGATTAAATTTCTCCCTGGCTTGTGCCCTGTTTGATCCATGCTAGGCAGGATTTGGGGGAGTAAAATAAAGAAGGCTGAAGAATGAACAAGAATTATAGGAATTCTGTGCTTGTGAATTATTAAAATTTGGGGGGTTATTAGGGGAGAGGTTAAATATTTTTCCTTCCTTTCTGAAAACTTACATTAAAACTTAATATGACTTTAGAATTGAGAAACTGACAAAAATCTCTTCCTGGCCCCAGAGGCAGGATCAGGGACTTTAAAAGGCTTCCTCAGGAGAGGCTATTTAGATCAGAGTAAAACTAAATTAATAGAGACGCCATCAATTCAGAGGTCTTTGTAAGTGATATATCGAATAGGCTTATTTGCCTTTAGACTGTTTTCTACGAAAAAGAGCTACACAGGTTAATGGTAAATAAAGATGAGAAGACAATAATGGAAACAAGAAATGTGGTAAATGAGGAGCAATTCATTTGAGGGCGATTAGGGGTTTGTGTTTATTCCTTTACAAATATTGTGCAGGTGAGACATTTAGTGAATTCTCTCCATCTCTCTTCACGTCAGTTACTCATTGTAGTGGGTTATTACTGAATTCTAGCTATATTGCCCACCCCTTATCTCCCACCCTAGTCTGCTCCCTTACAGAGGAAACCTCTTAAAAATAGGGAAGAGGGCTGGGCACAGTGGCTCACACCTGTAATCCCAGCACTTTGGGAGGCCGAGGCAGGTAGATCACTTGAGGTCAGGAGTTCAAGAACAGTCTAGCTAACATGGCAAAACCCTGTCTCTACTAAAAATACAAAAATTAGCCAGGTGTGGGCGCACACCTGTAATCCCAGCTACTTGGGAGGCTGAGGCGGGAGAATCGCTCGAACCCAGGAGGCAGAGGTTGCAGTGAACGAAGATGGCACCACTGCACTCTAGCCTGGGTGACAAAGCGAGACTCCATCTCAAAAAAAAAAAAAAGGTAAGAGCTTGGGGCCGTGGCAATGTCAATGGGCTTGAGAAATTCAGCCTTGTCTCATAACATCTGACTTAGGATGTGCTGTGGTTTAATACTTCTCTGTGGGAGTTTAATGGAGCAGAAATAGAGGTGATATCTATGGGCAGGACTGAGGTATGAAGGGAAGAGTAAGAAGGCCATAGGTGCCTGGAGCCAAAGATATCTGGAGAGTTGCCTTTCTCCCCAAGGGCCACAGAGCCGGCCTTTGCATTTTTTTTATTTTTATTTTTATTTTTATTTTTTATTTTATTTTTTTAAAATTTATTTGTTATTATTATACTTTAAGTTGTAGGGTACATGTGCATAACGTGCAGGTTTGTTACATATGTATACTTGTGCCATGTTGGTGTGCTGCACCCATCAACTCGTCATTTACATCAGGTATAACTCCCAATGCAATCCCTCCCCCCTCCCCCCCTCCCCCCCCCCCCTCCCCCCTCCCCATGATAGGCCCCAGTGTGTGATGTTCCCCTTCCTGAGTCCAAGTGATCTCATTGTTCAGTTCCCACCTATGAGTGAGAACATGCGGTGTTTGGTTTTCTGTTCTTGTGATAGTTTGCTGAGAATGATGGTTTCCAGCTGCATCCATGTCCCTACAAAGGACACAAACTCATCCTTTTTTATGGCTGCATAGTATTCTATGGTGTATATGTGCCACATTTTCTTAATCCAATCTGTCACTGATGGACATTTGGGTTGATTCCAAGTCTTTGCTATTGTGAATAGTGCTGCAATAAACATACGTGTGCAGAAATAGGAACACTTTTACACTGTTGGTGGGATTGTAAACTAGTTCAACCATTATGGAAAACAGTATGGCGATTCCTCAAGGATCTAGAACTAGATGTACCATATGACCCAGCCATCCCATTACTGGGTATATACCCAAAGGATTATAAATTATGCTGCCATAAAGACACACGGCCTTTGCATTTTTATGGGATCTGTTTAGGGCAGAGCCTCCTAACACCAACTCTGATTAGTTGAGATCGTTTGACCCTGTCATTATGCATGCACATTCCTGTCATCATTGTAGATGATCCCGCAGGGCTGCAGGGGTGAAGGTGGTACCCAGTGGATGTTAGCGTCCCTTTCGGTCTTGCTTTCCCTTTTTTTTTGCCTTCTCTTCTTTTCCTCCCGTTAATAAAATTGGCAACTCCATTGCACTCATTTCCACTTTCATATGTGCTCTTACCCATAGTTTTGGAGCCTTTATTATGGATCTAGCAGAGCAGATTATACACGTGCACGGAGTCTGGGAGTTTTCTACCACAGAAACGACTCGTTTTCGCCCACTACAATGGTTAAGTAGCTGGTTTCCTTGACGGTCCTGGAACATGCTTGTGATCGGTTTGTTATAGAGGAATGAGAACTGGATTAAGATCCAGGAGGCTTGATTTTGGCCTCTAGTTCTCAGTATTATTCTTTTTTGGTAATATCTTCTTCTTTTTTTTTTTTTCTTTTTTGTAATATCTTGTTCAAACCACTTAATCAAATTTCTACGTCTCTTTCCTTGTCTGGAAACTGTATTGGCTAGATCTGCATTTTCCAAAAAGTTACTACCTTTCCAAAATGTTCTGCAAGAAAAGACTGTAGAAGCACTTTCTATTCTATTCCTCTCTTTGAGGTTTACAAATCTTTCTCCTGTTAATGCCCTGACAAGGCCAGAAGTAAAGACGCCTGCTAACTTGGTTCAACAGAGTTTTGTTTGAACTGACTTTTACTGTTTAATCCCTTTTGGCTGAAACCCCCTTGAGTCAGACCCAGGCCTCTGTGCCCCTACACCCACTCCTGAACCTTCTCCTGTTGTCCTCATAGATCAGGGGAGGGACCCCAGGAGGCTGCGTTTCCAGCTGCTTTGCTCTTCTGTGGCTCCAGCTCTCTCTGGATGGGTCTCCTTTTTCCACCTTATGCTAGGGACCCCTGGACTCTCCTCTCTCCTTCATGAGAGGGAACGTGGCTTCCTGCAGTTGACAATCCATGGGCTGCCTCACCATGACCTGCTTGGCCGCGTAGCACTCCCGCTTCTGTGCCACCAGATCCCCGTGTTAAATCCCCTCTGTTGTAAACTCTTGCAGAAGGTTCTGTTCCTGGTTGTACTCTAAGAGCTAAGGGCTCTTCATTCCCTGGATCACAGTTGAGAAATCCCAGACTAGGTAATTCCCCAGATGATACTTTAAAAAATTTTTGGTAATACAGCTTAATTTGACACATTGACATACAAGGAACTGCTTAAAGTGTACAGTTCGATAAACTTAGACATAGGTAGGCACGGCTGCAACTGTCACTGCAGGGAAAATAGTGAATACATTCTGAGCTACACTTGAAAGAATCTCCTATGCTAGGGAATGAAATCATCACTCCTAATACACAGGAAGTGCTGTGAAAAGTCCCATCTTTCATTGACATTGTGGCTCTTCTTGCTTTTCTCCTATGGGCTTTGAACATCCTTAAGAATGGAATTTCCTAAAGATCCTCATGGCTTGTGTTCTTGGATCAGAGAACCATGGGGTCAAATCTTCTTAGGGTCAAGTCTGTTCTTTGGCAGCTGGCCTTTACCCTGTATCTCACTTTCCACATTGATTTTGGGAAATAATAATACAAATAGGCAGACCTCTTTTCTAATATTGAAAGCAAGTGTCTGGGAGTAGTTTTGTGTTGTGGTGACGCTGTCAGCATTTTGTCTCTAAAGACTGAAATTTAAAAGATTTGATCCTGCCGGAACACAACACAAAGATGCTTCCCTGTGTTTCTCTGTTTCTGTTTTAAATTTGGGCAATTTGGGTAGGGCACAAATCCAAGAACTCTAGGAAAGTAGACTCCAATTTACCCCTGACATTTTCCCTATCCTCATCCTTCTGCAAATGTTCTGGAAGCTTAAATAGAAATTGCATTTTTTTTCTGCACAAAAATACAAGTATTGTATTTCTTTATGGCCTTTTGCCTTAAAGAATGGCTGATGTCACTTGTTATCTTATTATCTCAGCAAGGCAAATACACTTTTATGGCTGCAAATATGCAGTAAGAACTAGTAAATAGTAAGATAGGGGAGAATTTGGAGGTTTTTGGAGAAAATTGATATTTAGAGTAATGTTAACTGAATATTCCAAATAGCACCCAGTCACGCAATAGAACAGTTTTGGGAAATAACTTAACTGTCCCCTACCGGCCCACCATTTGGGGATGTTACTCTTTCCTTCCCACTGTCTCCTCTGCTCTTGTGGTCTGACTTCCATCCCCATCCCTCGGCTGCAAGTGTTTCATTGAAGGCAGCTAATGACTGTGTCCTGAGTCCTCATCCTCCTTTCCAAAAGCCTTGATCATGTTGACTATGCATTTTTCCCTACTGGGCTATTTTTTAGCTCTTCTAAAAAATCATCTCCTTAGTTTCTACAATACGGCCTGCTCACTCTTGGTTCCTTTCCTGTCTCGAAGATGCTGCTATATTTGGCGATATTTTCTGAACTACAACAAAAGGTTCAGAAGGGTTGGCATGTGGCAGAGACCTGCACACTGGGCTGAGACAGGACACAGGCAGGGAGCTGGGCGTAGGGAGGAGGTCACACCCAGCTGCAGGAGTAAAAAGATAACATGTGGCCAAAGGTCAGGATGATGGGCATGTACCAGGCTCCCAGGTGACCTGCCACGGAGGCTCGGTGGCCTGGTGGTAGCCGTTGTGTTCAGAAAGTGAGATGGATACAGCTGCAGAGATGTCCCCCAGCTGTGAGTGCCTCCTCATGTGTCTGCCTTCTCTCTTATGACCCATCTGTTCAGAGCATGCCCCAAGTGTGGTCCCATCCCAGACCCATGCAGCGCAGCTTTTCTCAAACTTTGTGCAAGAACCACTTGGTTTTTCAAATTTTCAAATTTTTGTTTTAATTTAAATTTTGTGGACCCATACTTTTGCTAGAAAAATGACATGAAAAAACCCCGAAATATGTTCAAAATCAAGCCTCCACTTTTAATCATTAGGTTCCATTTGTAGAAAGTTGTCAGTCAACTTGCTCTTAAACTGTCTAAACACTCCATTTCTGTACTCTCGTTGCAAGCTGGTAACAAAGTTTGTGGATCAGCACAGATCTATTAACAAACAGCTTCTTGGACCCCACCCCTGACTTGGGGGATTTGGGTGTGGGAATCTGCATTTTAACAAGCAGTGGCTGAGATTTGGGAACCACAGTGCTAGTTACTCAGGCTTAACTTCAATCTTTGCCCTCATGCCCACATCAAGTCAGTTGCCAGGCTCAGTGATCCTGCTTTTGAAATCTCTTACTCCTGCCTTCCCATCTTCTTTTCCATCTATCCCTAAGTTCCCTGCACAAGGTCTTTATAATCGTTGGCCTTGACTGTTGCAGTGGTCTCTCTGCTGCGAATCCAACCCTGCATCCCTGCTAGGTTGGCTTTTCTGTGGTGCAGGTGTGATCTGTTAGTCGTCCTCCATCACCTTCTCTGGCTCCTGTGGCCGCTAGATTAAGCTGATGTCTCTGAGGTCCACCCTGTCCGTCTCCTCTGCTCATCTTTTCATGTACTGTTATCTCGCCAGCACTCTCTGCTCTGTGATTTTGCCTGTTTACCTAGTGAAACTACCCATTGCCACGTTCTCAATTTTGTTTTTTAAGCCCCAGCTCAAATGCCATCTCGTCAAGAAAGGCTTTCTGAAATTTGCTTACCCTCGTGCCATGACTCCTTGGAAGAACATTTGGGGCCAAATGACAGGGGACTTGTCCTATGCAGAGAGGCATAGAGCAGCATTCTATTTTAGTTTTAGTTTTAGTAGAGACAGGATCTGTCTCTCACCCAGGGTGGGATGCAGTGGTGCAATTATAGGTCACTGCAACCTTGAACTCTTGGGCTCAAGTGATCCTCCCACCTCAGCCTCTTGAGTAGCTGGGCTACTAGGCATGTACCACCATGCCTGGCTAGTTGTTTTAATTTTTTGTAGAGACGGGTCTCATTATGTTGCCCAGGCTAGTCTCAAACTCCTGGGCTCAAGCGATCCTCCTGCTTTGGCCTCCAAACGTGCTGGGCTTACAGGCATGAGCCCCCAGACCCAGCCTAGAGCAGCATTCTAATTTCTGATGTCTGTTTGCAGCTGAGCTCCATGTGGCTTCAACGAAGGAGTTGGGAGCCTGAAGTTCCAGTGTTGGCTCTGCTACCCCTCAGCTGTGGGATTCGTTGAATCACGTTCAACACTGACTTCTCTGATTCCTATCCTATTAAAACGTTTTATTTATCTTTGACACATCTCCCCTCCCCCCAAGTGCCTAACGTGGTGCCTTTCCTTAGTTGATACTCGATAGGTGCACACTGGGTAAATGTAGGTCAGTTTCTCAAAAATAAAACCGGTGTATGCCGTCTCCTTCCATTCTCTCATTACAAATAACATCAAGCATTTGAATGAGAGAATTATACACTGTGAAGCATGTGTGCCGTTATAAGAAATGCTCATCAAGTTCCGTATGCGGCAGTGGTTATAAAAAGGGAAAAGAGAAGTTACCTTCCTCTCGCAGGGTGTATGTTCTGTGACTTTCTAACATTTTTTAAAAGGCTTCGGGAAGAAGAAATATTATTTTCCTTCTATCTGATGTCATTATGACTTTAATAAGCATGAATACAAGTCAGAAAGACATGCTACTGAGTCTAAATTTAAATTTCCTGGCTGTGCCAGGCAGAAAGCTTCGCGCTTTCGTGCATGCGAGGAGGCACGACTCTTCGCGCAGGTGCCGCTGCAAAACACTTATCTTGTCAACCTCCACTTCAGGCTGGCAGGCTTGGCATACATTGTGAAGGTGTTAGACATTCCGTTTACATAAGGACTGAGGGGTGACATAATGTCTATTGAAGCAAAGTCACTTAGCTCCCCACTAGGCAACAGGGAGCATTTAAAAACTGAAAACTGATCAAAGCTGTGGGCAGGATTGAGATACCTTTACCCAGGGGGCGGGTGGTCTCTTGGTTCGTTGCCCGAAACAGATGTGCATTATTGCCTCACTGTATTTCCAGACTATTGGTGAAATGAATCAGGCAGAATTAAACCCTGAGTGGCCAATCCGGAGAGCCTGCTTAAGTGGGCACAAGTGCGTCCAAATAGGTTGGAAAAAATGTCAAATCAGAGTAGGCACATACAAGATGTGATGTTTCTCTTTTTATAGACTGCTATAAAAGTTGTTTAAAATTAAACAACTCTTCAGTACTTAAATTATGTATAATGAGACAGGTAGGTCCTGGAACAGAGACCTTTCCCTCCGTCTTCTTATCCCACTTAAATTTTGCACTCCCTACCAGAGTATGTGAGATATAAACACTTTCATTTCCAGGATATAGTGGAGTCTTAGGATGGAGCAAAGGGAGAGAGAGAGATGGCTTGACACAGACCACAGAAGTAGCAAATATCTTTCACGTTTTATTCCATGAACTTCAAGGATGTAGCAAGGGGAAAATGAAAATAATTTCAGATGCATCTGTCCTATCAAGTGGTAATCTTCTGTATTTTTACACTTCCAAAATATTTGTAGATATAGAGGAAAGTGTATTCTATAGTGTATACTCCCTCCCCCCTCCCAAATAAGTAGTTTATTGTTGTTTTGCTTTTTATTTTGGGGGGCTGTATTTAGGAACAAGAGATGGTATGTAATGTTGCATTATTCAGGATTGACAAGGTTAATGCGTTTTGACAATTGAAATATCTGTGCCCTCTTTTTCCATTTGGCTGGCTTCTGTGAGAATCATTTATCTTGTGCCTGTAGGATGCAATCTAACTAGGGCACTGCTATTCTTCTCTCAGTGTTGGATGACATGAGATGCTCTTTTCTGAAGCCAATGGCTTGGGCATCTCTGATTTCTTGTTCACCTAGAGGACTTTGTTTTCAGGGCAGGATAAATGCTTGCTTCTTCTCATGCATGCTCTCCCTCCCTCTCTCATTGAGTGTGATGTTTTCGTGGCTGCTCGGTGCTTGAGACCTGGCTCATAGGAAGCTGAACTCAGAATCAAAACTTCTCCTGAGGTGCCACCTAGCATCGCTAACCCCAGAGATGACCGGGGTGGCCCCGTTAACACTACACAAATAAAATATGTCACCAGAACATTTCACTGAGATGAGGAATTTCTTTCCATGATTCTCTAAGGTTCAATTGTAGTACATGCTGCTTTTTCCTACTGGGCAGCAAACATGTTTTACTAAACTCTTACCTAAGTGCTTTCTGTTTACAGTTCCACAATGAATTCCTGGCTTCCTTCATGTTGATTTCTACAAATATGGTGATTTACTTCCACACCTTTTTGAGGAAGCAAATTCCAAGTTGTGATGCATCTTTTAACTTTTACCAGCATTTTACTGTGAACAAAATTTCAACATATGGAAAAAGGGGAAGATTATATAGCAAATATCTGTATCCTCCACTTAGATTCTGTGATTAACATTTACTGTATCTGCTTTATCAGGTATCTATTTTGTTTATCCATCCGTTTTCCCATTCAGCTGTCCATCTTTTTTTTTTTTTTTTTTGATACAATTCAAAGTAAAGTTGCAGACATCACCAGACACGTTTGCTCATGCTTGTAATCCCAGCACTTTGGGAGGCCAAGGTGGGCGGATCATCTGAGGTCAGGAGTTTGGTGTCAAATGTGAAGCCCTGTCTCTACTAAAAATACAAAAATTAGCCTGGTGTGGTGATGGATGCCTGTAGTCCCAGCTACTCAGGAGGCCGAGGCAGGAGAATCACTTGAACCCAGGAGGCTAAGGTTGCAGTGAGCCGAGATTGCACCACTGCACTTCACTCTGGGCAACAGAGTAAGACTCCATCTCAAAAAAAAAAAAAAAAAGAAAAAAAAAAAGTTGCATACATCAGTACACTGCTTTCTAAATAATTCTGCTTGCCTGCCATTAAAGTTCAATGTTTACAGTTTTTTGAGGTAAAATTTCTATACAATGAAATGTACATTTCTTAAGCATACCATTTGATGAGTTTTGATGTGTGTATACACCAGTGTAACCCACACCTCTGTCAAGATACAGAACATTACTAGAAAGTTCCCTCAGGCTGCTTGTTATCTGCCCTAAGCATTGGTGGTCCAGGAGTCACCCAGAACGTAGGACCATGCCTCTCTTCATCTTTCCTTTCCGAGGTTCCCTTCCTTTCTGGGATGCCCCAAATCTGTTCTCTGATTCTCCAGGCAGAAAGACTGCTGGTTTCCTGTTGGCATTCCTGCTGGCCAGCCTGGTGCAGACCAGGCCCTCCCTTTAAGCCAGAAGTCATGAAATTGGGAAATATATCCCGTGCTGTTTCCTGCTTCCAGTGTCAGTGCCCAGATGTGCCTGGTTTTGGTCAATCTCCAGCATCTTCAGGTAGCCGGGTGTTATTTTTTAAAAATCGTTTTTGCCAGAGTTTATGTTTCTAATCTGTGGGCAGGTCAGTCCAATAGGATCTTACTGGCCATTGCCAGACATGGAACTCTGTTCATGGTTTTAATAATGTTTTGTGTGTGGAATGCCCAAAAGATCTATTTATAAAAGGATTTCAAATAGCCTATGAAGGAAAAAGTGTATAGGTCCTGTTGCTGCATTGTGTTATGTTCTGGGAGATGCAGTGACAGTGTGTCTCTAACCAAATGGCATCTGAGGACTCCCTGAACGAAAGAGTTTTTGTTTTGTTTTGTTTGGAGTCAGAGTCTCCATCTGTCACCCAGGCTGGAGTGCAGTGGTGCAATCATGGCTCAAGGCAGCCTCAAACTCCCGGGCTCAAGCAATCCTCCCACCCTAGCCTCCCGAGTAGCTGGGACTACAGGCATATACCACCACACTCAGCTGTTTCTTTTTTTTTATATAGACATGGGGTCTCACTCTGTTGCCCAGGCTGGTGTCAGATTCCTGGCCTCAAGTGATCCTCCTTCCTTGTCTTTCCAAGGCACTGAGATTACAGGCGTGAGCCACCATGCCCAGGCTTAAATAAAAGGTTTTTTAAACTCAGGGAGTGTCTTCAGTGTTAGACATGACAGAGTTAATTTGGTTGTCCAGTGTTTATTGATCCCTTTCAAGGCACTGCAGTGAGCACTGACTGTAGTAGGGAGGGGGCAGGATGAGGATACAAATAACAGGAAGATGTTGCAGCTGACTTGAGGGAAGGAGATGCACAGATGGCTGGCCCAAACAGAGCATGATTGTGTCTATGATAGAGGTAAAAACAAAAGAGGCCAGGTGTGGTGGTGCACACCTGTAATCCCAGCTACTTGGGAGGCTGAGGCAGGAGAATCACTTGAACCCAGGAGGCGGAGGTTGCAGTGAGCTGAGATTGTGTCACTACCCTCCAGCCTAGGTGACAAGAGTGAAACTGTCTTAAGAAAAAAAAAAAGAGAGAGAGAGAGAGAGAGAGAATATTGACGGAGCACCAAGGAAGGTATGGTTAAGTTCAGGGTACATGACATTCAGGCTGAGTGTGGAAAGAGAAATTGGATTTCCCTTGGTAGGTATAGAGGCAAAGCCTTTCCCGCCCGAGGAATGCACCAGGGGCAGGGTTGATTCGATGGTGCTCTGGGAGCCGTGAGAGGTCTGAGGTGCCTGGATCCAAGCGTGAGTGGCTACTGGTGGTGGCACAGGACTCGGCAGGGGAAGAGATTGCAAAGGTAGGCTGACGCCAGATGGTGAGGGATAATGAAGCCAGTCTAAGGAGTTTGGACTTTATTTTGTAGGCAATGAGGAACTATTTACAACTTTTTAGTAAGACTGTTGAATGACTGATGTGTGCTTTGGGAGATATTCCTGGCTGCAGTGTGGAAAAGGCCTGAAATGGGAGACCAACTGGGGCATTTTTGCAATTGTCTAGGTAACAACCCCCCCTCCGGCCATTTAATCTGTATTTACAGCATTTGAGGGTCTTTTTGAAATTTTAAAATAGTTTACATTTTTTTTCCTTCCTGCAATTAAATGTAGACTGTTTAATCAAGAGGGGCAATTAGGTGACAAATTCGTGAATTGCACCCAAGAGATTAAAACTTGTGGAAAAAGTACTAATTCCAGTAACTAAAATCGGAGAGGTTACAATTTAAATAGACATTTAAATAGACTTAACCTGGTCCTCCTGGAACTCTTTCCCTCATTCCTCCTTACAGTTAAAAACACATATTTGTGAGCTGGTTGCTTAGAATTAGGAGCGTCATCTGCCGTCAGGGTGCAGACAGTATTCCCGTCTTTGAAGCTAGTTGGCCCACGGGGAAACTTCGTCAGCGAGCTGAGCCTTGTTCACAGGTGCTCAGCCACTTGAAATGACCAGATTGAAATCCAGCTTCATTTTCCACCTGGTTTGTCTCTACGCTGTTGGCCAACTCACACCTGTTCCAGGTAGCATGCGAGAGTGCTGTCATCTCCTGGGGGTGGGGATTAGTCAGTGCCAGTTCAAACCGGTGACACTCTCCTCCTTTCTACCTCCTGAATGAATCCCGTAAGTCCTGACTCTTAAGAAGTTTTATTTACCAAGTACAATCCACAAAACTTCATTACCTCGGTTCACAAAAACAAGGGCAGCCCTGTGTATGGGAGATGATTTAGAGAAGTTTAGATGTTCGATGTCAGTGTTTGCGGTAGGCGGGATTCCAGCCCTGTGGGCTTTGCCTCCTGGTGTTGCATCCATGAATATACCACCGTATATAGCAAAAGGGAATTATGGTTGCTGAGCAACTGGCCTTAAAATAGGGAGATTATCCTGGATTATTAATCACATAGCCCCTTATAAACGGAGAAGAGGAAGGCAGAAGAATCAGAGGGATTTGATGGAAGAAGAGGCAAGAGGGACCTGAAACATGAGCACCTTTGAAGATGGAGGAAGGGGTCCCAGGCTGAGGAATGCAGTGACCTCTGGAAGCTGGGAATGGCCCTGAGCTGACAGCCAGCAAAGAAATGGGGAGCCCGGCTGTGTACTTGTGAGGAGCTGGATTCTGCCAACAACCTGAATGAGCAAAGGAAACATATCCTCCCTCTTCCCTCCAGATAGGAGCACAGTCCTTGCTGACACCTGGATTTTAGCACAGGGAGAACCCTGTTGGATGTTTTTTTTCTTTTTCAGACAAGGTCTTGCTCTTTTGCCCAGACCAAAGTGCAGTGGTACAATAATGGCTCACTGTAGCCTCAGCGCCCCGGGCTCAAGCGATCCTCTCAGCCTCCCCAGTAGCTGAGAGTACAGGCATGCACTACCTTGCCTAGCTAATTTAATTTAATTTTATTTTATTTTATTATTATTATTTTTTTAGAGATGGAGTTTCTCCATGTTGTCCAGGTTGGTCATGAACTCCTGGCCTCAAGCGATCCTCCTGCCTCAGCCTCCCAAAGTGCTGGGATTACAGGCATGAGCCACTGTGCCAGGCTATGGAATTCTAACCTGCGGGCCTGTGAGAGAATACATTTGTGTTGTTCCGAGCTGCTCAGTTTCTGAAGGCAGCAATAAGAAATGAGTACAGTGTTATTCATGCAGGGCTTTGTTCCCTTGGAACCTTTTAAATTGGAGTGATCTGGGATGCTGGCAGTTGATTGGCAGGTGTTGGAGTCAGACTGTGTTTGAATATGGGCCTTACCCCTTGGAGAGTGTTTGGTTTTAGGTGAGTTTTCCTCTCTGTGCTCCAGTTTAGCACTGTGAAATGGAAATAATAACTGCATTGAGTTCTCAGGGTGGTTGGGAGGATTGAGATGATACATGTAAAGAGCCTAGCCCAGTGGTTGGTACCTCTTAAGTACTCAGTAGTTATAAGCTTTTATTAGAATTGTTTGCAATAAGGGGCCATTAAAAAGATCTTCATGTTCCATACCTGTCACACTATTTCAGACATCATCCTCTTATGCTAAGAGCAGGAAACCATCAAAAAGAAAACTGGAACACTTTAGGCGGCACTTATTGGGTTTCTAAGTTCTAGAAACTTATATATGATGGACCCTCTGGCACTTGAGCAAATCATGCTTATGAGAGAAATGTATGAAGCTGAAGCATTATGTCAATGCAGGGTAAAATGAAGTAGGACCCTTGGGGGCTATACCAGTTTGGAGGACCACAAATACCCCATGAATAAGCTCAGTTCCTACAGTCAGCTTCTGACTGCGGTGGAGATGTTTCCGGTTATTAGGCTTACCAAGGTCAACGATCAAGATTCATTGACAATGTCCAGAGAATCATCATGTCCTGAGAAACATTTCCAATTCCTTAGTCGTACAATTTCAGAAGTTCATACTCCCATAATTTCCAGAGTCCTCTAATGTTCTTGCATCTCACGATACCCCCATCTCTAGGATTGTGAATTTCCTGCTGTGATATGATGATGTCCTAATCCTGGAATCAGTAGAGGATGAATCTGTCAAAGCAAAAAATCTGGAAATCCTGTATTATTTAGCTACATGAGATGTCTTGGTAAAAGAGGCAAGATCTGTAGTATCACCATTTTGATCTTCCACATTGATGCTACTGGTATTCTACCCTTCAGGACAAGAGCTTAGCACTTTCCTGCAGATTTCCATTGTCCACAGTGTGTTTCATCTACAAAAGGCAATCACTGATGAACCCTTGTACCTCCACTGGGGAGGGATGGAGATCAGGATTCCACGTCACCAATATGCTTTGCAGAGTATGAAGCTGTGCTTAGCTCAGATGGCCAGTATCAGGAAAATTCAGCATTTTTCTAACCAACTGTTGTTTTATCTTATGAATATTGAGACTCTTGTAAATGATCATGTTTCTATATTCTTTGGCCACTATGAAACTCAGAGCAACCTCTCTTTATCATATGATATTTATTATCCTATATTAACAGTATCTTATTTTCTTGCCCCATTTTCCCTTCATTCCTATTTCCACATATGTTCAATGTTTATTCCATAAAATGGTATTTCTATAAGTTGTCTTAGATCTATTTTCAGAACGAGGCAGGGGCAAAACAAATTACTGCTCCAAATCAATAATAAATGGTCAAAGGAACTATAGCCTGTTGTCATGGGATCCAGTAGGTCCCACACCTATGTCTATGGTCGTGCCTTTGGGATCTCCTCTGAGGATGAGCCTACACCCTGTATTATGTCACCATGTGTGTGGGACTGGAGTCTTTTGCCAAGTGGTTATGTGTCATGCACAGCCCTGAGTGCAGATGGGACACCGTGACATCGCCTGGTTGATTCATTGTGAAGGCATCACTACCAGGTTTGACTTGACATTAAACTTTCTTAAAGTATGGTTTGTGGATAATGGGCATCAGAATCAATGGAGGGGCTTACTCCCAGAGATTTCAATTCAGTTTGTCTGATCTGGGACCAAGGAATCTGCATTTTAAGAAGCATCCCACATGGTTTTTAATCAAGTGGTTCATGGGCCAGAGTTTGAGAAGTACTGCCTTAAAGGGTGGGTAGGATTTAAAGAGGAAGGGGTATGCACTTCAGAGGATGGAACTGGTGGAAACAGAGGCACAGATTCTGGCCATGTGCACAGGGGGTGAGACAGGATGCTTAAGGGTGGGTGCCGTGAACACTGAGGGTTCTTTTACTCACTGTCAATGCCATTTGTAGATCTACATCAACATTGAAACATTCAACATCAACATTTGAGTGTGCTAGCTCAAACGTTTTACATGCTGTGTGCCCTTGAACATCTGGGTGCCTACTGTGTGCTGGCTGATTTGCCAGGTGCCAAGGATCCTGAAATACTAAGGCCACATTCGTCTAAGAGCATGCTGTTCCGAAGGAGAGGCTGATGTGTAGATACATGGAACTTCCGAACTACAGAGGTACTATGATAGAGATATGTTTGGGAGAATATCAATGAGGAAATGATAAGGGCAGGATGAGGAAGCAGAGGAGATCTGAAACTGAAAGCTGAGCAGATATTTTTATTCTTTGGAGTTTCTGAAATTGTGCAGTGCAGTGTTTTAGCTTGACATTCTCACAGTGACTTTTGCCATAACAATAACTTTTATTTTTATTGGATGGCTTGCTTGTGTTTTACCTGTCTTTTGGCTGCTTAATTAAATGACCTATATAAATGTAGCAGCCATGACTAGGTGTATCTTGAGATTTTTCCAGCTGGTTTTGGAACTTGAAATTTTTTTTTAAAAATTTAAAGTCCTCTTTGACTTTTTATTCCCTATTCTTAAAAAACAAAATGACCTTTATTTGAAAGACTTAAAATGGTAAGATTTTAAATAACTTGGCTATTTTTCATTTCTTTTTAAGTCAGGTTTCCATGGTCATCAAACACTTTATGACTAAATATAAGATAACCTCCTCACACTTGTCCACTTCTGCCCATTCTGAGATGTTTGAGCTGTAATTCTGCCCACCTCGCTTCTTGTCCTGAACTGTATTGGCAGTGATGTTGGATGGATCCATCTCAGGATACAGCTTAAGTGACTCTAATTTAGAGTGAGAGCTAAAATTCTCAACCTACTTATCCTTGGCTACAACCCAAAGCTTCAAATGTTGTTGGATTACTCTCTTCCCGGCCATATTAAGCTCAGAGCCTTTGATGTAGCTTGAAGGCAGACTTGACCAAGTGGTATTACCTCCCGCTGATATTTAGGTGGAAGCCAACACCATAAAAATGAACATTTTACTAAGAGTGCTCGCTCTACTACCTGCAAACCCAGCCAGTTGCTCTGCCAAATTGGTCAAAGAAAGAACTGGCTTGAGAATTGCGAAGTGTGTTCCTCTGGCAAGGAAATGGAGCTCACATCAATCTCATGGGGCTCCCTAACTAAAATGTAGTAGACATGTCAAACACTTTAATTGGAAACTTCCAAAAAATACCCATCCCAAACCTTAGTTTATTTTAAAAGCAATTTTGTTAAGAAATGAATAACAAGGATGAATCTTTGACATCTTTTTAAGCCTTACTTTATTCTTCCACTAGCCCCATCCACCTGAATTTCTAGAATACAATATCTAACCGTGCAGCAGATATTTCAGAGTATATAATTGGGTTGACACATATATTTTCTGCCTCGGCATTCTCTGTAAGGTTGCAGAAAGATCTGGCAATCTGGATTACACAGAAACATCATTAAATTATATTTACAGATCTCTGTGGAACAACCATAGCAAGTTAAGACTTATAATGGCCACAGAATTAGACATGGCTGCTGTCCAGTGGAGTCACTGCATTGGGCCAATTACAGATGAACTGGCAATCAGAAGATACCCAGGGATCTCCTTAGCGAGCCTAATTTTCTTAGTTAGAATGTAAGATGTTTTCTTTGTTAGTCAAGTGACTATTTTTCAAGAAGTCTAATCTGGACCTCTGAGTAATTGATGACATAAAATGCTGCAGAATCTCAGAAGTGATTTAATGGTGTACCTTTGAATGGTGCATACATCTCCTTCAGTACAGTTCTAAGCCGGGAGTCCTTTCAGAGCTGCTTAAACACTTCCAGCTACAGGAAACTCACTACTTCACAAAGACACTTCATTTGAATTTTGTACTGTGATCATTGATAGCTTTCTGCTCAGTGGAATAATTTTCTACCTCCTTAAAACTTCTTAGTCCTTGGTTATCCTTCTAGAGCAAGGGTTGGAACATTTTTCTTAAAGGGCCAAATGGTAAATATTTTCAGCTTTGCAGGTGTGATCTTTGTCTCAGCTACTCAACTGTGTCGTGGCAGTGCGGAAGCAATACTTCAACAGACAGACATGGCTGTATTCTATTGAAACTTTATTTATAAAACTAGGTGACTGGCACATGAGCTGTATGTAGCTTGGTGACTCTCATTTTAGACCTGTGTAATCTAGGTCCTGAAAATGAATTACTCAAACTCTTAATTCCAGGTTGGTTCCCTGACATTTAAGAGGCATTTGCTCTCCCTTTGTATGGGCCTGATGAGTGAACTAAGAAAGTTTATCTAATGCCATTCAACTAATCTTATCAAAGTTTTTAAAGTCCTATAGAAGTGAATTTGTAACTGGAATTATCTGCGGTTCTAAATATGCACATATTATTATGGAGTTCAATTTTTTGTTTGTTTGTTTTGCTTTTTAAAAGGAGGTCATTTTAATGCTATGTAATTTTTTGTGTGTGTGCCAGAAAGCCATGCCTTCAGGAAGGTGCTTTTAGTGTTCCATCATTGAGCTTTCTGGGATGGGAGGTGGCCATTTGGAGGTGAGAAAGATACAGGTGAACAAAAATCTTTGCTCTAAAAGTGTAGACTATTTTTATGGTTCTGAATGCAACCCTCCTTTCAGAGCTGTGGATTATCATTTAGATGTCTGCACAGAATAGCTACCTGAAGCATTGCCCATGTGTTTCCCCCCTTTTCTCTTGGCTCTTCTATAGGGCTGTGGTAGTGCCAGCATATTATCTGCTGGGCATAATAAACACCTACACCTAGCTCCAGGGATCAAGAAACTGGGTCAGCCAGGAGTCAGCCTATCATGCTGCAGAAACTGGTAATATTAAGCCCAGAACCAGCCTCATTTTAAGATTTTACATTATATATGGTAAGAGCCCTGCTGATGTTAAAAAAAAAAAAACTGGTTGGAGTCCAAAGTAATTTTAGACATTAAAGAAAGGTTTCAGAACATTTTAAGTCATGTGTATTAAAGCTAGCCCTGACCTCAATCAAGCACCTGCTACTTAAATTGATCAAATGGTCACTGGTGAGCCCTGTCTCTTCTATAGTGACTTCACCCCAGTCACCTACTGACCTTTGCTCAGCACTTTCTCCAGAGAGGGGAGAGTGAAATGAAAAACCAGATTTGGTGGGAATTGTTGTTCCTGGTTAAAATGAAATGTGTGTATCCCTGCTACTCAAATGTGGTCTGTGGACCAGCAGCAGCTGCCTCACTAGGGAATGTGTCAGAAATGCAGCATCCCAGGCACCTTTAGATCAGAGACCTGCATTTACAAGACCCCTAGGTGATTCATAGGCACAGTAAGGTTCGAGAAGCACTCATCCAACCCCACAGCCTTCCTCCTGCACAGAGGTAACCCAGCAGGGCCATCTTTGTTTCAGAAGCACCCATATTACAAAGAGCTTGAGTTATTTTGGGGAGATAAGGTAAAGGAGAGATGTCGTACTTCCAATGGCTGTGAAACTTTGCCCAGAGATCTACAAAATGAAATTATTCTGAGTGCTAGAACTGTAAGTACTTTCATCACTCTGCTATACAGACTTTTCTAAGTAAGCATTAAAGGATATACATTTTCGTCTAACATCAATTTTTTTGATATGTTGTGCTTTCTATTTGCGTTGAGTTCAAAATATTTTTTAAATTCCCCTCGTGATTTCTTCTTTGACCTGTGGATTATTTAGAAGTATGCTGTTTAATTTCGAAATATTTGGGGATTTACTGATTTCTGGTTTAATTCCGTTGTAGTGAGAGAACACTGTATGAATCAATCATTTTCAATTTCAGTCTTATTTTAAGGCCATAATATGGTTGATCTTGGTGGATGTTTCCTGTGCCCGTCAAAAGAATATGTGCTCTATTGTCATTGGGTAGAGTGTTCAATAAATGGCAGTTAGGTCAAGTTAGTTGATAGTGTTGTTCTTTATTGCCTGCCTTCCTTTCTTCCTTCCTTCCTTCTTTCCTTCCTTCCTTCCTTCCTTCCTTCCTTCCTTCCTTCCTTCCTTCCTTCCTTCCTTCCTTCCTTCCTTCCTTCCTTCTTTCCTTCCTTCCTTTTCCTTTCTTTTCTTTTTTCTCTTTTCTTTTCTTTCTCAGCGTCTTAATGTGTCACCCAGGCTACAGTGCAGTGGTGCACTCATGGCTCACTGCAGTTTCTCCCTCCTGGGCTCAAGCGATCCTCCCACCTCAGCCTCCCAAGTGGCTGGGACTACAGGTATGTGCCACCATGCCCGATTAATTTTTGTGTCTTTGGAAAGATCGGATCTCTCTATGTTGCCTAGGTCTCAAACTCCTGAGCTCAAGTGATCTACCCTCCTCGGCCTCCCAAACCGCTGGGATTAGAAGCATGAGCCACCATGCCCAGCCCAAGTCTGTATTGGCTTTCTTTGTACTTGCTCTATCAATTACTGAATGTTGAAATCTCCAACTATAATTCAGGATTTGTCTACTCTCTTCAGCTCTATCACTTTTTTTTCCTTCCTGTGTTTTGAAGCCCTATTCATGGGCTTCAAAACAATCCACATTTAGGGCTGTTATGTCTCTGGATGAACTTGATTATTCAGCACTACATAGTGTCCCTCTTTGTCCTTGATAATAGTCTTTGTTCAGTAGTCATCTTTGTCTGAAATTAATATGACTACTCTAGCTTTCTTTTGATTTGTGTGCACATGGCATAATTTTCTAACCTTTTAACTTTTAACTTATCTGTGTCTTTAGTCTTTATAAAGTGGGTTTCTCATAAATAACATAGAGTTAGGTCTTGTTTATTTCTTGAAGCAATCTAATAATTTCTGCCTTTTAATTGGTGTGTTTAGAATATTTACATTTAATGTGATTATTGATGTATCTGTGTGTAAATCTACCATCTTGCTATTTGTTTTCTGTTTGTCCCATCTGTTCTTTTTTCCCTTCCCCCAACGTTTTTCTGCCTTCTTTTGATTGTGTATTTTTTATGATTTTATTTTATTTCCACTACTGGTTTATACCTTTATGTTTTATTTATTTTTAGTAGTTGCTCTAAGGTTTATAGTATATGTGCTTAACTTACCACAGTCTGTTTGTAAATATTTTACCACTTCGTGTATAATGTAAGAATTTTACAACAGTATACTTCAATTTCCTTCTTCTGTTCTTTGTACTACTGTTTTCATATATTTTATTTCTGTTTATGTTACAAACCTCATATTATATCAAGTAGTCAATCACATTTTAAATAAATTAAAAATGAGAAAAAATCTCTTACGTCTAACCACCTATTTATCATTTCTCACACTCTTTATTCCTTTTTGTAGATCAACATTTTTTTAATCTAGAATCATGCTCCTTCTGCTTGAAGAACTTCTGTTAACTTTTCATGTAAGACTGGTCTACTGGTGATAAATCCCCTCAGCTTTTATTTATCTGAAAAAATTCTCTGTCTGTATTGTGGAAAGATTTTCACTGGGTCTATAGTTCGAGATTGACAGTATTTATTTTCCTTTCAGCACTTTAAAGATAGTGTTTTACTGACTTCCACCCTGGATGGCCTGATGACATCTTGGTTCCTCTGTACATAAATTATCTTCTGGTATCTGGCTGATTTTTAAGATTTTCTCTTTATACTGGTTTTCAGAAATGGTTTTATCATGTGCCTTGGTGTTGTTTTATTTAGGTTTATTCTGCTTGAGGCTCTTTGAGTTTCTATTTGTGAGTTTATAGTTTTATTTAAATTCAGAAAAATTTGGTCATTACTTCTTCAAGTCACTTTTTGGCTTTCCCCTTTTGTCACCTCCTTCTGGGTTTCAAATTACCCGTATGCTGGACTCCTTTATATCTCATGCTTCAGTGTTTTATTTTGTTTTGTTTTGTTTCCTCTCTGTGTTGTCTCATTTGGGCAAGTTTCTATTGCTATGACATCAAGTTCACTAATATTTTCTTTTTCAGTATCTAAACTGCTGTTAATCCCACCTAATGCATTTTTCATTCGACTAAAAGTTTCATTTGCTTGTTTTGTATGTCTTGTATTTCCTTCTCATGCTCATGTTTTTCTTTGTATTCTTGAGCATATATTTGTGATTTATAATAGCAATTGTAAGGTCCTTGCCTTACTCATTCCATTACCTCTTATTTCTGAGTCTGTTTTTATTGATTGATTTTTCTTTTAGTTATGAGCTATTTTCCTACATCTTCAAATGCTCACTAATTTTTGAGCATGCAAAGATGCTGTGTGCTGGATTTTGTTATATTCCTTTTTAAAAAGTCAGATTTTATTCTTTTGTGCAACGAAGTAACTTGCACATCAATTCGATCCTTTTGAACTTTGCTTTTAAGCTTTGTTGTGGTGGATTCAGACAGGCCTTTATTTTAGGATTAATTTATCCCCTCCTAAGAGACATTCTTTTAAGAACTCTGCCTAATACTCCATATATTATGAGGTGGCTACATTCTGGTTCTCTAGCACACAAACTTTCCCCAGTCTTCTGTAAACTCTGGTAATTTTTTTTCCTACTGTTTTCCCATAGTTCTTTCCCTGCCTTGGAGGTTTTCTTTGTACACAAGCAGTTCAGAACTCAGCCAAAGGTTAGAGAAGACCCCTCTGTAGATCTTTGGCGCTCTCTGTGTAGCACTCTCTTTTCCAGTAGTTAGCCCTGAAAATTTAGATGACTTGACCTCCCCAAACTCCAATCTCTGTCTTCTAAAATCGATGAGATTATTGGACCCTATTCGATAGTCCTCTCCCTGGGCTGCCACATAAACATATAAGTATCCTTCCATTTGTGAAATACATAGCATGGTGTGTTAGTTTCCTAAATCTGCCACAAGTGGATGACTTTAAACAACGAAGTTTACTCTCTCATAGTTCGGGAGGCTAGAAGTCTGAAATCAAGGTGTCAGCAGGCTGTGCTCCCCCTGAAGACTCCAGGAAGGATTTTGTTCATGCCTTTCTCTTAGCTTCTGGTGTTGCTGGCAGTCCTTGGCATTCCTTGTCTTGTAGAAGCATCACTTCCATCTCTACCTCGGTAGGACATTCTCTCTATGCCTGCTTATGTGTCTCTTTTTCTTCCCTTGTAAGGACATCAGTCAGATGGGATTATGACCTCATCTTAATTATATCCACAAGGATGCTGTTTCCAAATAATGTCACATTCTGAGGTTCTGAGAAGGACATGAATTTTGGGGGGACACTATTCAACCTAGTATGTATGACAACTGTGAGTCCCAAAGTTGCTTTGATCCCTTGGTAAGGAAATTCTTTATGCTGAGATAAGACTAGTTTCAGATATGCTGCCTGCATCACTTCCAGACTGCTCTGTCTACGTCTCTGCACCCTACCTGGTAATCTGTCAGTGTTCTTTCATAATTATACAATGTATCCACAGCTTCATCTTCATAGATCAGGAATGCCCGTTTCCTTGCAGGTTCCCTGTCTATTTCTGAACTGCAGGGCGGTGAGAAAATTCCATCCCGTGTGACTCTGAATGCCCTTCGTAGCTTCAGTCATAACTGTTCATCATCACTCTCTGACCCTGCTAAAATGACCACTCTGAGAGTTTGCGTATTTTAGAATCCTGCCTCTAATTATCTTCACAAGTTTCCTTCGTGGTGCATTTCCCTAGAAGTGGCTCCTTTTCCAGATCGAAGTTCTGCAGATGAGAAACAGAATTACAGTAGATTACTCTTGCTGGTAGAGAAGAATGCCCCTGCATGGGGAAGATGCCAATCAAATATAACATTTTCTGCAAACGTTTTGCATATTGCCTTATGTTATAGCCCAGCTTCTTTCTGGAAAGATGACAGTCCACACGGTCCCCAGCATCTTTGTGAATTCGTACTGAGAATGTGAATGCAGACTGAGTAGCCACCAGACTTAGACAAGTGATCTCCCAGCTATCCAGGCAAGGAGCTGGATAAAGAGACAATGATGGTCACTCAAGGTTAGAAATAACTGGCAGAATCAGGAATAGATTCCGTGAGTTTTGGCTCAAAACTCACCGCCAGGCATTTTTTTTTTCAAGACAAAGAAATCCATCTGGGTTTCTGTTGGGTCCTTGCAGGACCTTACTAGATTTGTGTTTGGAAAATTGCCATACCAACAACTACGGTTTGCAACCAAGCCTATTTAAAACAAGATCAACAAAACCCCTCTCTTCCCTACAGTACCTTGTGGTATTTGAGTGTTAATTTTGACTTCTTTTGAATAGCTGTGGTGGCAGTGGCTAAAGGGTGAAGCTTCAAGATGCCTTAGAGGGTCAGTCACAGAAGGCGGCTTGCCAAGCCTGACACCGAAGAAAAACGCAGCCCTTGGGTCCAGCTGTGCCTCGCAATTCTGGCATCCAGTCTTTTCTCTGACCCAACCACAAACCCCTTCACCCTCTCTCCACCCCCTTCCACATGCTCACATGCACACGAGGTGGAGCCACTGTCCCCTTCTCTGTGTGCTCCCTTGTCCACAGATGCATTTGTGGTTGGAGGGGAATCAGTGCAGCCGTGGGAGAATACAGGTCCTCATGTAAGACTAACATGAGTGGTCTGTTTACTCATCTGTGCTTCCCACTAGACCAAGAGCTCCTAAGAGCAGAGATTGTCTTATTCTTCTTTCTATCTTCAGTGTCCAGCACAGTGCCTGCTCAGGACAGCCATTGAATGATCCCCTGAATGGTTACATGGTACAAGGAAGGCTTCCCTTAAAGAATGTCTTGCTACTGTCTTTGGGATTTGACATGCAGTGAATCAGGAGATGATTCTTGAAGTTTCATATCCTTTAAGTTCCTCATTACCATGTATAAGTATGTATGCTTGATACTAGTAATCTTACCAGGAACCTGGTGTCCCCAGGAAGGTCATACATTGCCACAGAATCTTGCCAAATGGTTCCTTGAGCAGTTCTAGGTGGAAGGGACCGCTGCACACATGAGTGGATAAAAAATGCAAGCAATGCTGTTGAAAGTTAGAACTCAGCTTTTTTTTCCCTTGAGGTCCTCAGCCACCACCTAGCTGCTGAAATTCAGAACACTTTGGTTCTAGTCCTGGTTCTAATGCGCTGGTGACCTTCGATTCACGTAACCTTTTGCAGACCCTAGTTTTGCCTCATCAGCAAAACACATGCTCTTTAAAGCCCTTATAACTCTAAACTCTTGCCTTGAACCTGCTTTGAGTTTTAAGTAATGAACACATGAGACTAAACAAATCAGATTTTAAAAGCTTGAGTGAAATAAAATAAAATTTTTTTAAAAAAGGAAGTGAATATTAAAGACTGATTTCTTTCTTTTTTTTCCTCTTTTTCTTTTGAGACAGAGTCTCGCTCTGTCACCCAGGCTGGAGTGCAGTGGTGCAATCTCGGTTCACTGCAGCCTCCGCCTCCCAGGTTCAAGCAATTCTCCCACCTCAGCCTCCCAAGGAGCTGGGATTACAGGTGCCAGCCACCATACCTGGCTAATTTTTGTATTTTTAGTAGAGATGGCATTTCACCATGTTGGCCAGGCTAGTCTCAAACTCCTGACCTCTGGTCTGGAACTCCTGACCTCAGGTGATCTGCCCACCTCGGCCTCCCAAAGAGCTGGGATTATAGGCGTGAGCCACCATGCCTGGCCTCTTTCTCAATTTTATCTAAGAAACCAGAACTTCACATCTTAATTTTTATTTTTTAACTTCTTTTTTTTTTTAGATACAGGATCTTGCTGTCACCCAGGCTAGAGTGTAGTGATTATAGCTTACTGTAGCCTTGAACTCCTGACTTCAAGTAATCCTCCCACCCCAGTCTCCCAAAGTGCTGCGATTACAGGAATGAGCCAGTGTACCTGGCCTTCAAATATATTCTTTGAGGTGGTATGATAGACTAGTGAAATTGAAACAGGAAATATGAAATTATAATTTATTTGTTCCTTTTCCTGAGTATCTTTGTCAGTCCGCATGTGAATTAAAGTAAATAAATCAGAGTAGAGCGAGGAACACCATCTCTCCACCTTGACTTTGCTGCTCTGGGTGACTCTGGGCAAGTAGTTTAACTCTCTTGGACCATAGTTTTATTTATTTATTTATTTATTTGTTTGTTTGAGACAGAGTCTCACTCTGTCACCTAGGCTGGAATGCAGTGGTGCAATCTCAGCTCTCTGCAACCTTTGCCTCCCGGGTTCAAGTGATTCTCCTGCCTCAGCCTCCCAAGTAACTGGGATTACAGATGCCTGCCACCACGCCCGGCTAATTTTTGTATTTTTAGTAGAGACGGGGTTTCGCCATGTTGGCCAGGCTGGTCTCAAACTCCTGACCTCAGGTAATCTGCCCGCCTTGGCCTCCCAAAGTGCTGGGATTACAGGCATGAGCCACTGTGCCTGGCCAGACCATAGTGTTTTAACGTGTGAAAAGTAGATGTCTGGTGAATAAAAGTCAAAGGAAAGTTTTGAATGCATCAAAAACATCTCTGTGAAATAAGTGTTGTTATCACGCGGGGCCTCCAAAGTGAGTTTTCTTTGCCTCGTGCTATAATTAGTGAGTAGAAAGTCTCCAGTTAATTTTGTAAAATATAAGCCATTACAGACATTGTGCTTTCTCCCTGGATTAACAACTCCAGCAGATCTGAATGGCAGTAGCACATGTTATTTGAACGAGGGTCAATTTGGCCTTTGCCTTATATTCGGCATTATCGTTACAATGCAATACAATATCCTCTTCAAGATTCAAGCTTTTTTCTCTTATTTTATGCTTTTCTATGTCACAGTTCTCCAAGACTATCTTTGGATTACTTATACACACAGCTGTTTTATGAGACTCTGTTGGAGCTTATGAGTCAGATTACTGTTACCAAAATGTTTGTGAAATCACTTCTTAAGTCATATATTTGCATCATGTACAACCTGTTTGACAATCAAAACATTATGCCCTTCAGCACTTGGCTGGTTATGATAGTAAGTTTTCCAGTAGAGTGTTCCAGCATAATATAATTGGGCAGTAGACAGAAGGAGCACAGTATATTATTTTAACATAGAATTCCAAGTGCATTTCTCTTCTTGTAAGATTGAGAAGGACACATAATATTCTGTAATAGACTCAGGGTGATCAATTAATAGCATAGAAAAATTCCAGTGCAGCTGGGGCATTACCAAGTGCAGCCCTGGAGCCAACAGGGGTGGATGGAAGGATGGACTGGCCGCAACACAAGACACAGATGTGGCCACTGACACAGCACTGCCTGTCTGTGTTAGTCAGTATCTCAGGCACCTGCTGGCACTGGCTGTTCTTTACTTGCTCTTGGCCAACCTTTAAGGCCCATCTTAAATGGTGGCTCCTTCAAAAAAGCTTAGTTGACATCTTCAGAGTAGACTCAGAGACTCCCTTTCCTCAAAGTCTTCACAGCATTTTCTTTGTACTTTCTGATCGCTCAGTTGTCATTTGTCATTTGTTATCGTCTCATTGCCCCCACTTGTTGTTACTCCTCTTGGATTTATTTTATTTATTTATTTATTTATTTTTGAGATGGAGTCTGGCTCTGTTGCCCAGGCTGGAGCGCAGTGGCGTGATCTCAGCTCACTGCAACCTTCACCTCCTAGGCTCAAGCAATTCTCCTGCCTCAGCCTCCCAAGTAGCTGGGATTACAGGCACCTGCCACCATGTCTGGCTAATTTTTGTATTTTTAGTAGAAATGGGGTTTCACCATGGTGGCCAGGCTGGTCTCGAACTCCTGACCTCAAATGATCCACCTACCTCAGCCTCCCAAAGTGCTGGGATTACAGGTCTGAGCCACCGCACCTGGCCCACCTTGGATTTCCTAAAAGGAAGGAGTTGTATCTTGATTAAAGTGTGAGTGGTCAAGTGTCAATGCAGTTATTATATGTTATTTTTCAAAGGAGACATCCAAATTCAGCCAGTGACTTCCTGGGTTGACACTTGAAGGTCTGCTTTAATGATCTTGAAGGTTTGCTTTAATAGTCTTTCACAATAGTACTGGGCACTGACTTTTTGCTAAGGCATGACGTGGAGGAATTCAAAACTTTTTTGCAGTCAGCCTTGCCCTCTTGGAGTTTGTGACATTATAGAAATATATATAACATATATACATATGTCTTAAGTGCTAGCTGAGTAAAACAGCAAATAAATTCTATAGAAATATAAGCTTCATCCCCAGCTTACTAAATATTCTTTCTAGCTCTGAACATGATTGCATCTGTAACAATGCTTATATTCTGATTTAGTAAAAAGATGCAACTCAGTGTGCATGTCTGAGTGTGTGTCCAAACATTTTAAGTGTTTTTCCAGTGGCCATAATATGTCTTATCAACACATTGTTTTTCTATCCATATTCTCACAGTTCTTCTCCAGGGGATAGGAGTATGTTGCTAGAGGGGATCTTAATAGTTGGCTTGATGTTTAAGCTGCCGGGCGATGCAGATGTGCAGCCAGCTGAAGTCCGTTTTGCAATGACGGTATCCTGGGAGTCTGGAGGAGAAGCCTCTTAACGACTGTGAGATGTAGCCCTAGCCCATAAAATGTGGCCGTGCGGCAGGGGCCCAGCTTTACACCTGACCTCTAAACTCCTATGCGCCTTTGCATCCTCACACTCTTCTTTGCAGATACTCCTATGAATTCTGCAAGTCTTGGTAAATAGGTTAGCTTTTAGAAACCCGTGTTTTAAAGTACAAAGCATGCATCTCAGAAGTGAGTTTAGAACTTGGAGAAAGTTCGCCAGTGTTTTCAGCCTCCACTGTCTGCAGCCAACCCCAGGGGAGGAATAATATAAAAGAGAACTCAAAGAAACGAAAGCACAAGATACCCCTTTACTTTGAAACAAGAGGCCTGTAAGTACTCATGTAAAAAGTCATGGTAAAATTCTGTGTTCTTACAGAATGATGATCCTCTTACTTTAAAAGTTATGGGGAGGCACTCTTATGGGAATAAAAAGACACCAAAAACAAAACAAGAAGAAAAAGTGTTTTTCTAAACAGGAAAACTTCAAGAAAACATCCCATTGCCTTTTATGTCCTAGCCTTTTATCCTATTCTTTTAAAACACCAATTAAAAAGAAAGAGGCTGGCGGGTTTCATGCTAAAAGCTATTTGCTACAGGGGACAATTTGCCAGATATGAAAGTATGGTTTGTGGGTGTTGACATTCAGGTTTGTCCTATCAGGGCTGGGCAGAACCTCTGATGGATTCCACTGGGCTATTTACTGGGCTGACCCCTCTGAGAAGTGGGGACACTGTCCCTCCATTTTAAGGAAATGGCAGGCTCAGATGGTGAATGCAGGTGCGGTCCTTGGCCCCGCTAAAAGGAAAGAAAAAAAAATCTGTCTATAGAATGTGGAGCAAACAATACAAGTTTGCCCTCCATGGTGACCTTCTCTCTACCCACCCTCTTGGCTCACACCGATGGCAAGTTATAATTGGACTACAAGGACCAATATATTGTGTAGTCTAGAGGGGAAAATGCCAAAAGAAAAACTCTGTTGGATCAAGCGTATGTGTCCTGCGTTCATTTCTAGGTCTGTAAACAAACACAGCTGTTGAGTGAAGGATCTGTCTTCAGAAATGGTGAAAAAACAGCCATGCCCTGCCAGTGAGAGCACAGCAGGGGAGACTTGTTCCAGGGCTTGGGAGGAGCAGGCGGGGCGCAGCAGGGCTGGGACCGTGTGTCTCCTCCGTATTCCAGGAGAGGCCATTCTGTGTTTTCAGCTGAGGCTGGTGGAGCATGGAGAATGATGAGTGTGGGAAGGTTGGGAGGGAAGAGGATTCTGAAATTTCATCTGCTTTCCTCGAATGAAACCTTTGTTTAACATACAAGACCTTGGCTGCCTTTTTCTGGAGGTGGTGGAAGGGAACTTGTATCTTTTTCTCGACTAATTTTAAAATAATCTGCAACTTGGAGTCAAAGACATTGGAAACTCACGGGTCCAGCAGCTTGTATTTATATAAATCACTGCTAATTTATATCAATTACTGCTAAGATGAAGTCTTGGGCCTCACTCCTGTCTCTTTTCTCTCTCTACAGCTAAAACTTAGGTAGTATCTATATTGTGTAGAGAACGTGCTATTGCGATGGACCTGCCATTTGCACATCAGATGTTCGTTCCGATGGTGTTATATGGAGGTCAGATTTCTGCACCATGATGGACCTCCGGCTGTTGGTTGCCTCCCAGTCCCCGATTCTTTTTATTAAAAAAATTTTTTAGAGGCAGGGTCTCACTGTGTTGCCCCTGCTGGATTCAAACTCTTGGACTCAAGACATCCTCCCATCTCAGCCTCTGGAGTAGCTGGGACACAGGTATGAGCCCCCACGCCCGGCTGCCCTTCACATTTTTATTGCCGGAAGTGCAGGTCCCTCAGCAGTAGCTGATGCAGGAGGAGGCCCAAGGGAGAGTAGGGGAGTGAGGTCAAGGAGGGATTTACTCTATGCATGGAGATCTTGGCTTGGCAGTTGATGGCTTGAGGGTTTCCTTCATGCCTTCATTTATATAGTAGACATTTACTAAATACTTACAGAGTGCAGGTAATTCATTGACTTCCTGGCCAAATTTTTTCTCGATAGTGGGAGACTGGTCGTAAGTTTGAACTCTGGCTTATTTGCAGTTGTATTCCTCCCTGCTCCCACTTGCAGTGTCGTTTTCAACGAATCACTGCCCAGGCATGGACCATTCCCGAGACTTGTAGGCCTCGAGTTTCCCAATGATTGGTTGATACTTCTGCCTTCTGATTGGTTGGGTGAGTTGGCTGGTGCAGGGATGCTAATGAGCCCAGGATTGTGGATTTATTCCCCCAAAATTAAATTAGTTTCCCAGAGAGGGGGAAACCCCAGTTTGACCACATTTATTATTTTATTTGCTGCCTCAGGATTGTAGGAGGGACAATGTAATAATGTAATAATCTAATAATTGGAGCAACTCTCAGCAGTACAGGTAAAGAAAAAAAGACTCCCCTCAAAAACAAAGCAATACAAAGCTGGGTCAATTATTGCTTAGTGCAGTTAGGTTACCTTGCCCCGTGACCACACCTGATATTAATAAGGGGTGTGTAAGTGCATCAAGAACACACATTAACCAAGGTACATTTCTCACCATGTCAGCAGCATCATCTCCCAGGGGGAGGGACCACCCCGAATCCTCCTCTGATTATCACTCATGGGCTTGTCCCTCTTTTAGCACATGCTGCTAGACGGCAAGCATGTTTCCTGTGGCTGCTGTCATGAATTACCACAAACCTAGTGGCTTACAACTATGCGCAGTTACTCTCGCACAGCTCTGTAGAGCAGAGGTCCGGCATGAGCCTCACTGGATTAAGATCAAGGTGCTGGCAGGGCTATGTTTCTTCTGGAGGCTCTAGGGGAGAATCAGTTTCCTGGCTGTTTCCAGTTCCTAGGAACCGCTTGCATTCCTTGGCTTGTGACACCCTCCTTCAAGTTCAGATTTCTCTCCGTTACTCCCACTTCCATCACCACATTTCCTTCTCTGACTCTCCTGCCTCCTGCGTTCCCTTTTTGGGCCCATCTGGATAATTCACAGGATCCTTTCTCCATCTCAAAATTCTTACCTTAAGCATTCCTGGAACATATTCACAGCTTCCAGGGATTAGGATGAGGACATCTTTTTTTGAGGGGTGGGGAAATGGCATTTTTCCATTGGCCACAATAAACGTAATGTCTTTACAATGACTCACAATTTTTAAATGGGAGATTCTTTCTGCATTTAGTGTGTGCTTCCGGTTGTTTTTTGTTTGTTTGTTTTTTATTTGGCAGATGGAAGAAAGATCCTATGAATGTTGAGGACTGTATCTTGTCTTCTGATTTTCTGAGTGGCTTTGCAATCTACCTCTAATAATGAGCTAAATAAAGTGGATTAAAATACATCACTAGGCTGGGTGTGGTGGCTCACACCTGTAAACCCAACATTTTGGGAGGCTGAAGTGGAAGGATTGCTTGAGACCAGGAGTTTGAAAACCAGCCTGGGCAACATAGTGGGACCCTGTCTCTACAAAAAATGTTTTAAAAAACTTAGTCAGATGTGGTGGTGCACACCTGTAGTCCTAGCTACTTGGGAGGCTGAGGCAGGAGAATCACTTGAGCCTGGAAGATCAAGGCTGCAGTGAGACAAGATCGCACCACTGCACTCCAGCCTGGGCAACAGAGTGAGATCTTGTCTCATAAAAAATAAAATAAATAAATAAAAAGAAATCACTAATTAGAAGGTATATAATTCATAGACTATTTCCTTGCTCCTAAGTGTAGACTTGTTTTAAAGAATAGCCTACATAATTAAATAAAATCAGTTATATATTTTGAAGGCATATCTTTTATGTCTTCTTGGTACATGTGAAGACATTTTAGCTATCATCCCTATCCTATTGGTGAATTTATTGCTCCATTTCAAAGACAATTTTTTAAAAAGTCAAACAAAATAAAAAAGCATCAAATACCTTCAGACTTAGGATTGGCCCAGTAAGGTATAAATCAAATGGATATGGAATAGTGTAACATTTTTAAGATGTTTTATGCTTATTGTGCTTTTTATAAAAGATAGCAACAGTCTTCCAATGAAGTCGTTCATTTCTGTTGGTACAGTTAGAATGTGTGTCTCTGGATTGGTCTCTTTGAGTTTCTTTTGGCATAGAGCAGTATTCTCACCCTGCATGATCATCGGAGCACCTAAGGTGTTTTGTAAAGTGTAGGTCTGAGCCCCACCACAGAGATTTGAATGCAGAATGCAGTAGGTTGTGGAGGTGCAGGGGGAGCGTCAAGCTTCTCAGGGAGCCTAGTTCTCAGCTGTTTTTCTCCAGATACAAATCTGTAACGTTTTGTATTTATCTTAGGGTGAAGATTTCATACTGTGAGCTCATTCAAGCCAGAGATAATTTCTTATCCAGGAACCAGTTGGCAAATCTTTTGTACCTGCTTATTTTAATTTCCTACTTATTTAGTCCTACTTATTTTAATTTCCTGATTTGATCATTCCAACAGCCCCACTACATCTGAGTCTGCTTTTGGTGCTTGCTCTGTCTCTTGTGTTTTTTGCTTTTAGTGTGCCTTGTAATTTTTGTTGAGAGCTGGACACGATGTCCTCGGTGAAAGGAACGGCTGTAGCTAGGCCTTTGGTCAAGTGGAGGTAATGTGTTGGGGAGGGGAAGCCCTCTGTGGTCTATGATTAGGTCTGGGCCTCTTTAATGAGCCTGTGCCCTTGGCTCAGGTTTTTTCTTTAATGAGCCTGTGCCAGAGACTGAACCTTAACCAACTGCTGTTACTTCCAGTGCCAGAAATGATATATTACAGTCAATAAATGTTGCATAACAGCTCATGCTCAGTGGGTCTTGGGTGGGACAGGATGGCTGGAGGTAGGTATTTTCCTTGTCTTCCGGGGAGGCACGAGCAGGCAGGAAGTGCGCATGTCCCTTCCCCCAGGTGGTTTGGGCTCCGGTTTATTAGTTTCTCCTGAGGGCAGGCCTTGTTGAGAAGAACGGAGCATTCTGGCATATTGCAAACCATTCCTTTTCCTCTCCCGTTGTGAAGTATGAAAGGATTTTTCTCCCA
Source organism: Theropithecus gelada (assembly GCF_003255815.1). Taxonomy (NCBI): domain Eukaryota; kingdom Metazoa; phylum Chordata; class Mammalia; order Primates; family Cercopithecidae; genus Theropithecus; species Theropithecus gelada. The sequence goes on from NC_037671.1 coordinate 10,707,391, forward strand.
CATTCACTCTGAGGACCTGGTCCAGCTCTTGCAAGTAAAACCTGTGAAAGCATGCCCCTCCCATGACTGGGTGCCCTGGAGTTTTTCACTCTCAGACTTGTCCACGCTGAGCCTCCAGCAATTCGTCACTTAGGATTCGGGGTTTCCCTGGCGTTGGTTCCTATGGAGGTTTCTACTCTGGTAAGTTTGCGTCTCTGTTCGGCCCTGGGCAGAGCTGGGTCCTCTGGGTGTTTCCAGGCCATGGGTTCTGGTCTCTTTGCATCTATGTCCCAAGGCTGTCTTCTGGTATTTGCCACCTGCTTCTGAGCATGGGTCTCGAGCCTCGAAATGGCCTCACCTCAGCTTCCTCAACGTATGTGCTCACCATTCTTTTCCCCCCGTTCTTACTGATTCTAGTAGTGGTTCCTCTGAAAAAACAGTCATTCCACCCAGCCTGGCATCTTTTTGTCACTTCTGCCCAGTCTCACAGGGATGTGAGGGGTTTCTGTTTATTTCAACAGCTTTCTAAGAGTGCCGATTTAATCCTGCGTCATTATTTTGAGCAGTAAAGGAATATTTCTCCCTCTCTTAAATTCCCCTAATACTTTGTGGCTTTCTTGTGCTCATCACAGCTTACCATGATCTCTCATATATTATAGTTATTTGTGTCCTTTTCTACCACTTTATAAACTATAAAACCAAGAGGCCAGAGACTGAACCTTAACCAATTGCTGTTACTTCCAGTGCCAGAAATGATATATTGCAGTCAATAAATATTGCATAACAGCTTTACTGTACTGACTAGATACAATAGTTCAAAAGGAATATACACTTCTCCCCAAAACTAAACATATTCATTGCGTATGTGACGTGTTAATATGCTAATGCAGGTAGGAAAAACAAAACCCAAACCAAACAAGTTTTGCAAATGTCCCAGGTAATTTCTAAATGAGACTGGCTAAAGGTAGGGGAATTGAGCTAGCTGTTGAGAAGGACAAAGCGGAACTGCACTGATCAGCTCTTCAGAGCCCAGACTTGCCGGAATGATGAGCAACCTGAGAATTGTTTCAGCTAGTGGCTCCCAAACTTTATGTTAGAATCACCTGGAGAGTTTTTAAAAGCCTGATGCCCAGGTTGCACCCCATCCAAATCAGGATGCCTAGGGGGTGGGAGCTTGGCATCAGCACGTTTAAAAAGTTCCCCAGGCGATTCTAGCACGCAGCAGAGTTTGCTGTCGCCTGACTTTTGCATCAGATGCATTGAGTGGGGGTCAAGTTCTGCACAGGTGTATTTGACCTTACACCCTTGTTAACAAGACCTCTGCAGGGTTTTTGTTTTTCAGCATTTTCTGGCCTTTGGATTTAAAACTTGAAAGACTTAACTGGAAGGATCACGGGTAAATCAAGCATGGAAAAACCCTTATGGTAGTTGCCTTAGGGTTTTGGAATTTCAGGGGGAAGAAACCGTTTAGAAAAACAATTCTTGTTACAATGTGTAAATTGTAATTTCACAATTACTTTTAAAAGTCAAACAAGACAGTCTATGATGCAAAGAGGTTGATCTTGAATTTTTGAGTCCTAGCGCATATTTGCAAATGCAGATAGTTTTTCTTTCCATTATCCATAACTCTTGTCTTTCACTGTCTAGGACCTTGTCAAATAGATCATAATGACAACAGGCATCCTTGAAAACCAGTGACTTGTGTAAACAGATTTTCTAATGTTGAATCATTCTTGCATCAATAAACCCTTAGTCATCATATATGATTATTTTAATAGACTACTATTTTAGCATCTTTGGATGTAGTCAAATGAGGTTGCCTATGTCCCCTCCTCTGACATCCCCCCACCCCCTTTTTAAATGCTGCTTGTCGGGTTTTCGTATCACGGTTATATAACCACTTGTAAACTTCAAGAGTGAGCTTGGAAACTGCCTTTTTCCCTTTTTAAAAAAATGCTGTGGAGCAGTTTAAATAATACAGCATAAGATTTATTTAAATAGGAAAATAAGCCACATCCTGTTTTTAAGCGGTCGAACATACTTCCAAGAGAATTGATATCTAAATGCTTCTTCAGTGATGTGACTACAGCTTACATCATTGTTAACTACTAGGTCCTGGTGGTTTGGTTCAAATAATAGTGAAAGAAAAATCCCTTAAGGAATGACTGGAACCACATGTAACAATTGGTTCTGTCTCTGGGCCTTGTGACCTAGTCGGTAAAGATTGCATAGTCTCGGAACTGGGAATTTTTTTCACGCTTTGTCTTCATCTGAGTCCTAGACATAGGTTGGGACTGGAACAAAACCTCAGAGGGAGGGGTTCTGGATTAATGGATGTGAATGTGTGTACTTGGAGTCATTGCTGTCAATTTAACATCCCTGTTGGTTTTATCGTATTACCCACACCCTGTCCTAAAAGTGCTCCTTGTTTTCTGAATCTCTTTGATTCTGTACATCACCTGGGGTGCCCGTAAGGCTTCCTGAGCTCCTTTCCAGATTTACTAACTCAGAAGTTCTAGGGAAGGGGGCTGGGGAAATCTGTGCAGTCAGCAGTTATACCAGGTGATCCCTATTATTTGAAATTCATCACAGCAGTGACTCCTAACCTTGCCTTGCATTACAATCTCTGTGGAGCATTAAGAATCTTGATGCCCAGGTCTCCCTTATTGAGTGAATCCATCTCTGTAGGTGGGGCCTGGGCATCAGGATTTTGTAAACATTCTGCCAGCATTGAGAGTCATTAAGTTTCAGCATTCTTAGGAACTGAGTGGTATTATTTGAGATCATTGTCAATTCTTTGGCTCGTTGGAAATTCAAGACTGGGTATAACTGAGTAGACTCTGTTTTTGCATAACAGAAATGAGACTGAGATTCTCTTTCTGCTCTGATTTTTATTTTTTACCTCCTCTCTCTTGAATTTAATTCTGCTTAAAATCATACTGGTCACCCAGTTAAGCTGCTGCAGAAAACAGATGTGTACCTGACACATAGTAAATGTTTGATAAACGTTACTTACTGTTACTGGAATCCAGATGTCAGCTGGGCTTGTCCAGCTCCTTAAGCTGATTGCATTGAATCTCCAGTCCATGTCCTCAGAACATCTGCTAAGTTGGGCCAGTAAGTGGGACTCTACTGGCCTCTGCGTGGTGTGTCTGCTGCTGTGCCCACAGTTCTGCACTGAGTTGACCCAGGTGTGAAATCACCCCTCCTTCACACAAAACCCTCATAATAATACCATATGTATATAGCACCCACAGGTAACTGCTGTCATCCCCACTTTGCAGATGAGGAAACTGAGGCAGAGAAGTTACATAACATTTTCCTAGATTATTCAGTAAGCGTGTGGTGGAGCGGACATTGAGCCCAGGCATCTTGGCCCCACAGCCTGTGTTGAGGTTTTGTCGTCATGTTTGCTGGCCTCTTAGCAGCATTCTACTGAAGACGTTGGCAGGGCATGGAGGGGCGTTCCACAGAGAGTGGTGGAGGGCAGGCTGTACAGCAGAAACCCAAAACTGCACACCAGTCGTTCCCTTCCTCAGAAGTCCTTTTGGGTCAGACGCGGTGGCTCATGCCTGTAATCCCAGCGCTTTGGGAGGCCGAGGCGGGTGGATCACCTGAGGTCAGGAGTTCGAGACCAGCCTGGCCAACATGGCGAAACCCTGTCTCTACTAAAAATACAAACATTAGCCGGGCTTGGTGGTGGGTGCCTGTAATCCCAGCACTTTGGGAGGCCGAGGCGGGTGGATTACCTGAGGTCAGGAGTTTGAGACCAGCCTGGCCAACATGGCGAAACCCTGTCTCTACTAAAAATACAAACATTAGCTGGGCTTGGTGGTGGGTGCCTGTAATCCCAGCTACTTGGGAGGCTGAGGCAGAGAGAATTGCTTGAATCTGGGAGGTGGAGGTTGGAGTGAGCTGAGACTGCACCATGGCACTCCAGCCTGGGCGACAGAGCGAGACTCTGTCTCAAAAAAACACTTTTTAGCTGTCATGCCTCACCCTCTTAGGGTCACCCCTGGGAACCCCACACTCCCCTCCCTCTATTTTACAGACCACTCTGCTCTCAATGTGGATAACCAAACTCATCCAGGTCCTCAGCCAACAGAGTGACCTCCAGTTAATGAGACACCCTGTATCGTCTTGTCATTGTTCACAGTGAAGGCATGGTCCTGTTCGTTACTTGTCTTGCTTTCTCACATACAGAATTGTACCTGTTGGAATCTTTTCCTTGGTGACTTTAGAACCTGTCTTAAAGGCCCACAGCCCAATCTGTCAGTGATGAATTTATTTATGATGAAATTATAAGGACTGAGGGGACCAGACCACTCTAGTCAAACAGCCAGAACATTCTCTCCCTGTAGATGGGGCCAAAGCAAGCCAACTCCCAAACTCAGTGCCAGTTTGTTGATTTACAATGAGGATGACAACTGCCAATGGGACCGAGCACCATGCCTTTCTGCCAGTGCGTCCTCTCCCTCCGGGCCAGTGCCATGGGGCTAAAATTGTAACCAAGAACTGGTTAGGCAAAACCAGAACCAGGATGCGAGAAGCAATGAGACTTCCAAAATTTGGATTTCTTCTCAGAATCCATGAGGCTAAGTCTCCTCTCCCTCTGGACACGGCTTGGGGAGAACGTGTCCTGTCTTTGTCTCTGGACCCTTCTATCTAAGGTCCCATGGCTGGCAGGTGACAGATTCCCCTTCCCTAGTTGGTGTTCCCACTCTCACATTTCTTCTTTAGCTATTTTACTGAACATTTGATCTGATTACTCTCATGCTTGACAGGCCTGGGAACCACTCTATCTCCTTGTGGTGGTTTAATTTGTCTTAATTGAATTCATTATGGGTTGATTTTAAAATGCAGTTTTCTGAAGGCAATTTTCTCTTATTTCCAGAGTCTTGGAGGGGACTCTTCCAAGGCCCTCCAAGGGCCCTGTGTGCTGTTAACAATCAGGAAAATGGCAGAAGAAAAATGCTTAGATGAATGTAGCAGATGCTCTGTTATGAAATTTTGCCCAACTGATGCCTGATGCTGTTTCTGTGGTGCTGTTTCTTGTACCTGCTCCCGAATGGTGCACCTAACACCCCAGTGTGACCCTCCCTCTGCCCTTCATCTCCATGTACACACATGTATACAGCCCAGGAGAACTAGTTCTATAGATTACGCCATTTTAGGCAAAGCCAGATGAGTTCCCATGTTCCAAAAGGAATTAGGGAAGGGCTGGAAGAGCAGAGAAGACCTGTTGTTAAGTGTTTATTCGCCATGGTGCATTTTCCTAGTGAAGGTGGTTAGGCAGGGTTCTAGGGAGAGACTGGAAGGCAGAGGTCACTGTGGAGAGTATCCTACAGACCAGATCAGAAATAGGGGAAGGGATGAGTAAGCCAATCTACATCATGCATAAACATAGGCTCAGAAAGGATATGCAAATGACTCATACAATAGCAGAATGTGCACAGCAGCTCTGTTTCCATTCAGTGTATTTTCTTTCGGAAAAAGCATCCAAAAGTTTTAAAAGGAATAGCAATAAAGAGACATTTGAACAATGGTTAAATTTAAGCATAGGATTTAAACATTTAAATATTCTAAGGGAAGCCTTCTAGTTTAACTGAACTATGTTCATGGGACCTTTTCAGAAGCAGTTCACTAGATTGCTTGGGATTTCCATGCATTTACTACCTGACTTTTGGTCATCTTGTGTAGGCTAGGGTTAATGGGACAGGTTCTCCCCTTCATTTCTTTCTCTTCTGGGCGATACTGTTTTCCTAGGCTGTTTGGAATTTTTAGATAATGGCATTTTATCCAGTTGGTCGTTGTTCCTTGGGAATGTATGAAAGGGCTGGGAGACCCCATCTTTGAACATCACCTCTGTTATTTCCAGGGAGACGTGGTCATTCCAGCCTCACCTGTTGGAGGAGGTAGAGTCCTGGGCCAAGGTGGGAGTGGACTGCAGTTAGCAGTGGCACCTGGACTTCACGGAATGGGTCTTAGAGGCTAGAACAAGATGTTTTTTGATGAAGAGAGACACATGGTGCTCAATCCACGGCAGGATTTGGGTGGCTCCCTCAGCCTGCGGGCAGAGAAAATTCTCAGCTTGCTTGCTCTCATTCCAGCTCTCTACCTTCCACCCAAGAGAGCATAGCAGGCTGGGTGCGGTGGCTCACACCTATAATCCCAGCACTTTGGGAGGCCAAAGTGGGCAGATCACCTGGGGCCAGGAGTTCCAGACCAGCCTGGCCAACATGGTGAAACCCCATCTCTACTAAAAATACAAAAAATAGGCCAGATGTGGTGGCAGGCACCTGTAATCCCAGCTAATCAGGAGGTTGAGGCAAGAGAAACTCTGGAACCCGGGAGTCTGAGGTTGCAATGAGCTGAAATTCCACCACTGCACTCCAGCCTGGGAGATAGAGCCAGACTTCGTCTCAAAAAAACAAAACAAACAAAAAACGAAAGCATAGCAAAATGCAAGTAGGTGAGTAAGACTGGTGCTAACATAGAATCAGCCTTGAATTCATCTCATTTCTAAAAAAAAAAAAAAAAAAAAAAAGTAAGTCTTTTGCAAACTCCAGTGTTTCATTCCACCTGGTTATGACTCACCGTAGCTGAAAACCACCAGGCTCAAAAGAGGCCCTCAGAAGGGACTGTGAGCTGGGCCGTTGCTCAGTAGCAGGCAATCAGAAGCCCAGAGAGGGAGGCAGTTGATGTCAGGGTGGTCACTGGGCATCACCAAGTAAGAGGGGCTGGGAGAAAGCAACAAGCAGCCAACAAGACCCCGTCAAAGGATGCAGGGATATTTGAGTGCTTGTCATGAACCTGGTCCACCAGGCACTCTAGGGCATCTCCTCTCATTTCATCCTGTAACATCCCTGGGTGGTACTAGAATCAACAGGGCACATGGCAGAAAACTAAAGCTCAGTGTGCTAAAAAACCTCATGTAGATTCATTCAGCTGTCAATGGCCCAGCTGGGATTTAAACCCATTCCTTTTGACTGGAATTCCAGCATTCTTTCCGTCACAGCAGAGCTACCTACTTCCCTGGTGGCAGGGGCAGGAATCCAGCTAAAGGAAGGAAGAATGATGGTTCCCAGGAGTTCTGGAAAGGGAGAGTAGAGGAGGATCTGTCTCAAAAACAATATCAGGGAGGGGCGTGTCTCTGGAAGGGTGTGGGCGTGGCCAGAGGACATGGAGAGGGTGCTTGCTAGTGCTGTCACCAGCCTTCCCCTGGGCAGGAAGTGGGGTAGATGGGCATCCGGCCTTCAGTCCTCAGCTGAGCAGCACGCTGCTGCTGTGCCCGTCATTTCTGTGGAGGCTGGGGTGTCTGGGAAGAGGGCTTCTTGGGCTTGCCCTGGGATTCTGTAGAATGAGGGTGATTCAGAAGGAGACTGGAGCTCCTGCTCCCTGCCTGCCAAGGTGTTTGCCTTGTGGACAGAACTTCCTGTGGTCGCTGGAGGCAGCACGTGCAGTAGGCCTGGTGTGCCTTGCTGTGCTGCAGAGGTGGCGAGCTAACAACTCCATCCCCCACGCCCCGCCACAGCCAGCCCCAGCTCTGGATTCGATTTGCATTTCCCCAATCAGATGTACTAGTGGAAGATTTGAAGTTGGAACCAACTTGGGGGCGGAGAGAGGCAGGTGCTTTTACTGGTTGGTGCTAATCTTGCAAGCCCACTGAGGCTCTGGGGCCAATAGGTCCAGCAGTGGCTGCCTGTTTCCCTGGTTGTGCCCTGTGTGGTTCTGGGACCAGTGCTGGGGAGTGCCTTCCAGAGGGTACAGGTAACAATTCCTTTGGCAGGCCAGTTCCTGAGTGGTTCTAAGCATTATAACTGGAGGACCAGCCTAGAATCTGCCCTTTCAGCCCTTCTTCTGATCTCGTAGCCACCTAATTGCCTAAATTAAGATTCATTTTGCTTCAAGTTGCTAGGTTGGGTTTTATCTGCTACTGAACCCTGACTAATACAGATGCTGCTGCATGGTGGTGCCCAAATGTTCTCCCTGCTTGGATCGCAAAGCGAGCAGGGCATTTGTGTTCCTGTGAGGATCTCCCCTTCCCCTCTCCCTCTTCTCCTCCTTCCTCCATTATTATTTTATTTTTTTAAAACTTTTTACTTTGAAATAAGTTTTGACTTTTAGAAAAGCTTAGAAGCCATGTCGTTAAATGGTTTGAACTCTTTGGATGAAAGACTTTATGGCAACAGACATGTTTTGCAACAGCAAAACTCGAAATCTCCACCTTCCTTTCCATCTCTCCCATCATAAGGTGGGAGTCTGCCCCTCACCTTCTCCCATAACAATAGCTCTAGGGTTATAAAAACTAGAGAGAAGGAGCAAAATATGTGCAATAAGTCAGTGCCAGTTACTCTCAGACTTTGGGCAGGAGAGAGGGACACTAGGAAGCATTGAATGTCTCAGCAAACTATCACAGGAACAGAAAACCAAACCCCGCATGTTCTCACTCATAGGTGGGAACTGAACAATGAGATCACTTGGACTCAGGAAGGGGAACATCACATACCGGGGCCTATTATGGGGAGGGGGGAGGGGGGAGGGATTGCATTGGGAGTTATACCTGATGTAAAGGACAAGTTAATGGGTGCTGATGAGTTGATGGGTGCAGCACACCAACATGGCACAAGTATACATACGTAACAAACCTGCACATTATGCACATGTACCCTAGAACTTAAAGTATAATAGAAAAAAAAAAAGCATTGAATGTGTCAGTCTAATTATACTACTCTGGAGGTGGTAGAGATTTGGGGCTCATCGGGTCCAAAAAGGTAGTGACTGGCCTAAGGTCCACAGCTGGCTAGTAGTAGGAACTGGGATAGACCCCAGATCTTCCAACTTCCAGTCTAGGGTTCTTTCCATCTGCTGCCACATGGGAACATATCCTTGAGAGGTTCCTAAGGCATAAAGGATCAACATAGTACATTTGGCAGGGCGTGGTGGCTCACACCTGTAATTCTAGCACTTTGGGAGGCTGAGGCAGGCAGATCACCTGAGGTCAGGAGTTTGAGACCAGCCTGGCCAACACAGCGAAACCCCATCTGTACCAAAAATAGAAAAATTAGCCCTGGTGTGGTGGCTCACACCTGTAATCCCAACACTCTGGGAGGCTGAGGGTGGATCACTTGAGATCAGGAATTTGAGACCATCCTGACCAACGTGTTGTAAGCCCCATCTCTACTAAAAATACAAAAAGTAGCCGGGCATGGTGCCAGGCACCTGTAATCCCAGGTACTCAGAAGGCTGAGGCAGGAGAATTGCTTGAACCCCTGGGAGGCAGAGGTTGCAGTGAGCTGAGATCGTGCCACCGCACTCCAGCCTGGGTGACAGAGGGTAGACTCTGTTTCAAAACAAAACAAAACAAAAATTAGCCAGGCGTGGTGGCACATTCCTTAGTCCCAGCTACTCAAGAACTTGAAGCCTCTCTTGAACTCAAGAGGCGGAGTTTGCGGTGAGCCCAGATCATGCCACTGCACTCCAGCCTGAGTGACAGAGTGAGACTCCATCAAAAAAAGAGATCAACACAGTACATTTTCGTGGACCCTCAGTTTTCTTTCCTTATTGAAACAAACGTGCATATTGCCTTAGTTCGTTTTTTGTTGCTATAACAGAATGCTACAGGCTTGGCAATTATAAAGAAAAGAAAATTGTTTGACTTACAATTCTGGAGGCTGGGATGTTCAAGGGCATGGCACCATCGTCTGCTTGGCATCTGATGAGGGCCTTCTTGTTGCGTTATTTCATGGCAGAAGGTGGAATGGCAAGAGAGCACTCAAAGGAGAAACAGAGGAAGGGGGCTGAACTTACTCTTTTATCAAGAACGTACTCCTGAGTTCACTAACCTACCCCCACAATAATGGCATTAATCCATTCATGAGGGCAGATCCCTCATAACCTTATCACCTCTTGAAGGTCCTAAGTCTCAACAGTGTTGCGTTGGGGATTCAGTTTCCAACACAGGAACTTTGAGGGGATACCTTCAAACCATAGCAGCTATATGGAGGAATATAATGGAAATTAACATGAATGTTTGAGATAAGGCACAAGGTGTTAACAAACTTGTGGACTTTAGGCTAAGCTGGAGATCTCTAGGACATATAAGTTCTCTCTCCCTTGCTCCAAGGATGATGACCTTGGTAGTGAATGTTGAGGGTCTCAGAGCTGCTGAAGTGGCGCTGAATGGCTGTGGAGACCAAACTTTGATTCTGGAAAGATACAGAACACCCATGGGGTTCACCATGAGCTTGGGATTTAAAAAAGAATCTCCCATGTGCTCTCAAAGCATCAAGCAGATTTTGATTTTTATCCATAACACATCCCTGTTTATTGTAATGTAAAAATAATGTTTGTGATTATCTCCTAGTGATTAAAATAGGAGGAAGATGGGCTCATTAGTCTGTGTCTGCCTGCCTGTTGTCAAGTAATCAAGGGACCAGGTTCATGTCTGCAGTTGTAGGAATGTGGCAAGGTCAGCTCTCTGACTCTGTTACCCTATCCCTTGCTCGCTTCCCAAGTCAAAAATCTCTTTATCTACTTGGCATCTGGGGTCAGGTTCTTCTTGATTGTTGGAGATAAATTTGCTAATGTTCTTCATCAACTCCAATGACTTAGGTCAGTATTTATAATCTGTTTTCTGTGATTCCAAAACTAAACATTTGGGGTAGCAAAGAATATACCAATCTCTGTCTTTTCTTTTTTTTTTTTTGAGACAGAGTCTCGCTCTGTCGCCCAGGCTGGAGTCCAGTGGCACGATCTCCGCTCACTGCAAGCTCCACTGCCTCCCGGATTCATGCCATTCTCCTGCCTCAGCCTCCCGAGTAGCGGGGACTACAGGCGCCCGCCACCACACCCAGCTAATTTTTTTGTATTTTTAGTAGAGATGGGGTTTCACCGTGTTCACCAGGATGGTCTCGATCTCCTGACCTTGTGATTGCCCGCCTTGGCCTCCCAAAGTGCTGGGATTACAGGCGTGAGCCACCGTGCCCGGCCCATTCTCTGTCTTTTAAGAAGAAATTATATTTTTTTTTCAAATAACTTTACTTTGCACTCGTTCTACTTACATTAGAATGAAACAGCACTTAATCTACGTCCATACCACTCTGAATGCACCTGATCTCGTTAGAATGAAACAGCACTTCAAGTACATTTTCTGTGCTTTTCTTTAATTAAAACAATTAACTAAAACACTAGATGATGTTTGTTTTATAAGCAAGAGAGAGAATAGAAGGTAAATTTTGCAATGCTTGGAAGTTGTTTGACTTCTTAGGGGCAGTTACCTAAGTTGAAGCAGAATTTAGAGCTGAGTTAAAGAATTTAGTCACTGAGATAGTTGCCCAAGTTATACATGCAGACATTGAGCTCAGAACTTCCACCACTGCCTCCCTTCCTTCATTTTCTCACTTTGGCCCAAGGGCTTTATCTAGCTGATCCTGGACTGGAACATTTAAAGGAGATTTTATAGAGACTTTGATATAATAAAAGATGAATCAACAGTAACATGAAGCAAAGTTGTCTGGCTTAGATGTATAGCTTCTTTCATGGGTCCCCAGTAAAAATGATGGTGCCCAACAAACCTTTATTTAGTTGGCAAGTCGTGTGCCCATTTCCCGTCTTCCAGGAGGAAGAACCTTATGGTGTCAACCATCTAGTCATTAGGATGACTTCCTCGGAGTCACTGATTCCCTAAAACTTGTTCCTATGTGTCATTCCCCAACTTTACTATTGGTAGTTGTCAAATTAGAATATTAGGTACAAATACTGTGTGTGTGTGTGTGTGTGTGTGTGTGTGTGTGTGTATTTTAGAGACAGGGTCTTGCTCTATCACCTAGGCTTGAGTGCAGTGGTACAATCATGGTTCACTGCAACCTTGAACTCCTGGGCTCAAGCAGTTTTCCCACCTCAGTGCCCCAACCAGCTGGGATCACAGGCAGGTAGTATATTTTAACATTTTTATTGATATTGGAAGCCACTTAGGTCTGTACCCCAGTTTACCTTACAATAATAGCAAAGAAGAGAAGGGGAGAAGATATAAAAGAAGGCATATAGTAGGGTGAGAATTGGATTCTTAGAAATACTGCTCAGTGTGGCTACAACTCACTATCTACACCCAAATGTTTTATTTGAAGATCAAGCACTTACATTACTACAATATGGGGAGGACATAATGAGAAACTTTGTGGTATAGAGCTGAGAATGGCTCCTAAGCCTTCTAAATCACAGCCTTTAGGGCTCCCATGGGGAAGTAGAGTTCATATGCCATGATCTAGGAAGGATATCTTCCGCCTGAGAAGGTCATCCTTGGAACTGGCAGGTGCCTTCTGGATCTGTGCATGTGGTGAGGGGAAGGAGGTCAGAGGTGCTGGCTGAGTCACTCAGATTAGCCCTAGTGGTGGCAGGTGGCCTTCATGTGTGTTTCAGCTGCCAGACATGCACATTCAGGCACATACTTTAAACAGGCAGCCTTCAAGGCAAGGGAGAGGGGACTGGATGCAATTTTATGTGCTGTGGTTTTGAAAATGATACAAGTAATACATGAATACTTTCTTCCAAGTGTTCTAAAGCTCCCTCAGAGTGCATCTGTGTCAATGGAATGCCCCCTCTCTGGTTCCAGTATGGGGACTGAGGAATCGCAGGTACAGAGGAAATTGAACTCCCCGGAGGCCAGTTGGGTAAGAAGGAAGTGCCATGTTTCTTAGAAGACTTCTGGTGTTTGCAGATTTGAGAAGGGAGGTGGGAGAGGACCTTAGGTGAATATAAACACATAAACCAGATGAAGACCTCTGTCTTTCCAGCATCACTAGTTTAAAAGCAGGGGGAGAAAAAGCTGAAAGTAAAGCATAAAACCCCAGTAAACACATCAGAACTACCAAATTAGTCCTCTGCACAAACACACCTTTATATTTAGAGCTGGAACCACTTTGGGAGTGACCTTTCTCGGAGGTTGCTGGCTTGGGCGGCAGTGGGACTCTCCCAAGTGACAAACACTCTTTAGAGACCCCGTCCGGGACACCACTGTATACATTAGTTCATGTTTTCTTTGGCTTAAGGAATGTGAAATAGTGATGGCATTGCCCTTCTGTTTTTCCCCCTTTCCCAAAATGAGTGCTAATAACTTTTATATAAGGAACATTACCTGTTAGCTCAGAAGTCTGGTTACATTCTCCCAGGCAGAAGTGCATCTCCCTGGAGAGGGAGACTGTGCCATTTGGAAATTATTTTAAATTACTGTTTACTGACTGTCGGCGACCATCAGAGCACAGTAGGAAACTTTGTAGGGAGAGGTGTGTAATAAAAGGGGTGACATATCTTTTAGACACCCTCCTCTCAAAGCAGTGGGAGTACACAGGATAAATACACGTTGTAGAGAAAGAAGTGTGTATGGGTGCAGAACTTTAAAGCACAAATATTACTAACAGCTCACATGTATTGAGTGTACTCTGTTCCAAACGTCGTACTCTGTTCTTTAAAAGTGCTTTCTCATTGGATTTCCTCCATCCTTGAGGTAGTTGCTGTTATTCGTATTTTAGAGATCAGGAGACTGAGGCTTTAAAAAAGTTCAGTGCCTCGCCCAAAGTCACACAACCAGCAGTGGCAGAGTCCACATGTGTCTGACTCCAAATCCCATCCCTTGGTCACAAGAAGATTCTGCCTCTTTGTAACTGAGCATATGTGGGGGGCAGCTTCCCAGACATTGTTTCTGTGGCGGTAAACTTTTAAGTTTCATAAACTGAGGCACAGGGTAAACTTGAAGGAGAAATTGGAACTGTGTCATAATTTTAGGGTTTCAGACCTAGAAAAGAGTTTGGGATTATCTTGTCTTCACCATTCACTGTTTCTGCTGGAGTCTGTATGAAGTGACTTCTGCAAAGTCGCTAAATGGGTCAGCGGCAGAACTTGAATCGCGTCTGGACACCAGACTCCATCTTTCTGCCATTTGGCCTTCATCCTTCCCGTTCCAGGAGGGCACCGTCTGTCATTTCTGTTACCTCTTTTCATCATTTGGTGTTTACTCATCTTCCGGCCTCGCTGATTATTTTCTCCTGTATTCCTATCTTATTTCTCCAACAAGATTATACACTGAGGACAGGTGTGCAACTTCTTTTTCTCCAAGCTCATAGTCCACTGCCTCAAACAGGTAGGCACTCAAATATGGTGATTTTAGTGTTGCATTAGGTGTGCCATACAACCGTGCCCTTCGGGAAGCAGAGTTTCCAGACTCAGCTCTGGATCCTGAGGGTCTCCCTAAGGAGCCAAGTAGGAGGATCCATTCTTGCCCTGTGGCCCAGGCTATAGCCCAGCAAATATTTGTGGTGAGTGCCCAAGAAATCCAATACTTTATTGAAGTGTCCCCAGTGCTAGGCAACCATGGTGCCCTCTGGGGGATGCTCAAGTTACTACCTCCACTCTACACCTGGGTGGATTTAAGCTCTAGTAAGATTTTAATTTGTAAATAGTATACTTATTTTCTTTAAATTTTTATTTATTGAGATGGAGTCTCGCTCTGTCTAGACTGCCCAGGCTGGAGTGCAGTGGCGTGATCTTTGCTCACTGCAACCTCTGCCTCCCAGGTTCAAGTGATTCTCCTACCTCAGCCTCCTGAGTAGCTGGGATTACAGGTGCCCACCACCATGCCTGGCTAATTTTTATATTTTTGGTAGAGATGGAGTTTCACCACATTGGCCAGGTTGGTCTCAAACTCCTGGCCTCACATGATCTGCCCGCCTTGGTCTCCCAAAGTGCTGGGATTACAGGTGTGAGCCACTGCGCCCAGCCAATAATGCGCTTACTAAGAACGTTAATAAAGTGCCATTACTCTTGCATAGAATGTTCTCTTTGCCCAAGTGTTTTCAGGTGCACGATTTCATTTCATCTGTACTGAGCTCTCATGAGGCCATTATCCTTATTTTAGAGACAAGAAAACCAAAGTGAAGAGGGAGAGGGGTACTCAAATAGCAAAGAGATGCCATCCGAGGTCAGGAAGGGATTGATGAGAAACAGCGTTTTCCTGGTACCTCCTTGGGGCTTGCTATGTCTTTTTGTGGTGTCTGGTGAGTGTGTTTGGGTGTGTATGGGCTTTCTTCCCTGAAACCACAGGCCACCTTTGGGAAACCAATTTACAGCTCTGGTTCACCTCACTCTACCTTACTTCATGGGCTGTGTGGTTGAGCATGTGTTTGAGTTAAGTAGGCTCTAGATAGCACACACACTCATTTATTTCTGTGCTTCCTTCGCTTCACTGTAGTGCTCATTTGTCCAGGCTTATTCTAGGGAAGCAGGAATAAATGTTCTTGCATTTGTGTTGTGTTTCTGTGACCAGTTTAATTCTGCATCTCCTAGTGGGTGTTAGACTGTTCGTTCACCACAGTGGCACTTCTAATTCTTTTAAAAGAGCGAGGGAGGCCAGGCACAGTGGCTCATGCATGTAATCCCAGAACTTTGGAAGGCCAAGGCGGGTGTATTGCTTGAGGTCAGGAGTTCAAGACCAGCCTAGCCAATATGGTGAAACCCCGTCTCTACTAAAAATACAAAAAATTAGCCGGATGTGGTGGCTGGCCCCTGTAATCCCAGCTACTCAGAAGGCTGAGGCACAAGAATTGCTTGAACCTGGGAGGGAGGCAGAGGTTGTAGTGAGCCGAGATCGCACCATTGCACTCCAGCCTGGGCAACAAAAGTGAAATCCCTTCTCAAAAAAAAAAAAATAAAAAAAAAAAAAAAAACAAGGGAGACTCTTCAAGCTTAGTTTCTTTTAATCCTTGACTTAATATACTTTTTTTTTTTTAATGTCCCCCAGACAGCTTCTAATTCAGTAAGGGATCAATATATATTTGTTAAATGTGACATAGATAATTCTACTAAAAGTAGAATTTTATTGTTTATTATTATTATTTATCATTATTATTTTGAGACAGTCTCACTCTGTTGCCCAGACTGGATCTCCAGGGCTCAAGCCATCCTCCCTGCTCAGCCTCCCAACTAGCTGGGACTACAGGCACCCCCCACCACACCTGGCTAATTTTTGTATTTTTTGTAGGGATGGGGTTTCAACATGTTGCCCAGGCTGGTCTCAAACTCCTGAGCTCAAGCAATCCTCCTGCCTTGGCCTCCCAAAGTGCTGGGATTACAGGTGTGAGCCACCGCGCCCGGCCAACAACTCTTTTTTCAATCTGTACCTCTTAACAACTTCCTAGTCCGAACAGTACAGTGCATCATGTTACTGTCTTTTATTTGCCCTAACACTATCATTAAAGCTATGTCCATGGTTACTTCTTGTCCCCTCTTATTGAATATTTAGTATTCAGTAGTCAAGAGACTGTTTACATTCTGCTTAATCCTCACCAAATGTCTGCAAAATAAGTAGTATCATTACTTTTATTACCACTTTACAGATGAGGAAGCTGAGGCACAGAAAGATTGAGTAATGTGCTAAAGTTCACATGGCCAGTAAATGGCAAAACCCATGCTCCTTCACACGTACCATACCACTGTCTCTGTCAGCTTCAAGGTGTGCTCCTTGGGGATGTGGGCTGAGGCTTAGTGAGCTCGTCTGTTTTTGCTATGTTTGTACAGATTCAGCCTTAAGCACACAGCAGGCCTGACTGTGGGAGGCAGTGTGGTTTAGAGCAAAGAGTATGGCCTTTAGCATTTGTTAGATCTGGCTTTGGATTGTACTCTGTCACCCACCGCCTCACCACATTATTTAACTGAGTCTCTCCATTCATTCATTCATTCATTCATTCATTCATCTCAGTGTTCACTGAGTGCCTATTGAGTGTCAGGAACTATGCCCAGTGATACAGTTAAATAAAAAACAGACATGGTTATCAATCAAGTAATCATAGTACTGAGTATAATGACAAACTGAGTGAAGTTCCCTGAATGAGCAAAAGCCATTAAGGAAGACTGAGAGGTCTGGGAAGGTTTCCTGGAACAAATGGCACTTGGTCAGAGGCCCCATGTCAGTGGGGGAATATGAAACTCTTGGAGAACTGAAAAGATGGGTGGGAAGTGCGAGGTCTTTCAGGCCATATTCAGGGTCTCCACCTTCTTTCCGAGAGCTGTGAGTAGTCATGAAAGTGTTTTAAGCAACTGTAGTGAGGATGGTAGGAGCTGCCTTGGTCACACTTGGAAGGGATGGAGTGGACAGGGGGCCAATTTAGGAAGCTTTTTAGAAGCTGGATTGAGAAATGGTGGTGGCTTGAATGGCAGAGGAGGTGGAGAGAAGCAGATGAACTTGAGAGGTTCACGGGGCTAACTGCCAACAAGACATGGTGATGGATAAGATGTGAAGGAGTGCCAGAGGGAGGCAAGATGCACAGGCTTCCAGCTCGCCAACCTAGAAGGAAGGCACCTTCTTCATTGAGGTAGGGAACTAGATCTAGGAAGGCCCCCACAGGTTGGTGGAGGGAGATTGTAATTGGGGCATGCTTGTGTTGAGTTTGAGGTGTTTTTGAGACATCAGGGGGATTGTTGAGTACACTTTGGTTGATAGAGTTCTGGAGGTGGAAAGAGAGGTGGGGTAGGGATAGGACTTGGTGCTGTGTATGTACAAAATAACTGAAGCAGGCCAGGCACGGTGGCACACGCCTGTAATCCCAGCACTTTGGAAGGCTGAGGCGGGCAGATTACCTGAGGTTAGAAGTTTGAGATCTGCCTGGTCAACATGGTGTGACTCTGTCTTTACTAGCAATACAAAACATGCCAGGTGAGGTGGCACATGCCTGTAGTCCCAGCTACCTGGGAGGCTGAGGCAGGAGAATCGCTTGAACCAGGAGGCAGAGGTTGTAGTGAGCTAAGATTGCGCCACTGTACTCTAGCCTGGGTGACAGAACAAGATTCTATCTCAAAAAAAAAAAAGAAGAAAAAAAAAAAGAAAAAAAAAAACCGAAGTAACTGAAGCAGTGGGCATAGATGAACTTGCCCAGGAAAGGAGTATAGAGTAGATGAGACAGCCCAGGACTGAGTTTTCAGAAGAAACTAAAAAGGAGTAGCCAGGGAGGTAAGAGGAAAATGAGGAGTTCTGAGAAAGGCCATGTCAAGAGGAAAGGCAATTAACAGTTTAAAATACTGCTGCTGAGATCTCGGTGAATGAGATCCTAAAATATGAGAACTTGAACTTGGCCATTGAACTTTGCAACGTGGTGGTCACTGACCATCGAGATCCATTTGATAGATCTAGGCAAGAGTCAAATAGGAATGGGTCAGAGTAAAAATAAGAGATAGGGAAATGCAGACATAGGGTCAAGACAGCTTTTAGGAAATCTGGCTGTGAAGGGGAGGAGAGAGAAAATGTCTGCACTGGAGAGGATGCACAGCAAAGAAGCATTTGTGGCATTCGTATGATTAGAGAAGGAGAGATCTGAGTGTATGTAAATATTCTCCGGGAAGGATCCAGTGGAGACAGAGGAGCTCACTCTCCAGGAGAGAGAATGGATGATTGAAAATGTAAAATGGAACTATCTTCTTCATAAGACTGTTGTGCAAATGAAATGAGATGCCATGTAAAGTGTCCAGAGCAGTTGCTGTTCCTGTCCTCTATGACGCTGTATATTTTTACTGGGTCCTTTCTAAGGTTCCATCTTTCTGGAAAAGTCTTAATTATTTTTTATTCCTCTTTGCCACTTAATTTCTTTATATAGAAACATGGTTTCTATTTCTTTTCATTTAATTAGGTCCATTTTAATAAAGGGTATAGGAGTTTACAACTCAAAACAATTCATAAAAACTATTAGATACGTACGATAAATCAAGGTGCAAGGGTGCAATAATGTAAATCCAGTGGTCTGCAAATAAGAGGCATTGCAAAAATTGTTAAGATTAACTGTGATGTTTCCCCCCTCCTTTCTCTTGTTCACAGCCTGAGATTATGTACCTATTGTTTTCTGAGGCCTGATGACCTCAATACTCCTGACTGGGGAGACCTCCTCATTCAGTCCATTGCAAATAGTCAGCAGAGGGAGTTCACCTCTTCTTCATGGAATGAGCATGGTCCTTGTCCTTTATTATTTGGTTTCTGTCTCCTAACAAATGACATTAAATATTCCCTCATTCAAAACATCTTGCAGGCCTTGTGGAATTCTGGTCACTGTTGCCCTCCGAATGCCACACATGAGCCCTCAGGATGAGCCCTACAGAGTTTCATCCTTGTGGATAAGAAGATGTGTATTTGGGAATGAGGCTAAAGCCATGGCTGATTTCCCCCAACATGCTTTCTATTTCTATTTTTGTTAATCTTTTTAAGTTCAATTTTTTTTATTATACTTTAAGTTCTAGGGTACATGTGCACAACATGCAGGTTTGTTACATAGGTATACATGTGCCATGTTGGTGTGCTGTACCCATCAACTCGTCAGCACCCATCAACTCGTCATTTACATCAGGTATAACTCCCAATACCATCCCTCCCTCTTACCCCCTCCCCCACAATAGGCCCTGGTGTGTGATGTTCCCCTTCCCGTGTCCAGGTGATCTCATTATTCAATTCCCACCTATGAGTGAGAACATGCGGTGTTTGGTTTTCTGTTCTTGTGATAGTTTGCTGAGAATGATGGTTTCCAGCTGCATCCATGTCCCTACAAAGGGCACGAACTCATCCTTTTTTATGGCTGCATAGTATTCCATGGTGTATATGTGCCACATTTTCTTAATCCAGTCTGTCACTGATGGACATTTGGGTTGATTCCAAGTCTTTGCTATTGTGAATAGTGCCACAATAAACATACGTGTGCATGTGTCTTTATAGCAGCATGATTTATAATCTTTTGGGTATATACCCAGTAATGGGATCACTGGGTCATATGGTATTTCTAGTTCTAGATCCTTGAGATCTCTAGAACTAGAAATCGCCATACTGTTTTCCACCATGGTTGAACTAGTTTATACTCCCACCAACAGTGTAAAAGTGTTCCTATTTCTCCACATCCTCTCCAGCACCTGTTGTTTCCTGACTTTTTAATGATTGCTATTCTAACTGGTGTGAGATGGTATCTCATTGTGGTTTTGATTTGCATTTCTCTGATGGCGAGTGATGATGAGAATTTTTTCATGTGTCTGTTGGCTGTATGAATGTCTTAAGTTCAATTTTTTAAATAATCTAAATGGATCTAAACATTAGCAATTTGCTTAAATCATCTTGTATATTATATAGAAGTGTTAGATGCATTTATTTCTAGCCTGCTTACTCTGTATTTCACATAGGAACCAAAAATAGTCTTTCCTTCCTCCCAGTTTCCTTTTGTGCTTGTTGACATTTTTTTACATTTCATCATTAAATTTATGACGTATCTTCTTGTACCTCTGCCCTGCTTATTATCTAAGTCCATCCTATCTATTTGTAAGGAATATGAAAGTATGAAAGTCATCGTTAGTGCCAGTTCTTTCCAAATGAATTGACTATCTTTTCAAAGTGCTCGGTGGGACTGTGTGTGCGTCTGAATGTGTGTATGTGTTTGAGTGTGTGTTCGGATCATGTGATAATAAAGTGTTCAGAGTGTTATCACAAGTGTTATTGCAAAATAAAGCTTCTCTATGCCAGGATAAATTTTTTAAAAATTCATGTCTTAATTCAGATATGTTTTCCAGAGTTGCTTAAAAAAAAAAATAACACATTTGGCAAAATTCACTTTTTCTTGCAAACTCCTTTGAACTTTAAATGACAATGTTTTATATGAGCAAGGGGGAAGATCAAACACAAAAGAGAAGGAAGTGTAGTAAGTTGATCTTGGACCATACTTTGAAGTGGTCTGTTTTCTCAGTAGGATGCTAACCTACAGCTAATAGGAGCAGCTGAGGGAAGGAGGGACCAGTTGTCCTCATGGAGCTTGGCAGCTTTCTACCTTGGGATTACACAGTCACCTCCTCCTTGCTGGAGCTGCAGAGTTTATGTTGAGGAAGTGAAAGAAGGTTTGGTGTTTATTACAGTTTGAGGTGCACTTTTCACTCCAGGAAGGGGAAGCCCCTAGGACTTTTCCCATGTAGCAAAGGGTAACCAATGCTTGCAAACCGAGAAGTGTAGTCATGGAGATAAGAAAGTTTAGATGAATTCTGATCTCCCAGCCCCAAGCACCTGTTCCAGGTAGCTAGAGGCAGGGGGCCCCTCAAGGTTGAAGGTGTGTGGAAGTACACCAGATAGCTTTTATGGTGGTCTGCTTTTAGCACTTTATAAAAAGTGACTAGTACTTGTCTTCTACCCACTAGTGTCATAAGAAGTAAAGAAGATAGCAGGTCTACTAAGTTGGGTGTTCTTCAAATAGATGATGTTTAAAAATGCAAGGAATTATTGCTGTAATTAATCAATACAGCTGGGAGTGTGGTGGCTAATTTGCTTGTTTCTCTTAATTTCTTTTCATGTGTCATAACTGAGTGCTTGTTTGTAGCTTCCTTTGTAAATCAGAAGAGTTATTTGGTGTTAGAAACTCAGAATTGTCAGACACAGTAAGATTAGTTGTGTTTTATTAGTTGTGTTATATTGTAGGATTTAATGTTAAGCCTGTCATTCTGAGTGATGAGAAACTGGGAAAGGCGTCCTTCACTGACAGTAAGAGAAGGAGGCACTTTTGTTTTCAACTCCAATTTGTTCTGAAGCTATTAAAGGAATAAATGGAGGTCGTGCAACATGATGACTTTAGACTCTTCCCATGTCTGCTGCTGGAAGGAGAGTGAGGAGCAGCTTAGTATTTTGTTGTGTCTTGCAGACTTCTTTTGCCTTAAAAAAAAAAAAGTCTGTTTATGGAGGGGGAGGACATGGCTGAAAAAACACTTGTACATAAAACAGCTGTTAAGCGAATCTCCACACACTGAGATCAAGAGAACGTGAAGAAATATGTCCTTCCGAGGACCCTTTTGCCAACTTGGAGCCTCCCTCAGAAAATAAATACAGCCACGCTACAAGTTTCTGGTAACTTAGTTACTGAAAAATAAATTGAGCTACTTAGACCCTTGAACCTTTATTTAAAAAAAAAAATCTCTGAATTCTATTGCAGTGATGCAAATGAAGCCAGAGAAACTGCAGAATGTTTCTTTGCCCTTTTATTAACGAATGTGCCCCTAAAGAGTCCTGAAAATGCAGGAGGCCGAAGCCCCGGCCTCCTAGTAGAGGGAGAGCAGGTACACGCGTCTTTGCTCTCTAAGCTCCATCTGCAATAAGGAAAGATTGCCTGATGGCAAAGTTTTCTCTGGATTTTTTTTTTCCTTCTTTGTGACTTGCTGTGGTGAAGGACAGTTGTGCTCAGTGGCTTCCAGAAAAGCTGGATGTCCCATCATGATGGCACATCTGGGCACACCATACCTCTTCTTCACACTACTGGGAACACTGGAGAGGACTGACTGCCTGTGGCATATGCTCTGTGCTTGGAGTGTTGTTTGTGAAAGATGAGGTCCCTTTAAAACCTCATATTCACACTTAGAGAATTCTGGTCGTGTGCTACAGATGTTTTACAGTTTATTTCCAAACAGCTGCTTTTCCCTTCTTTAGTCTGTTTTTGTGTGTGTGTGTGTGTGTGGTTTTTTTTTTTTTTTTTTTTTAAATAAAATCCCTCTGGAAACCTTTCAGCTCACATCCTTGGCAATGCTTCCTTAGTAAAAGTCCTTGCATTCTATGCCATAACATTCTCCCAACCAGCACCTGTTACTATAGGCAGGTCGTCGATTTAGCAGGTTGCTGTTCTGTGAGTTAGAAGTAATATTGTGTATGTGGATCAGAACTGTAGACTCAATCAGCCTAGAACAGACAGCCCCCAGTGACAAGCAAGCCCTCTCTAGCATTTCGCGAGAATACACAGAAAGCAGAAGGGAAAACTTGACTTATAAGGTATGAGTCTCACTCGGAACATCAGGTAGAAACGTCCCAGGCAGGTGATTCAATCCAGGGTCAAAGCAGGGAGGGTTTCCCTGAGGGCACAGCAATTTGACACGTTTGTCCCATTTCAAACTTCCCCAGCAGCCAGCTGTCAATAATATCTTTGACCTTCAGAGGTAGGAAGAGCAGGAATAATGAAGAATTCACAGATGATCCCCAAATCATGGTAGTGATTTTCACATCCTTCTTTCTCATCCTTTTCCCGAGAGCTGCCTTTTCTCCAAACTAAAGTGACAAGTTTAAGTTCAGCCTCCTTTTGTTTCTTTCCCAATAATCCTCTGATAAAGATATTAGGAAGAAGTGAAAGTCCCATCGAAGAGGGTAATATCAGGGAGGGAACAGAAATAGAGTTTGGGAGATCATTCCTTGAATAACTAAGTGTTGATCAGCTCTTAGGAAAATGTGTTGATTTGTCTTCTGGCCAGTTGTACATATGCAGATACACCATCTGTACTGAAAAATGTGCATGAATTTCTCTGGAAGCGCCTGAGTGAGTCAGTGTCTGAAAAGAAGCTACACCTCTAAAACAGTTATCAAGTATTTAGGGATGAGGTGCTGCAAAGCCAAGAGAGTGAAAACAATCCTTCAAGGCGTGTTTGGCCAGCTCTCAAAAATCTTAGACAGTTGCAACACAGTCCTTGGCTCGGACACTGGATTTTTCCCATTCATGTACTTTTTTGACAGATGAATTGTTGCAGGCTGCAAAAAAAGCTCTAAGAGGAATCTGTTAGACTCCTCACTCAGAGCAGGGATCTATTTGCTCGCAATTCTGTTAGTAAACCAAGGTGCCATTTGCTTTGTGTGGTGTGCTACTTGGCCACTTTTTCTTAGCCGTGGCTGCTCTGTCTGAAAGGGTCATGTTCTCATTCAGCTCTAGCATATTTGCATGTTAGGTTGGAATGAAGATTCTCAATTTAGTAAATACTAGACCCTAGTATAACTTCCCTGAATTCCTGCCTCTCAACTCCTATGGAATGTTTGCGGCTTTCATTATATTAATAACAAGATTTCTTGCACAAAAACTCACTTGATCTTGGCACTTTCTTGCTGGAGCCATCCTTCCTTTTTGCTGATTGGTGGGTTCACATTTATTTTTGGCATGATTTTTTCACCTTCTGGATTGCTGACTATGGTAGATTGATTTTTTTCTTTTAAAGAGAAGCAAGTCATTTTGGTGAAATGATCAACCCAGCCTGATATAACTTTAAGTATAATTTCACACCACATGTAATAAATGTGACCCTTTAGAGATACTAGAAACTGATGATGAATGTTTACTTATAAGAATAGTTTAGACTCTCAGGTGTGGGCAGTCTTTGCACAACTCTGGAATATATTTTTCGAATCACTTAAGAAGATGGAGTCCTTGGAAACACCTTGTCAGGGGCTCAATCAATTACCTTTCCACCTGTAAGTGTTCTTGGCCAAAGTCTGTGTAGTAATTATTTGAGGTCATTAGTGATAGACCACATGTTAAGGCTGTAGCTCAAACCAGGAGTCATCATAAGCATCCAATATGGAAAGAACTGGGGATCATACTTCAGTCTTTCCAGTCAAACTGTGTGTACTTAAGAAAAACAGTGTATGCTATTGTGTGCTGGTACACAATGGGGAAAATGACTGGCTGCCTTCAAATACTGTCTTCTGTGTCTAGGCTCAACAACGGTGAACCCCTTCATATGTTTTTACGCCAAGAACTAAAGAATTTTAAAAATAAACTTGGATAGTTTTAAAAGGTATAATATCCTATGAATTGTAACACTGTATATAAGCTTTAAGTGTATTATCATCAAAGAGTCAAAGTTATGGACTTTTCTCCATACTTGGAAAATGTTCATCATTGTAAAACAAATGGCAGCAAAAGCAGTCCTTATGATGAAGCAAATCAGAAAGGTGACTTTGTTTTTAAAATTTAAGTAAATATGTTAACATGTCTTTTCAAATAATCATCTTGCTTCTGAATTTAGATTCCTAAGATATGTAGATAGAAAAGGCAAGGGCTTTGCAGTGAGTTTGTCACCTGGTAGAAATAAGATCCCTCCCCACCCCTTATTCCCTCCTATCTCTATTTTTTTTTTTTTTTTTAAATGGAGTCTCGCTCTGTTGCCCAGGCTGGAGTGCAGTGGCCGGATCTCAGCTCACTGCAAGCTCCGCCTCCCGGGTTTACACCATTCTCCTGCCTCAGCTTCCCGAGTAGGTGGGACTGCAGGCGCCCGCCACCTCGCACAGCTAGTTTTTTGTGATTTTTTAGTAGAGACGGGGTTTCACCGTGTTAGCCAGGCTGGTCTCGATCTCCTGACCTCGTGATCTGCCCGTCTCGGCTTCCCAAACTGCTGGGATTACAGGCTTGAGCCACTGTGCCCGGCTTTTTTTTTTTTTTTTTTTTTTAAAGTGTTCTGTGCTTTGCTCTTCAAGGCTCTTTCTCAGGAATGCATTCTCAAATTACTCCTTGTATTTGGCAACCCAAGGAGCTTTTTCCTCCAGCTTTATTGAAGTATAGTTGACAACTAATTGTATATGTTTAAGGTATACAAGTTGATGATTTGTTGTATGTATACATTGTAAAATATCCAGTACAATCAAGTAACATATCCATCACCTCGGTGTTGTTAACCATAGTCGGCATGCTGTATGCTAGACCTTCAGAACTCATTCATCTTGCACAGCAGGGACTCTGTACCCCTAGCCCTAGGTCTCCCGCAAGGCTTTACTACACTGGTCAGCGAGCTCCAAGATTTGGAAGGGGAAGAGGAAAGGAGAACTGAACAAGCAATCTCAGGCTAATCGGTTTCAGGAAAGAGTTCATATGGAAACAGAGGTTCTGGAAATGTAATCTACTTTTAAGAATCAACCATACCTGTGCCTCCTTCAGAAAATCTTTGTAGTGTGTGACTCTTACCAGGCATATATGTGGAGGAAAAGGTCAAAGAAAAACATTTCCAAAGATACTGTGAGAAATAAAATTGTATTTTATCATAGAATTCTAAAAGGTATAACTGGGGAAGTTTAAACGGGTAGAAAAATGGAAAGAAGAATGAGACCCATGAGATGGTAATTCACGTGGATCGTTGATGTGAAAATATGTGGATGATATTGAGGGGCAGAGAG
Organism: Theropithecus gelada; assembly: GCF_003255815.1. Classification (NCBI taxonomy): domain Eukaryota; kingdom Metazoa; phylum Chordata; class Mammalia; order Primates; family Cercopithecidae; genus Theropithecus; species Theropithecus gelada. The sequence goes on from NC_037671.1 coordinate 10,733,333, forward strand.
ACGGACAGACAGGCTGGCAGGTGCTCCTGGAGTCTCATGGAGAAGGGGTCGCTTGCTCCCCAGCAGCCAGTTCCAAAGTGTCGTGACAGCTTCGTTTCTGGAAGTAGTCTGGGCTGGTTAGTAGTCATTTCCCAGCTTATGGGATTTCTGAGACTCTCCCTGGCTGGCCTTTTAAAAATGTATGACGCTCCTATCCTTTCAAGATGAAGCAGGCTCTTTGGGCCCTCTGATGCCCCTTGCCAGCCCACACTGAGCCTGTGGGACCTGGAGACAGGCGGCTTTTCACACCTTCTGGATTGCTGACTATGGTAGACTGATTTTTTTAAAAAATAAGAGCAAGTCACTTTGATGAAATGATCACCTCAGCCTGATAGAACTGGGTCTGCTGCAGGAGCAGGCTGGCTGAGTTCTCTCTCCGAAGACCTGGCCCTGCTCTGTTGCTGCTCCTCAGGGTTGCCAGTGCTGCTTGGCACTATTCGGTGTCTGTGGAGGTGTTGTCTACGGCTGTTCCCTCTGTCCATTTTCTGTAAGCAATACATGCCCCCTGCTCCTTTCCAGAAATCACTTGTATTTTACTAATTGCTACAGTCAGCTTTCTGAACCTGGGCTGCTTATTTTGATGCTAGCTTGAGAACACACAGACAAGGCTGGGTGCAGTGGCTCATGCCTGTAACCCCCGCACTTTGGGATGCGGCAGCAGGTGGATCTCTTTAGCCCGGGAGTTTGAGACCAGCCTGGGCATCGTGGTGAAACTCCATCTCTACCAAAAAATACAGAAATTACCCGGGCATAGTGGCGCACTTCTGTAGTCCCAGCTACTTGGGAGGTTGAGGTGGGGGGATGACTTGGGCCCTAGAGGTGGAGGTTTCAGTGAGCTGAGAACACCCCACTGCATTCCAGCCAGGGTGACACAGTGAGACCCTGCCTCAAAAAAAAAAAAAGAAAAAAAAAAAAAGAGACACACACACAGCTGTTCTTGTTGGGGTGTGTATATATTAAGTTTGTTTTCAAGTAAGCTTCTCTGCCTCCTGCCCTTCTTCTGGGTGATAATTTTTCTAGCATCTAGCAGGGACAGCAGGTTGATGGTGTTGGCAGAGTTTGTCCATGGCATCATGGTCCTTGAGGCTTTTGTAGTATAAACAAAACAGAATACCACACAACTACCAGTTCTCTCACTCCACAGGATGCCACCACATGGCCCAATACTCCTTCCTGCAGGTCTGTCCTTGTCACACAGAGGAGTCTAACACGATTGACTCTGTTGGGTCAATTTCTACTCCCAGCTCTTCTAGCCTCACAAATCCACTTATCTCCCTTTCCATTTGCATGTTCGAGTCCACCCTTTCTGCAGGCTCCTTCCCGTAAGCCTTTATACACGCTTGAGTCTGTCTTACAGAAATCTCCCTTGGCCTCTTCCCCCTAAAGCACATGTGTTCTCTCCCCTCTTCTCAGACAAAATCCAAAAGTGTTGTCTACACTCATACTTCCCTTCCTTTTCTCTGCTCTTCTGCTGCCCTCGACTCCCTTGCCTCTGGTTTACCCCACCAGAGGGTGGAGGGGGCATGGTCACTTGCGTGAGAGGATGGCAAAGTTCCTTCTTTCTTAAAATATGTGACTTCTACATCATCCCAGAGCGAATCATATCCTGTTCCACTACTTACTTAACTAACGTCAGTGACTTTGGACGATCCTAAAGCATTTTCAGTAGACCCGTGAGTCCCTCCTTTGTGTTTGCATCCACTCCCACTGCTTTGGTGAGATGGCTCAGTGACCCTCTCATTGCTACATCTTCTTCCTGTTGGGAGCAGCATCTTCCCCTAGCTTCTGTGCCACCCCATCTCTGTCTGTCACCTCTACAGTCACTGCCTCTGGCCCCTTAAATGTTAGTGTTTTTCAGGCACTGCCCTTGGCCCTCTCTGCTTCTCCATCTTCATGGCAACCTCACCTCCTCCCAGCGCTTCAGTTGGTCCTTGAGCTGCTGCTGCCCCTTAACCCAGAATTCTGTCTCTGGAACTTTTGACTCTCCTAATGGAGCTCTGAACATCACTAGCTGGAAGTCCCAGAAGCCCCTCAAATTCAGCATGTAGGAAACTTATTTCCTTGTGACCCTCAGGTCTACCACTCTTTCTGTGTTCCCTCTCCAGCGAATGACATTGCCATGTACTCAGCTTCCTAAGTCAGCAAAAAGGGCTTTATATTAGATTCCTTCCTATCTGTTGTCTTATTCCTAGTTGCAATTGCCAAATCACATCCTTTCTACCTCAATATATTTTCTGTCTGTCTACTTATTTTTATCCTTTCGCACCCTGTGCCTCCTACTTAAGAATCAAAACCCTGGAAGACTTCCTTGACCTCATAAGAACAGGTTAGATTCTTTTATCAGTCAGAGAAAGAGGACCAATTGGATGGATGGATGGATGGATGGATGGATGGATGGATGGATGGAAACTTATTTTAAGGAATGAATCGTGAGGCTGACAGTTCAAAATCCATAATTGTGGGAGGAGGGTGCTAATATTTCTGAATCTGTAGGACAGGCTGTAAACTCAGACAGGAGGTGATGCTTAAGTGTCGAGGTGGAATTTCTTCTTATCTGGGAAACCTCCATTTTTGCTCTGAAAGCCTTCAACTGGGTGGATAACCCCTACTCACATTATCAAGGGTGGTCTCCTTTGCTTAAAGTTAACTGATTGAGGATGTTAACCTCATCCATAAAACACCTTCACAGCAACACCTAGATTAGTGTTTGATTACATACCTGGGGACTGTAGCCTTGCTCAGTTGACACGTAAAACTGACCCTCACAGTTCTTCCTCTGGGTGGATGTTTCCACACCACACATCTTCTAACAAGTATTTTACTCTATTGAAGTGGGCTGTGTACTCACCTGTGTCCCCCACAGGACTGCAGGCAGGTATTATGTCTTGTCCACCTAATGGCTGCGTAAAATAAGAATACACACAGATGTACACAGACTCAAACAGATGCAAACACATAGATAGGCACACAGGCATACCCAGATGCATGTACATATCTGAAAGTGGATGAATGAATGCATGTTCTTAGCCTTCTATTTTTTCGTGGATGGTCTGTAGGAAGCAACATTCTAATAATGCCAAGCCAGTAACAGAGGACATTTGATGGCAGGGAATGGTTGTCAGATATGAACAATGTTTCAATGGGCCCTACAACCAACATGTCAAAGCTTACTGTAGCCTAGGTCTGGATTCAGCCATAGCAGACAAACTGCAAGAGGGAAACCAAAGAAAAGATGAGCCCCTTTGCAGCTGAATGTTTCACACTCAAGGGTCTAGTAACATAAACTAACTATTGACCGCCATGTATCAGATGCACAAATATCCTTACATGATTTTTTCCTTGTGTAGCAACTATGCATTTTCATGTCACAAACTTGCAAGAAATAGAATTTCTTTATTATCTTACAAATTGGTTTGTCTCACATGCCCCACTTCTGCCTGATGGGAGAAACTTAATGTAGTTAATGCCAGGAAAACTCAGTTGATTAAGTTTTTTTCAGTTAAGTCTTAATACTCCTGTAGATGAATGGATAAACAAACTGCACATCCAGATAATGGGCTATTATTCAGCACTAAAAAGAAATGAGCTTTCAAGCTACAGAGTTTGCTCTACATATTATTAACTAAAGAAGCCAAACTGAAAAGGCTACATACTATATAGTTCCAACTGTACAACATTCTGGAAAAGGCAAAACTGTAGGGACAATTAAAAACATTAGTGGTGGCCAAGGGTTTGGGGGAAGGAGGGATGAATAGATGCAGCCCACATGATTTTTAGCACAGTGAAAACACTGTATGATACTGCAATGGTAGATGCATGTCATTATACGGTTGCCCAAACCCATAGACTGTACAACACCGAGAGTGAACTCCGCTGTCAACTGTGGACTTTGGGTGATAATGATGTGTCCGTGTAGGTCCACCGATGATAACTAATGTACCACTCCGGTGCAGGATGTTGATATGCGGGAGGCTGTGCTTGGTGGGAGGTGGACAGGGAGCATATGAGAACTCGATATAGCTGTGAACTCAAAAGTGCTCTAAAAGATAAAGTCTATTAAAAAACAAAGTATTATTAGTCCTCACTGGGGTTGCATTTCATTTATGAGGAGTTCACATGGATTCAAAGAAGTGAGAGGCGTGTGACCATCCTCAGTGACTATCATTCCAGATATCCACGGGCTGTCAGTCTTCTCATCTTGTCCCCAGGCACCGCCTTCCCTCCACCCTGATGCCTGCTGATGTGTCTGTGTTTCTGCCTGAGCCCCAGCCACCTAGTCCAGGCTCGCATCTGCTGCCATCATACTGCATGGCATTTTCGGAGCTGCCAGCTGCCTATTCCCCGGCACAGGATCCACAGACCTATCTGGGAGTTCTGTTGCTCTCATTCGCAATCTCTGTCCACGGGTAAGGCTCATACTTAGAGGACCGTGGCACTGATGCTCTTCACTCTTGCTCCTTATGGTCCCTTGCCTTGAAGATTCTTTCTGTGTCTGGGAAGGAGTGGAGGGAGGTACACCTGGCTCAGCGCATTCTGGCAAACCTATTACTTATCAAGGGTCTTGAGTTTTGAAACTAGAAAGCCAAAAGTTGGGCTCTTTGGTTCTCTTGTTCTGCTGTAAGGATTTCTCTCTGGAATAATGGGTTGCTTCATGTCTACTAGCCCAAATGGGAAAGTGTCATGGGGTAAAAACAAGAGTGTACACTTTGGGAGGCCAAGGCAGGAGGATCCCTTGAGCCCAGGGGTTCTAGACCAGCCTGGCAACATAGCGTCTCTACTACAAAATTTTTTAAAAATAGCTGGGTGTGGCGGCTCATGCCACAGAGGCTGAGGCAGAAGGATTGCCTGAGCCCAGAAGTTCCAGGTTGCAGTGAGTTATGATTGTGCCATGGCACTCCAGCCTGGGTGACAGAATGAAATCCTGTCTCAAAAGAAAAAAAAAAAAAAAAGAAGAAGAAGAAGAATGTAAAGGATGTGGGAAAGTAATATGTTAGTTGATACCTTACAATAAATTTGCCACATTTACAACCTTAGGAGATCGTATTCTCAGCCCTAGGTTGAAGGTGAGGAAATGTGACGCAGGGAGTTGGAAGAGCCTTCACTTGCCCAGGGTCATAAGTGATAGGACAGGGATTTGGACATACATTGGTCTGACTTCACTGTGCCATACTGCTCATAAGAAGAGAACGTGGAGGAACGATCACTTTCTAAGGGACACCCAACTCTGTGAAAAGACCCATTTATAGTATTTCTGAATCCTAGAAAGGCTCTCACTATTCTACAGAGAAATTTTCCAAGACCTCAGGATTCTAATACTATCCATGGGAACACAGGAGTCCTTGACAGGAAACATTTATGTTTCTCCAGTGTTAATTAAACTGCAAAATAACAGCCACCCAGTTAAGGAAGGAAAGCATGTTGACCATCTCTTTGCCAGGCACTGGAGATAAAGCTCCTGCTGTGCGCTGGGTTTTGCAGACATAAAGGAAATGAAGCATAGTCCCCGTGTCTGTAACCTTTCATGGGGAAAAACACAGAGGCAGGCAATTTTCATTCATCCCCACTCTGAGATTTTGAAAGAGGCATGCGCAAGGGCAGCCAGAACCCCAAGGAAGGACCCTGGCCTGGTCTGAGATGGTCAGTGTGGGTTCTTGAAGGACAGAGTCAAGTCCTAAGAAGAAGAAGGAATTGGCCTACGAAGATGATCTAGAGTGTGACTGGGGAGTGCTCCAGGCTGAGGGGATGGAGAAACAAAGCAAGGCAGTGGTAAAATAGCCCTGTTAGTTCATGGATTTCATGGATCCCCAAGGCAGAGGGATGTGGCTGGACAGAGAGGCAAGGTCCTGGCTACAAAGGGCTAGTTTGTCATGAAGCCACTTAGATTCAACCCCACAGCTGATGACAAGCCATTGAGGGAGTTTAATCAGGAGTGATGTGACCAGACTTGTGTTTTTAGGGACACTGCTGGGTGGCAACGAGGAGAGTGCATGGGATAGAACTTGGAAAAGGAAGGCCATCACATTGTCCAACAGAGAGATGAGGGCCTGGGCTAAGGTAGAGATGGAACCAATGGAGAGCAGAAGACAAAGCCAGAAAACCCCTGGGAAGTCAAGTGAGTGGGACATAGTGCTGATTGGAAAGGGGAGAACGATGGTAGAGAATGAGGTGTTGAAGATGACTCCTGGGCACCCATCTTGAGTGTATGGGTGGATGGAGGCGCCTCTAAATGAGTTAGAGAGTGAGGAGCAGAAGTAGATTTTGGGGAAAATACGATGAGTTTAGTTTGACATATGTTGAATTTCAGGTGTCCTTGGGAGATGGCAAGTACAATTGGAGACAAGTCTATCATTTGTAAGAAAGGTGATAGAGATGTAGGATTGGAAGTCTATAGCCTGGAGTAAGAGTTAACACCATAAGGGCAGATGAGATTGCCCAGGGAGAGCACCCAGGGTGAAAATGAAATAGTTCTTGAGATAGACAAAGAAGCAAGCAGTGAAGAGGATCCTGGGGAGGAGGCTGGACACAATCAGACATTTATGGAATCTCAAAAAGGGAGGAGGCCAGTGAGATCAGTAATGTCAAATTCTGCAGATAAGTCCTTAAAAAGAAGGGTGCCATCTGGATTGCCAGAGGGAACACATTGGTGGCCCAAGGGAGGAATGTTTTGGCAGATTTTATGAGAATGAAGCCAAACTGCCACCCTCATGGCCAAGATGGCCTTGAGCCTGTTGCAGGAAAGTCCCTTCTGTGCTTGGTAGAAAAATACTATTTCTCACCCTGTTCCCCACACTGTTGCATTAAGCATGCTAAATAGCATCACCCCCTTCCTCATCTATAGAAATATTAATCTTAGGCTTTGTCTTGCTGTCACAATATTTTAACTAATTTTTCCTAAGTTCTTATCAGGTACCTAATGGACATTCTAATGAGAAAGAAACATCCGTATGTCCTAAACCTTAACTCTGAGGGTATCTTCATAGTGAAGAAGTTTCTATTTTGCCAGAAAAGGTGATACTTATAAAATAAATGTTGTTTTCTCTTTTACTACTTAGTAGAACCAATAGATAATGGAATTTTAGTTTCATTTCATACAATGTTTACTCTGTAAGCAAATTAAAGTGACTTTTTTTTAAACAAAAGAAGATTGCTATATTCACCATTGAATCAAATCTTTAGATTTCCAAATCAGTGAACTAGTTCTGTGAAATAATCATCTTATCCATAGCTATTCAAATTTTCTGGATAATTCGTTCTGTTTCCCAGATATCGGCACAGTCGTAGGCTCATAAACAGAACTCCCATGAGTTGTTTCTGTTTCTCTTTGTCGTGTGACTTAGGGTTTATTTTTTGTCAATTTAAATTGTAAGAATCTGGATCTCAGTGTCTTCTTGAAAGAATACTTTATTATAAAGTACTACCTATTTGTAATATGTTTCAATGTAGACTAACCAACCCAATAATGAGTATTTGGTAAAGCAATAGGAAACTTTGCAGTAACTACAACAAATATACGTCATCATACTCTTTGTGGAGATGACACGCTGGAAATTTCAGGTGGTGCTTATTTTTAAATGTATGCTCTATTTAATGTGTCCCTAAGTTCTCAGTCTCCAAAATAAATCTAGCACGGGCAGCACCCCCCTCCCATCCGCCACACAAAACATGAGCTGTTACACATCCCAAGCAATGAAGTGTATAGTCGTTTCAACTTTCTCTTGGCATCTGAGGCTAAGGAGCTAATATTCTAAGAGGTGATGTATTTTAATCCTAATAAGCACCTAAGAATTCATTGAGTGAAAAGTTAAGGTTAGCAATCAACCTTGGCAAACTGATGCTTATAAATTATACCAATGTGAAATTGTGTTTGAGGTGAGAAACAAGAGTGGGTGCTGAGAGGGAGTAATAAACCATCCAACTGTAAATGGCGACATTTCATCACACCACTGTTCTCATTGGACATTATTCACGAGCATACTTTTGATTTATTTTTCTCAGTGGGTCTGTAAATCTCTTTCTTGGAGTGCAAATTGCATGAGTAGTAAGTTCCATGTGCCAGGAGATGGCTTGGTTCATCTCTTAGACCTTAACTTTATTAATAACAGCAACAAAAAGAAGAGATGGATGCAAGTTTTAGAGAACCTCAAAATGAAAAGCAAATTTATTCTAGATCCTACTTTTTTGTTTTATGTGTATTTTTCTTTCACTAAACAATCTTCTCTGGTAATTTGTTCCATCATGATGCTTTGAGAAATGTAGAAACTGGTTATTGAAAAGATCAGATGTATACATTGGTTTGTCCTTCCCCTAAGATGTGGTGACTTCCACTGCCATTGTGTTGTAGATCTTGTGCTTCTGTCATTCTTTCCCTTAAGCTAAATATGCTCTAGTACTCTCTGTGAGTCTAATATTACAGTCTGTTAACTAGTCGACTTGTTTGGTGGGGTGAAGTACCAAGGAAACCAAGTCTTGGATTTGATGATGACAAAAGTCAACCTATATTCCACATATGTCCATATCTCTGCAGAGTCCATTAGGCTTCCTGTATTTGAAGGCCACAGGGTATACCTTTAGGCCACTCAGCCAAGTTCTTGCCATGAGTCACAAAGTAGAACCAGATGTAAGACCAGAGGGTGAGGACTTTGAGCCCAGCGGGGACCACAGGGATGGTCTGGACCACTTTCCTCACCTTCCAGATGTTGCACTGAAACCAAAAGAGGTCAAGTCCCTGTTCATAGTCATGCAGTCCCTTAGAGTTGGTTCTGGGTGACCACCTTTCCAGTCCAACACTGTTTCTGGTACGGTGTGCATGAGCATCTCAGCAAATATCTCACATCATTTTTGCAAATGAGCAAAACCACATTAATTTAGGGTTCATGTTCCACCTGTTCCCCACAGTCTGCTTCCTACTCCCAATGCCAGTGACATTTCGCCAGTCCCATTCATCTTGGGGACAATCCTCAGATGTTCCTTCCACACTCACTAGGCACTGCTGCATGCCACACACTGTGCTCAGGTTGCAGGAACAAAGACCGACCTCCACCTGTTCATAAAAACCATTTCAAAATCATCCTTGCCACCACACCACATGTAGCATAAGGAAAATTATAAAGTAATTCCCTTAGACTTAGACTTTGTAATAACCAGCTCAGGAACCAGAGAAACCCCTGCTAGGGTTAGAGGTAACTTTATCTCACAGATTCCATGGCCAGACGCCAGAGTGATCCAGAGAAACTCAGAACGTGGTCACCAGTGGGCCTTCTGGCAGGCCTAGGGAGATTGGATCATCTCATGACATCATTTTTAATTATTACCTCTTGACCTCACTCACTTTCTCTCAACACATCATGTAGTGGTTTTAATTGGTCAGTAGCTGAAGAGTAACAAGCTTACTCGAACTTTCCAACATAGAGCATGAAAACTTTGGCTACTGCAAATTCTAAGGTTTTGGATGGCAAAAATCTGGCAATGACTCCAAAGGAGGGAGAGAGGAGAGAGCAGCTTGTTCAACGGAATAACCTCATTTTAAGGCCGGAGTGCCAAGCTAATTTGTTGAAATTACTATACTCCATTCTCAATTATCCATCTCAAGGTTTATTTATGTTGTAGATTTGCGATGGTCGCCACATCTCAGCCAATCAAAGTAGGGGACAGGGTCAGGTGCTAAATCAGTAATTCTCTATAAAGTAGAATTCAGAAAACTGCTAGTCACTTGGATTAATTCAGGGAAGTCCTGTTCAGATTATTGAAAAGATCAAAGTTATGATTTCTTTTTTCAAAGAGGGGCTATTTGATTCCAACTGAATGTAAGTGTGCCAGTTACTGAATTCTCCTGGGCCTTCCTTATGAATAAGGAGTATAGACCATGATCAAATTTAAGGTCTCTTCCAGGCAGACATCCTATAAGAATAGAGCTATTACTTTGAAATACCTACAGCAACTGGTAATGAGCTGGCAGAGTCGTCCTCACCACTCAGCTTACTTTAATAAATAAGCAGCCGTGATTTATAGTTGACAAGAGCACCAGCCAAAATCTATTCTCCTTGACTTATATCGTAGTCACACTGTTTATATATTTAAAAAAAAAAAAAAGAGAGAGATAATGTCTCTGGTGCTTAAAAGCATATTATCATAGAGTCTTTAAAACTTGAAAGGATCTTGATTTTATTCCCAACTCTCATTCACAGTTGAGCCTGTGCCCTGACCTAGGTGTCCTCTGCATTTGCTTAAGGAACCGATCACTTATTGATAGGTGCAAATGTTGAAGGGTCAGGTGTCATCAATAAGCATACATTCCCAAATCACGAAGTTCTGAATTGATGAAGCTCTGCATGGTTCTTTTGGAGTTGTTTATATTAACTTTATCAGGATATCTTCTCTCATCCAAAAGAGATGAGTGTTATTACGATAAAGGTAGGGGTGTGTGTGTGTATGTGTGTGTGTATGTGTGTGTGTGTGTGAGATCTAAAAGAAGCCACCGTGGCATATGATTTCTTCCCTCCTCACATACCCACTTCCAAACATGTCAGATTTACTACAATCCTTTATCTCAGATGCCTGTACTATAAAATGGGATAATCCTTATCTTTCCTACTTCACAGTGAGTAGTGGAGACAAATGAGATAGTAAATAGGAACATTCCTTGAACTCTTAGGGAGAGAGCTTTTATATACAGACTTTAAAAAAGAGATAACTCTAGTGGAAAATTTTGTAGATAATCAATAATGTCCATAAAATGTTACATTAGATCTCACATCTCCTTCACTGAATGGCCTTTGTCTCTATAGCCTGAGTGTCTCACAAAACTTCTAACATTTATATCCTGAAAAAGCTCTTCTTCTGTCCCTCCCCTGCCTGTGGTGTCTGGGAGGCCCAGTCTAAACCATGTCTGGGTGGCAAGGTCTTTGTTCTCTTCTTATTAAGCTCTGGGGGGTTGATTGTAGCTCTCCCCTACTATAAAAGCAGCTTTCTTTTCCTCTAGGGTTAGGGATGGATTTATATATTTACTTCTAGTTATCCTGGGGTTCCTTTTATTGTTCCATCTTATTTCCATATGCAGGAGCACGATAGAAGTATTTATTGGACTTTGTTTTACAAACCAACCAATAAATTGATTCAATAAAACTTCATTAATTTAAAGAAATTATATTTAACCCACATTTTCTAGGATTCTAGGGCCAGTGATTTGTCATTTGAACTGGCCAGGGTTAGGTATTCAGGCTGTGGTCATAAAATAAAGCAGAGGGGGGCCACATGTCCTTGACTTTGGCTCCAGTCAGTCAAGTTGGTCAGTGCCACCATGTGTACTTCTGTGACAGCTTGCCGCAGGTACCTAAGCTTTTCAGAACTGAGACTGTTCTCATCTGGCCACTTAATTTGGAGGAAGATATGTATCTCAGTTCCAGAATCCAGTAACGAAGGCAAAAATGAAGCAAAATATTTCTAAATTGATGATCTCTCCTGCACAATGAATAGTATTCGTTCACTTTGGGTGGCTTGGCATCAACTTTTTAAGACAACATTTATTAACTTGAACCAAATCCTCTTAAAAATTTTCTTGCATAATTTCCAAACTGCTCTGTTTACTGTTTTCTTGAAGACCAGTCCTCTTGTGTTTTGGCATTGGCTGATACTATTGGACCTCAATCCAGTGCTTCATCGCTGAGCAGTGACGCACTGAGAAACTCGATAGAGAAGCACCTGCAGTGAGTGACGCTTGGGTGGACTCTGCCAGGCTGGATCTGAATAAATCCTTAAGAGCAAACCCAGGTGAACAGGAAATCATTTCCTTCTGGTCAACACTGAGCTCTGAGATCCATAGTGATCAAATGCGGAAGCCCAGGACAATTGGGTGCTGCCAAGTCACGTTTCATCCACAGGCTTGGCATCACCTGTGACCTCAGGGGGTTCTGTGAAATAGCTCAGGGGCTGAAGAAGTCTGTCCAGATAATAGAGTAGTGTCAGAGGAAAATTTCCCCACCACTTTTCCCTCCCCGTCTGGGAGATGTGTGCCAAACTGGGGTGGGTGGGAAGCTGAAGTGGCTCGCAAAACGCAGCATGAACACAGATGCCTTCTGCATCTTTGCAAGGTTTATGGAGGACTGAAACATGGAGGTGCTGCTCATGATTTAGTGGGCTTCTGAGCCACAGTAGACACAACAGATGTTGTTCTTGTTGGCAGAAGCAACAGCCTGACTGATATCAAGCAATATGGGGTGCAGATGGTCCTATATTACCACTGATGAATCTGGTCAGCTTGCTCTAGGTCAGGGAGACGTAGGCACTGCCCAGAAATTCATAGAAGGCCCCTTCTGTCAGGGAGATGTGGAGTGCCCCCAACCAGACAGAGATCCAGAGGGTACATTCCAAATCTGCTTCCTGAACACAGAGGACCTGCCAACAGGCCATTTAGAAGGCATTTGGTGGAATGCTCAAGAGAAATGCAGCCTGGATGAGAACCTTATGTGAGCCATTTAATTTGCTACCTAACTCAGTTCATCTCTTTGTGTCTGTTATTAAAGAAAAAGCTCTATTGCTTACAGAGATTTTGGATTTAAGAGAAAAGGATGATTGATTATATAACGGAGCCCAATGGGAAGAGTGTCTTATTTGATGTTTTTCCTCATTCAATCAGTAAATGTTAATTGAGGACCTCTGTGTTCTCAGCACCAGCTATGATGGTAATGAAACAGGTGTGGTCCCTCACCCCTCCCTTGAGGCCCATTCAGTCATATGATGGAGTAGCATTCAGAAACTGATGATGGGCCCAATAGCTGTTCTCTCTTAAACTGTTTCCCAGAGGTTGTAATCCTCACAAGTAAGGGCTTTTTAATAAAGCAGTCAAAGTGAATGGAATAGGCACAGTGTTCAGCACAACACTGGATTTGTGGCAGGGTTGAGTGAGGACAACACTATTTGATGGGCTTGCATCAGGGAGGGAGGAAGACAGGGCAGTCGCTTGATGAGGAGGGAAGGGTGTTGCCATCAACAACAACCTGTGCACATTCTGAGCAGGTCACTGAAAGGAGAGGGAGGTGGCAGTGTCCTCGGATGGACTGAAACTAGTCCTTGGATTGTCACCTGACAGTGAACAGTTTCCTCATCCCAGAGAGACATTCTTAGGCAATTGCCTTCTTTCCAGATGGTGAGACTGAGTAGGTCTGGGGCCCATCTGGCCTTCTGGCTTAGAGCTGAATATGCGGTAGGGGAGGAGGGGGTCAGACACTCACTTATTCATCTACCAAATGCTCAGAGAATGCCTGCTCCCTGCAGGTGCTATGGGATACAACAGATGCTAAGAGAGATGTGGTCACTATACCGATGAACCTTTCATTCCAAGGAGGGAGACAAAAGCAAGTCGACCTGGGGAGAAAAGCACTTCAAGCTGTGATGGGTACTAGGAAGGAAGCCTGCAAAGGCCTTGGTGGGAAGATAGTAGACTTGGGATGGGGTTGGCCAGGGCGGGTCCCTTCTTCCCAAGGAAGAGTGGCGCAGGCAGAAGGAGCAGCGTACATCCATCTCAAGGTAGAGAGACCGTGACTGGCTCAAGCTTGGCTAGACCATCCGTGGTCAAGAGAGGTGGGATAGGTTGCAGAGGGAGGTGACCACCAGATCACTGAGAGTTTTAGCTTTCTTGAAAAAGAGTCCAGATTTGGTCCAACTTGAATCCACTGAAGGGTTGGAGTATAGCTGTGATATCATCCTAGATACTACTACCACGTTAATGGTTTCTGTGGGTGATGATTCAACACTCGAATCTTAGGGGGTTCCCCACTGCCTTCTCATTGGCATCAGCTTGTCTTAATCTTTCATTTCTTCCTATCCTGCCCCTTAAGCTCCAACCTAATGGCAACCTCTGCTCCCTACACACATTCTACTTCAAGCCTTTGTCCATGCCACTGTCTCTACCTACAGAAAACTCCCCACCCTGCAAGGCCCGGTTCACGTGGCTTCCCCTTCACCGTGCCTCTCTTTTGTAGTTTTCTCGGCCCAGATGTGATTGCTCTTCTCTACCAGCCCTTTGTAACTTATGAATACCACTATATTTCATTGATTTCAAGATGCACATTTTTTTTTTCCACATTTAACTTCTGAAATCAGGTCGGGCCTAACAATTGCTAGTGTATTGTCGTTTAATTGGCCATGCTTTTCTTCTCTTAGCAGTGACATAAATGAATGCTGCATTTTACCATCACTGGCATCTTAGATTGGATGAAATATGGTAATTAATTTTTACCAAGTACTACAGTAATCAATATAATTGCATTTTCCCCTCTTGAAATCAGATCTCTGAGCATGGGACCACATGGTCCCCCTTTCTGTATCCCAAGGTAAGCACACTTTTTGACATGCAAAGTTGGTGCCATCCAATGAATATAAAATGCTAAATGAGAGGAAAATGTGCAGGAAACAATAAGGGATTTGTTCCAGCTGGATCCGACACACTAAATTGGAGCATTATAAGATATGGAAACGTCTAGAGAGGGGTGGGTGACCTGTTTAGGAGTGAGCCCAAATGTCAAGCTAAGGAATTCTGATCTCTCAAGGATTATCCCAGACTGTAAATTACAGGCAAAGCCATTGGGTAGGAAATTAAAGCGGAGGTTAAAGTAACTTGTTTTTTTTTTTTAACTCTCACTTAAAACTTACATATTTTAAAAAGTTACCTCCTCTTCTCATTAGCCATCTGGCCATGCAAACTGGCTTTCAACACTCCTTTCTTTCTTTCCTTTGCTTTTTTCTTTATTATTCAATAGAGGTGCTGGTTTTATGCATAGGATTGTCAGAACAGAGTTTTCAGGCAGCTCGATGACTATTGGGACCAGTCGCCAAAGTCCTTCATTTAAATGACCAATTTCACATTCAGTCTGGACTTCAATGGGGATGAAGATTTTAGAACCCGAAGACACATGGGGAATGCTGGAAGTCTTTTTCTCTTTCCCTATGAATGGAAAATTCATTCATTCATTTAGCAAACATCTGGTGTCTTTTACATGCCAGTCACTGTGCTGGGCTTGAAGAATACACAGATAAAAATATGCTCGGTCCCTTCACACAGCTTCTATTCTAAATACAAAGAGAGTTTGTTACTGGATTATTTATACAGTGTCATGTATAGATGTATATAGACTACCTTCTGTACTGGATTGGTTTAAATTAGATGATTTCCATGATGGGACTAGAGGATTTTAAGAATATCTTCCAACTCTTTGTACAACTGACTTTTTTTTTCTTAGTGTATTAAAAAACACAGCCATTGCACAGAAATAATCTCCCACTTTCCAATCAACCTAATGCTTGTAAACACCCTCTCAGGTCACACCAGAGGGATGAACTATTTTATAGAAAACAAATTACTATTAAATCCTAAGCAATTTTATTGTTGAAAGTTTAACCCTATTTGTATAATACTGTTGTTGATGTGATGTAAATTTTCTGTGCCCATTTCAATGTTTTGTGCCTAGTCTACAGATTCTGTTAGATCCAATAGACAAGGAGTGACATGAAGGATTATGAATCCTCCCTGAGGTCTTTCCCGTGTAAAAGAGCTTTGTTGGTTGCTCATCTGTCATCTTTTCAGTGGAGCCAGAATAATCGCTGAGCTCACTGTCCATATCTTATACAATATGGACTTCATAAATGTTATCTTTTGGATTACAGAGCTGCACACTGACACACAGGTATGTGAAGAGATCTGTATCTATTCAACACACATACGATTATTATCTTGGTTGTAGTCACCTTAAAAAGTAGAATGAAATTTGTGTTATTTTAATGAGAGACACTGAGATACTGCTATTCTTTGTGGCTTTCTATCAGGTTCATTTAAAGAAGCAAGCCGGTCCTGCTGTCTTATTTTAATGGTTTAGGAGGATGGAATTTTAATTGTGTAGATGCAGCAGATCCTTTGGAAGGAAACCAGATCTACCCCCATTAGAGTTTTGTGGAGGTTTCAAGTAACAGCAATGAATGTGAATCAACCAGCGCCTATTTCGTTATGACTGGGGGAAAACAAACAGTGTCAATATTTGGTACAAGAGCTTTTCCGTTTTAAAAGAGCACTGTGTAAGGGCCATGTACAGCAAAATAAAACCCCACAAAGAGAATTTTGAGGGTCAGTAGAGATCATAAAATATTCTAGCACAGAAATCAAAAGACCATTAAAATCTTAAATATGCCATGATTTGAAAAAAATGTCCCAGTGAGGCTTCCCACACTAAGCGAGGTCATCGTAGAAGGCACATTTGAATCTGTTTATCTCGGGTTGGAATGACACATGACTGCAGCCACATTCAGGCTCATTACTGCTGAAGTGTGAAGTGTCCACTTTGAAAGAATGCATTCTTTCACACATAAAGATTGCTGCATTCTGAGATGTGGGGTCAGCAATGTGGTTGGATGTTTTTTAGGAGATTAACATCGAACATATTTTCTACAAAGCCTGCTCAACAAGTTAACCACTTGGTGCCAGCCTCCTGGGGGCCCAGGGGACATGGGGCAAGCACTGCTCTGGGGATTTCCAGCATCCTGAGTCTTTCCCTCACTCTCACACATAGCGGATCAGGGTCTTCAAGTGCAGGCGACACATACGTTGTGATCCACCTCAACTTGATGAAATTGATTTCTTAGTACCTATCACTTCTACATGTGAATAGGCAATCTATAAGTTACATTTCCTATGTCCCATTTTTAGGATTACTAACCAGCTTATTGCCTGTGTGAAGACATCTTTATAACTATTTGCATTCTTCTGGTGAGAATTTATGTAGCTCTTCTCATGTGTAAATTGCTAAACTTTTTCTTCCCCTACCTGAAATTTTGACTTACATGTGTATGGCTTTTGTAATCGTATGAATGTATTCTTTTGGCTATTGATGGTTTCTCTGATTCTAAGAAACACATACTTCTGATCCTGACAACCAGAAAAAAAAAAAAAAAAAAGGTGTTTAAACAAAGCAAGTACAAAGTCATTACAGAGATTTTTTTTTTTTTTTTTTTTTTGCTATGGACTATTCTTAGTTATCTTTCTTTTCTTGGGTTGGCCAATTTTAAATATTTTATACATCCTAATGAAATTAATATTTTCCACTTAAAATAGCTCATCTTGTTGAAGTGTGATTGGATTGCTAACTAATTTTTAAAAGAAAAATGTAGTTTAAGATTAAAGTTTCATGTCTTGTCAAGAGGCCAATTAATGTAGCACAGCGAGGCAGGTAGGAAAGAAACTTCACCTATCACAAGGTAGGAATGGGTTGGTTGACATTCCCTGTCTTCCATTTAAATCATACCATTGAATTGAAAGTTGTCCCTAGTTTTAATAACCTCCTGACAAGAGGATTCCACTGTTTCTCTGCTATCCCATTTCAATATTTAACAACTTTCTAGAAGTCTAAGCATCTCTTGCTTCAGCTTGTCAATTTTTCTGTTATTGTTAGGAAACAGAGGGTCCTTCTCTTATGTGATACTCTCCTTATGATTGTGGTTGGGGAAGAGAATGGTGCCCCACAGGAATCTTAGACCTCCTCTTCCATCTCCATCCTTTCGATACACACAGGGCAGCAGTTCTCAAAGTGTGGTCCACGGACCAGCAGCATCAGCATCTCCTGGGACCTTGTTTTTTTGTTTGTTTGTTTTTGTTTTGTTTTTTGAGACAGAGTTTTGTTCTTGTTGCCCAGGCTGGACTGCAGTGACGTACTCCTGGCTCACTGGAACCTCCACCTTCCAGTTTCAAGTGATTCTCCTGCCTCAGCCTCCAGGGTCGCTGGGACCACAGGCCACCATGCTCGGTTAATTTTTGCATTTTTAGTAGAGATGGGGTTTCACCATGTTGGCCAGACTGGTCTCCAACTCCTGACCTCATGATCCACCTGCCTCGGCATCCCAAAGTGCTGGGATTACAGGCGTGAGCCACTGCGCCGGGCCGGGACCTTGTTTAACATGCACATTTTGAGGCCCAATCCCAGACCTACCAATTCAGAAACTCTGGGAGTGGGTCCCACCAATTTGTGTTTTTACTGGCCCTCCAGGTGGTTCTAATGCATGCTAAGTTTGAAAACCCTTGTTATATTGGAGGTTAGAGAGAATCAATCAGAAAGAAGACAACAATTCAACTACCCTAAGAGGAATGGACAGCCTTCACCTTCCTTTGTACTTCAGGTACATCTTGACAACAACCAAAGAATGCAGACATAAGTCTGCGAATGCCTATGCCTGCAACTGATCACAGTTCTTTTTGTATTACTAAGGGAAAGTCTTTAAAAGAAAATATGCATATAAAGTGATTGCACTTAAAATTAGTCAGCTTGGACTTTGGTTGGTAGAAAACAAAGTTCTGCAAAATCTGAAGATTTACTGATAGGTGGATGAGGAAGTATTTCTGAAATCTATTAATCACGCATTTCATTTACCAGAAACTACTCAGAGCCCCTTGGGGGGACCATTGCAAACTTAACAAAACCAATTGCCTGAAATTTCTGCATTACAGATAACTTCTTCAGACTGCCAGTTCTGAATTGTCAATTTTAAACTTTGCATTTATTCTTAGGACATGGGAAGTCTAAAGAAGATTTGGATGTTCCCGGAAACGCTTTCCTTCTTCATTTCCAACTAGCACCAAACTTTTGTCCAATTTTATTTACCTTCAAAGTGTAGGCTGGGCACAGTGGCTCATGCCTATAATCCCAGTGCTTTGGGAGGCCAAGGTGTGAGGATTGCTTGAGTACAGGAGTTTGAGACCAGCCTGGGTAACATGATAAGATCATGTCTCAAACAAAAAATTTAAAAATTAGCCCGTGTAATGGCATGCTTTTGTGATCCTAGCTACTCAGGAGGCTGAAGCAGAAGGATTGCTTGAGCCCAGGAGGTGGAGGCTGCAGTGAGTTATGATAGTGACACTGCATTCCAGCCTGGGCAACAGAACAAGACCCTTTCTCTTTAAAAAAAAAAAAAAAAAGCAAACTAGGTGAATGTTCAACTACTCTGATCAGAGGCATCCACTTCCCATTAGCGTTTCTGTGACGTGAGAATCTTGAGCAGATGTGATCATGAGGAAAATTTAGGGCTAATTTTTTAAAATATATGGGTTTGGTGAGGGCTCCATTTCTTCCAATGGGTGTATAGTACCGCCCCCCAAAAAAAACCCTTATAAAATATGTTGACTGAAAAATGTAAAAGTGATAACTTAAACATTCATCCTTTAAAAACTTTTGGCTTGAGTTTATTTCAGTGGAACTTTCTGGTAGCTTTTCGCAACCTGTAATAAACTCATCGGAATGAGTGGGAAATAGATATCATATGTTTCCTGAGCCTTCCTTGGATCCGTGGCCAGGAAAAAAGCTGCTTTTCAAGGGGTTAATGGTGTCCAAACCTTATTTATATTTGTGTGATTAGGGATGTGCAAAATGTGCCTCTTGCACTCAATCCAGGTTTGTGGAAGATTAGCTGTTCTAAACAGAAATGGAAGAACAGCCCAGAAGAATTGTAAAAAGAATGCGTAGCATGAGCAACAGGATTTTTTTTTCCTGTGTGTGGCTATGTAGAGGCGGAAAAGGATGAAATGCGGTTTAAAAATTAAATGCAGACTAACTGCTTTCCTCCTCCGAAGAATGCCAGAAAACATTTAATCCAGGAGATACTCCTGACCATTGACCACATTCCACCCACCACCATTCAGTCGGAAGCTTCAGACTCTGTAAACTAGGCTGACATGGTTATTACTGCAAATGCTATTTGTTGATTTTTCAGGGTTGACAGCCCAATGGGTGAACAGTGCATGATTGAGTACGAATTCATACTGCGTTCAACTTGCAAAAAAGACTTGCTACGTACAAAGTAACCTCATCGGTTTGAATGCTTAGGAATTTTTCTAGGGAACAAAACATTATCAAAAACAGCAAAATTAAGGGAAACTGAGTAAGATCATTAAATCCTGTACAGAGACCACTTATTCATATATTTGTTCACTGAGCAAATCTTCATTGTTACCTATTATGCACAGCTAGAGAATGTTAGTCCAAAGTTTTCAAACCATTTTTTTAAAACAAATATGTTTATATATCCTCTACAAATTCCTAAAGTTGGATCTTATTTTCTTGGTTAATTGTATGTATTGATGGGGAAAATTTTTTAAAGTCATTATATTCAAATAGGTTTCTTTGATTCACTGGAGGATAAGAATTGGACATTTGCTCCAGGCCAACTGGTCATCTTATCCATAAACAGCAAAACAGTGTCACTCAAGTTGTGGGATAACCCCCAACCCACCCTCAAACTTTAAGAAAACAGCTACATAGATATCATTATGGAATTCTTAAAGCTCCAAGGGGTATTAGAAGACATCAGTTCAATATCTTGAATTTGCAGAAGAGCTCACCGAGGCCCAGTAATCATAGCTCAAGTGACTTCCCCAAGACTCCAGAGGCAGGCGGTGGCAGAGCCAATCCCAGGAGCCGTGGTTGGTCTTTTCTTGTGTTTCCTGCCAGGTCTTCTGCGTGCACTAAACTCTTACTGAGGTACTGACTTGGTTCCAGACAGGTGCATGGGAAGTCCCTGTCCTGGGGTAGCTCACAGTATTCATATTTGTCTTAGATCTTTCTTCCTCGGATATTACGAACTGGAAGCTTATGAAGTGTGAAAATTAACCAAAGGATCTTAGAATCCTTCAGATTATTTTCTGAGTCATTCATTATACTTAATCATATTCATTGTATTTTACTAAAAGAATGTTTATAAAGCATGACAATACATTTGTTCTTGAGAGAAGGGAACATTCAAAGTATATGCTAGATTTGGCTCTTTCTTGTCTTGCTTCTCCGCTACCTAGGCCAACACTGATTCTTGGCAATGAATCCGCTACCTAGGCCAACACTGATTCCTCTGAGAGGAACCGTCCTTAGCTACACGATCCTGTGGGTATGTCAACAGTGGAGTCAGGTGGGGCTGTGATTCAAACCCTACCACAGCCATACTTTGAAGCCTGAGTCTGAAACTGGGCCCTCATTGAAGTATCTTCAATGTGTAGGGCCTGATAGGTGCCCACATGTGGCCCCCAGGGCCCCCACCAGGGCCTGATAGGTGCCCCGTTACCTCAGGACAGCTCATGCTTTGTTACTGATCAGTTCCACTTAGTAAATCTCAAGGCTTAAGCTCAAGGGCACCAAAGGCCAGTGTGTAAATGGGGCTATTCTCGTCTTGAGAAGGCATCCACCTGTCAGTATGTGACAGGCTGCTGACACTTGTCAGCCTACATTCTCAATGACCGTAGCAATGATTCCCAGGTGAACAAAGCTGCTCCCCCAGGCCCCCTTGCTCCTGGCCCCAGAAGTCCAGGACACCTCTCCTAGGTGCACGGCTTCCCAAGCTCCTCTGGGGGTCTTGGGTTGGGAAATACTTGATTGGGGGAGAAAATGGGAGGCTATCTGGAAGGAAGGTCTGATTCGGAGGGATCTAGCGCTGGCGCGGTAACTAGTTGCTATGTCCTCCTTTCCACTGGTTGCTATGGGGATGAGCCCCTGTTCAGGCAAATGTGTGTTCCCGGAGAAAAGTGTTTTCAGTCGGCAATTTCTGACCCACCCTTTGAAACGACTTGATTCGGATACTGTTTATGAAGCACTCTCCGCTCTGAAATGGGGCCTACGTTCAGGACAGTCTTCTTTTCTGCTGTTTCATTTGACTGTAACGGGAGTTACACAACTAACACAGGGTATAATTTGACCTAATTGATTCCAGGCATCTTCATTGTCTCTCTAACATCTTCCTCCCTTCTTTATTAAATTCACATCAGTTCACATTTCCCTTGGTTAAACTTCCAGTTAAACTTTTGCAGAGATGAGAACGCTTTCTGCAGATAACTGCAGTAATGGAGCACTTCATTTTCTTTTTGGGTGATAAAAAGCCTCTGGTGATGAAAATATTTACTTAAAAAAACTGGGATTCTTAACCAAATGAAAAATGTATATATGAAAATTACTGCTCTGTAAATAGTTAGAACAGGGTAGTGCCTCTGCTCAGAGCTTTGTATCAACATAGGCAGGTGTTCAAATGGAGAGAACAGGGTGGGGGGCCCAAACCGAGGAGACTGAGTTTCCAAATTCAACATTTAGCTGTTTTGGGTTAGGGTTGAGTTAGATCAAGGCTTGTACATTTTATATACTTTGACAGAATTGTGTTATAATTGGATTGAGAAAAATGGATTTTAGGGAGAGGGAGTAATCAGTGAATCCATCTGCGTGTTCTCAGAACTCAGTGAATCAATTCCACATAGTAACTATTTTAAATTTTCAATCTTAGAAAAAGGTTCCTTTGGTTTGCTTGATGAACACTATCCATTCCAGTTTTTATGAACATTGGCCTAGACACATTTGAAATTCAGTAGACTTTGGGCAACAGAAATTTACACAATTAAACTACTACAAACTAGAAGAAAATAAAGGTGATGGTTTTCACTGGTCTCTCAATGGGGAAAAGCTTTCTGGCTATAAGTAATAGACTGTATAATGTACGTGTACACATGTAGATATGTTTCTTACACATACAGTATACATAAAGAAATACCTAGATATTAGGTGACATAAAATTTTCAAACTCACGTCAAAATATAAACAAAATTAAACATATACACATTAACCCTTTGATATACTTGTTGCAAATATGATAGACAATAAATATGACAAAGACCTATTCTTATATAAAAAGCCCACATAAATCAAGAAGAAAATCAAGAAGAAAAGTTGAATTTAAAATATGTAGAACACATGAAAAAGAAATTGAGAAAGAGTTATAAATGCCTGTGGTGTATTTTCAATGGCTCTGTGAATTTCATTATTGTGTTTCTGAAAGTGCCGTGGGGACCTCACCCACACTATTGACATGATGTCCCATTTGTGAGGACGCACACCAGGATTTCCCTCAGGTCTGGGCTTTTCCTGGGCTACCTTTCTCTGAGTTCTGTAACTGGCTACGTATCTGTGTTTTCAGTGATTTCCGCAAAGGTAAAAAAAAACCATGCTGGGTCAGGTGTGGTGGCTCACGCCTGTAATTCCAGCACTGGAGGCTGAGGCAGGCGGATCACTTGAGGCCAGGAGTTCAAGACCAGCCTGAGCAACATGGTAAAGCACTGTCTCTACAAAAAAATATAAAAAATTAGCGGGTATGGTGGTAGATAAGGGATCTTCATGACACATAATTTGTATATCTCTGTATTTCTCTTCTCTCTTCTCTAGTTTCTCATTTATTTTTATGATGATATATTATCTGATTTTTATGAAACACCTCCAATACTTTGTGGAATGACATGGGTTTTAAGTAAATCATTACATAAAAATACATTTGAGGCCAGTCGTGATGGCATATACCTGTAATCCCAGCACTTTTGGAGGCCAAGACAAGAGGTTCCTTGACCCTAGGAGTCTGAGACCAGCCTGGGGCAACATAGTGAGACCCCGGTCTCTACAAAAAAATAAAAACAAAAACAAAACCAACTGTTTAAAAAACTAGCCGGGCATGGTGGCATATGCCTGTAGTCTCAGCTACTAGAGAGGCTGAGGTGGGAGAATCATTTGAGCTCAGGAGTTCAAGGGTGCAGTGAGCTGTGATCACACCACTGCACTCCAGCCCAGGTGACAGAGTGAGACCCTGTTTCAAAAAAAAAAAAAAAAAAAAAAAGCCAACAAAACCCAGTATAGAAAATATATATTTGAAAATTTCTATACCTACTCCATAGCATCTCCCTGCAATTTATCTTGGTAATTCCCTTGATTCTGAATGCTTGAGTTGGAAACAGTCACTTGAGGGGTGACGCCCTCAACCCTACTACCCCATCAGTCACTCCCTTTTCTGATTTCTTCCATGGAGGGAAAAGCCCAGCTGTTCTTAGATGTTGCGACCACCAGTGGCCAGCTTGGGGGCATCTAGCTGGTCCAGTCCTTCCTCAGGTTGTTAGAAGAATTCAGTTATTGCGGTCATAGGACCGAGGTCCCCCTTTTCTTGCTGACTGTCAGCCAGAGCTGCTCTCAGATCCTAGAAGCTGACTGTATTTCTCACCAAGTGGCCCTTTCCATCTTCATAGCCAGTAACAGCTTATTATGCCTGGGATCCCTCTGCCTCTCTCTTCTGTTACCAGCTAGAGAAACTGTGTGCTTTTAAAGAGCTGCTGAGATTTAATGAGGTCCACATGGGCAATCTCCCTTTTGATTGTACTCAAAGTCAACTGATTAGTAACCTTAATTATATCTGCAGAATCCCTATTGCCATGTCACATAATCAGGACATGACATCTCGTCATGTTTATAGTCCTGGGAATTAGGGCAAGAAATCTTAGGAGTCTATTTCAGGCATTTGCCTAAAACAGCCAGATGTCAAAAACTCTTAGCTTCTCTTCATTCATAAGGTTGTATTTCTTGTACTCCCTCATTTCTGTCTTCCTGTTGTTTGCAAACTTTTGCTTCAGTTTTGGAGAGTTTTTTTTCTTCTTTCACATACAGTGTACAATATCCTTTTAAATCTTATCCTTTGTTACAGTCTCTGAATTCTTCACTAGTAACTGTAGTAAGTATCTCTCTCTACCTTTCTCTTCCTCTCATTCTCTTTCTTCAAGCCATTGGCAGGAGAAATGTAATGATGTGAGAGTCAGGAGACCCATACTCCAGTTCCTGTTCTGTCCCTACATTGAGTATGTAGCTTCATCTTAGTGTCTTGGTCTCTTCAATCAGTAGTGACTAATAATTCTCTCTGTTTAAATGAAAACACATGGACACAAGGAGCGGCACATCACACACCGGGGCCTGTGGGGGTAGGGCAGGGGAGGGAGAGCATTAGTACAAATACCTAATGCCTGCAGGGCTTAAAGCCTAGATGACAGGTTGTTAGGTGCAGCAAACCACCATGGCACATATTTACCTATGTAACCTGCACGTTCTGCACATGTATCCCAGAACTTAAAGTAAAATAATAATTTTCTCTGTTTAGAGTATAAAATGAGCCTATTTAAATGTCTTTTAAAATATTCAAATTATGTGATGCTAAGTTCCTAAATCACCTCTTGTCAGATTATTCTTCCTTTTCTGGGATCCCTTCTCTCATGATATGCCCAAGAATTCCTGGGACTTAATCAAAGGGTCAGCCTTGGTTTCTCTTACCAAGCTATTAGTCATTACTCAAAATACTTCCTGGAAGCTGAGGACTCCAGACCTCTGCCAAGTGCTGTGGCACCTAAACACTGATGAACTTGGAGGTATTTTTGGATGTGCAGCAACTGCCTCTATGGGTGCAGACTAGCAGGGTGACTAAGAGCAAGAACTTCTGAAGAAAAAATATCTGGGCTTGAATCTTGGCTCTGCCACTGATAAGCTTTAAGAATTGGAGCAAGTTTCACGTCAGTAAATTAGGATAATAATGGGAATTGAGAGAAATAAATCAGATGTTTATAAAGAGCTTATCACTATGCTTGGCACATAATAAATGTTTAATAAATAGTACCTACTGTTACTTTTGCTGCTAAGAATTAACATGGCAGTGGCAAAACGTTAGTCTTGGTTGAAATTACAGTATTATGAAAACATTTTGGAGGTTAAAATGATCATAGAAGGATCACACAGTTGAATTGTAAATTCAAAAAGTTTTAAATACTAAAATTTAAAAATACAAAATACCAAATTTTTAAAAATAGAGAACACACACTGTAATTAGACCCCTAAGAAGGGAAGAAAATGGCTTAATTCATTCCTGTTATAATTAACAGTGGGCGTTTAACAGTAAAGATGTGCTTCGTGTTAACATTTTCCTTTGTCTCCAGTTGCTGGACTTCCTCATACAACCCATTTATCCAAAAATAGAGCAAGAGGAAATAGAACATAGTAGCATTGTAGAAATAAATAGTAGTTCTGGCTGGAAACCAAATGGTTGGCAGGGGCATTTTACTAATCACTGGTGTATTGATATGGCTTAAGCTGTGTTTGTTGGCAAAATTGTTACAGTCTGACTTGGTGACTCTTCAGGATGGGGTTGCGATTTTATTTTAGAATATTTCACACAGTAAAGGACTAAGGAAGTCTGGCCTCCTAGGTTGCAAAGCCATCGGTTAGTAGGTTAGAAAATTGCTGGAGAGACTTGTGTGTGCACTTTTACACCATTGTTCAGCATTAATTGAGGATGTATTCTGACAAATGGATTAAGAAGGGAGCAGGAAATAGTGGAAACAGAGAAATACATAGAAGTAGTTGAAGAGAATGGAGTTTACATTTGTGTAACTTGTAGGTTCTTCATTTAATCCCCTCCATAACCCACAGAATGGATATCCTCCCCATTTTAAAGGTAAGCAACTTGGGGGTCAAAAAAAACTCTTCAAGGTCACACTCATTGGTAAGTGGTAGAGCTGGAATATAAACCCAGGTCTGTGTGACCACAAATCCCATGCATTTTCCACTAATTTGACTTTAGATTTGAAGCTGAAGTAAAATTGGGAAAGTATCAGTACAGTCAGCCATGGCATCGCTGGTGGGGGAGATGAAGTTAAAGCAAAATTTGAGATAATCCCTTCCGGTGGAAGGGCTGTCAGTTAAATCCCCATCCATAATTGCTTTCTGTTCATGTTGACCTTTATTTTAGACTAATGGTTTGTTTATTAATTACACTGTGAAAACTAGTTTTACTGGATTACACAGCAGAGTATACTTTGTTTTGGTAGTGATTGTTTTTTCTTTTATTCTTTTTTTTTTTAACCCCTTAATGTCAGTTTTCCCTTGCAAGGATAATATATTAGATTAAAAAAACAACAACACTATGACATTAGGGGAAAATAGTGTAGAATGCTATGTAAGCAGAAGTTATTACTCTACTGTCTTTAATACGGAGTATTAGCTGGTCGTTCTTTTTTATTGTGGCAATATTTCAGTTACTAAGACCAGCTCCTTCAGTTAACCAGGATTGTCTGTTGTTCTGAACTCTACTCGGAAAGGAGAGAGATCAATAAACTCAGAAACAAAGGCAAACAAAGATGCACGCCCTCACCTTCTCATCACCAGTCCACTCGAGATAAACCAACTTTCAGATAGTTCAGTCTATTTTTTAAATGCCTTGCTTTTTAACTTTACAATTTGCAACATGCTTTTAAGCATGTTAATGAGCTCCTTTGATTCTCACATTTTTTGTATGAGAGAAAAAATAGGCATATGCTGTTCTTCCCAGGTCTTCTGGTGTTCAAAGTTCTGTCAACTAAACAACACTGGACTTCTTACCTTTTCAGAGGATGCTTACGTGGAGGTGGTGCAGGATGCTCAATTATTAAAAAATGAGGTGCTTATATATTAAGGTCAAAAACTGCCTGATGTTTTAAAGCTGAATTAGATTTAGCCTTTTGCTAACCAGGATATTCGATTATCTAGAACGTCTCCTGTAATTATAGAAACGTGGTGTTGCGATGGGCTTTGGGAATCATCTTGTACAAACGCCTCACATTGCAAAGTGAGAAACTTGAGGTTTGTGGATGGCAAGCCATCAGTCAGCGTGTCTGGGTCATCATGTTGCAGGCCCAACAGGTGGGTAAATTTAGATCAGGTCACACATTTTTAAAAACACATTTATAAATGGACTGGATACTTGAAAACTTCTAAAAAGCATAAAATAGACCAAATCCGTGCCTTAGACTGTTTTGTTCTGCCGATTTTTCTCAGAATTTACAAAATACAAAGGATTGCAGCAGATCAAAAATAAGCAAACACAGACGAATTAGAGCCGGAGAAGCTTTCCAGATTTTCTGATCTCATTGCCCTGCAAGTGTGAAAACGCGTTTCTAAACATTTCTTTTTTTAATGTCAAGATGAGCGTGGCAACCTCGTGTTTGTTTTATACTTTTGGGACATTTTATATTCCACTCTGCTAAAGGGGACTTGGGGTGAAAAAATAGAAAAGATTTT
Source organism: Theropithecus gelada (assembly GCF_003255815.1). NCBI lineage: Eukaryota > Metazoa > Chordata > Mammalia > Primates > Cercopithecidae > Theropithecus > Theropithecus gelada. The sequence continues at coordinate 10,761,277 of NC_037671.1, forward strand.
GGAATCTTTAATACTCCCTGTAGAAGCATGTTATTTATCTTACGGCCACAACTTGTGGAATATTTCAGCACTTGTAATTCTGATTTGGAAAGTGTTTTTGTTTTCTCCTTCCAACTTGCTAGCAGCTGTAGGCAGTAACTGACGTCTTTATATAAGTTGCACGTTGTCGACACAGATAACTGGACAAGTTCTTTAGAGTGGCCTGGCACTTTTAGAGGCTTTTCTTCCTGCTAGACGGTGTTTAATCATGAACCAGCCCCTAGAGGGAAGTGCCTCTAGCTGTCTCCATCACAAACAAAGGCAGCACATCTGCTCAAACCAAGGGGCCTCCTCCAGGGCCTGAGGTCCTGGAGCCTTGCCTTGTAGCCCTTGCTTTCCAAGCGAACAGGGGATGTGTAGCCACTTATGATCTGACACCCCATACAACTGTCAGGTCACATGCCTGACGCCTAAGTCAGAGGCACATCACTTTTAGACACGTTGATACTATCAAAGGAAAAGACCGTCAGGATCTGGGGAAAGGAGATCTTTTTGAGCCAATGATTGCATTTTATAAACACGTGAAATTGGCAAGACATTCTTTCCAGATTTCAGAGAGGGATATCCCATGTCCAACCAGGGTAAGACATGAGTAATTAGAAGGAGAAACATTGTTCATAATGACAAGGTGGAATGTGAAAATTGGCTGGAGCAGAAAGGGGGAAAAAGACAAGCTGCAATGTGAGATTTAGGCACACATACAGGCATGTGGTATCTTTGTGAGTACATATGTGAGTGAGTGTGTGTGTTCATGCGTACATGTGCAACCTCTAGTCTACCATATCATGTGAGGCTTTATTGAAGACATGTTCTATGACAGTAGGGTGACCAATTTGTCCTAGTCTTACCAGTCTGTCCCAGCTTTAGCAGCTGGAGAGGATGATCAGATGAAACTCAAACCTGAGTGTACCGGGTATAATTGCATATATATTTCTTTGTCTCCACAATGAATTTGTATAACTTGTAGGTTACACAAATTGCTGGCTGGTCAATTTATGTGCTAATGTTTTAGGGACTGCATGGCTGATAACTGTATTTTTTTTTTTTTTTTTACTATCAGATCCAAAAAACAGTTGAATTTGAATTTGGCAAACTGAAATACACAGGGAGATGGAGAAGTAAAAAAGGAATGGTAAGGTGAAAGAAAGGAAGAAAGGGAAGGGGAAAAGGCCTCTAAGCCCCATTGGGAAGGTCCTGGGAATGTCACTGAACCAACATGAGCCCAACCACAGGAACCGAGAATCTGCTCTAGAAATCCTGTTAAGTTGTATTTAAGTTTTTTCCCTCTAGTTACCATTTTCTTCCAAAATTCAGCATGTAAGTGAAGATGGTCTTTAAATCCCAAATGTTGTTTTTCCATCTTCCAGCTGGAGTTGAGGTAATACTGTGATATTCAAACAGAAACAGAAGCTGCATTTTTGGGGTTTTTTTTTCTAGTGGCATTACCATAAATTGGACTACAGTGAGTAATCTTTTAATCAGATGGAAAGAGGCATTCCAAATATGTTTCTAGTCATCTGAGACTATTTAACAACTTCTTTAAGGAATAAAGTTAAGAGTTGGTGAAAGTGGGGATGTTGGTGGTCTGTTTAAGTGATATACTTTTAAACGTTTTGTTATAAATAATGTAAGTGTGTTTTATTACAAATAGAATGTATTTATTATGAAGAATTGATAAAATAGAGATAACCACAAATAAGATAATACAAGTTATTCATACTCCATCATCCAGCTAACTACAATTTTGTTTCAGCCTTTTAAAAAGTGTGTGTATGTACCTTTTAAAATGTGTGTGCATATACAAATGGCATCACCCCATACATGTGGTTTTGTAAGTAAATTTTTAAGGGTCTGTTCTCTTTTGAGATTGCTTTGGGTATCGCAGCATTCCTAATACAGGACTAAAGCTTTCGCCTCAAGATGATAGATTCCATCCCAGGTGTGTTGGTGGCGGTTTGGGAAGCTGCTAGGAAGCTCTGACCAAAACTCCACATACCTCGCAAATCGAAAGCTCTGAGAAAAGTTTTTCTGGCTCTCAGGACATGCTGATGACTGTGCATAAGCTCTTTTTGCTTCACGTGACCCCTTCTGTCCCCAACAAAGGGAGCTCTGCTTGGTGGTCTTTCTAGCGCTCCAGTTGCCTTGTGGCCTGGGAGCCCTCAGCATCTTTCTGTTTCCCAGTCTGGAGGGAGTCAGGTGGGGACAGTGAACCAGAGCCTGGCCCAGCTGCTCATTCCCCGAGGCAGGTGAGCATGCCCTGGGTGGAAGCCTGCAGCCCATTTTTCTAGGAGCTGAGTTGCTCGTTCTTCATCTTTCCCTTATCCCCTAGCACGTGTGTCTTAGTCAGCAGTCCCAACCTTTTTGACACCAGGGAACAGTTTTGTGGAAGATCATTTTTCCACGGACCAGGTGGGGAGAGGGATGGTTTGGGATGAAACTGTTCCACCTCAGATCACCAGGCATTCGATTCTCATAAGGAGCACACAATCTAGATCCCTTGCGTGCCTGGTTCACAGTAGGGTTTGTGCTCCTATGAGAAGCTAGTGCCCAGGCTAATCGGACAGGAGGTGGAGCTCAGGCGGAAATGCTCATCACCAGCCATGCACCTCCTGCTGCGCAGCCCAATGCCTAACCGGCCACAGACCAGTGTCTCCGGTCTGCAGCCCACGGCGGGGGGTTTGGGGACCCCTCTTCTATGGGACATCATTCTGCCTCTTGTGGGCTGTTTCTCCAGTGGTCCCTTTCTTCCAGGGCAACTTCAGCCTTCTTGAGCTGAACATGACACCAGCCTTTTAAAAGCTTTCCACCTTGTTCTTCTATCCAGGTCTGGCAGTTTGACCCAAGGACGGTGGGAATTGGGGCCCTAAAGGACTCTCCTGTCCCCACGCAGGGGTGGCTTCACCTAGGTCAAGTGGCAGAACTGATGTTTGCTTCTGGGTTCTTGCATTGTGCCTATCACTGCTGAGCCTTGGGCCAACTGTTTTGTCATCTCTGCTCTCACAATTACTCAAGTGAGCTGGTCACGGTTGCTCACACCTGTAATCCCCACACTTTGGGAGGCTGAGGGGGGAGGATCACTTGAGGTCAGGAGGGCAGAATAGTGAGACCCCATCTCTACAAAAAACTGAAAAAATCATAAAAGAAATATTAAAGAATGACTCCTGTAGTTACCTGTAGGCATCGTAGTGTAATGATGACTGTATGAGTTTGGGGTCATGTCCCAGTTCTGCCCTCATCAATCACATGACCTTGAGAAGTTACTTTCTTCTTTGAGAGTCAGTTTTCTCCCAAACTGCAATGGATGTAGCAATGGTGACTACCATGTGTGGTGATTATAAAGACGCAGGAAGACAGTGCATGTGTGCCACTTTGCAAACCATTTGGCATACTGTCAGGAGTCAATATATTCATTCTTAAGACATTCTCCACCATCTAAGACTGTTCAACACAAGGCACGTTGAAAAGGTCTATACAAAGGGATTTGGCTGTTTGGAATGTGAAGGGGAAAGCTGCAGGGAATGAGATTTAACCTAAAATAGGGCTTAACGGTTATGAATTTTAACTATCCACGTTCCCTCTACCCAGTGAAACCATCAACTGACTGCATGTTGCCATGGACTGCGGGAAGGACCTTTGTCTTTTTTTTTTTTTTTGAGACAGAGTTTCGCTCTTGTTGCCCAGGCTGGAGTGCAATGACATGATCTCGGCTCACTGCAACCCCCACCTCCCAGGTTCAAGCGATTCTCCTGCCTCAGCCTCCCGAGTAGCTGGGATTACAGGCACGCACCACTATGCCCAGCTAATTTTGTATTTTTAGTAGAGATGGGGTTTCACCATGTTGGTGAGGCTGGTCTTGAACTCCTGACCTCAGGTGATCTGCCCGCCTCGGCCTCCCAAAGTTTTGGGATTACAGACATGAGCCACCGCACCCGGGAAGGACTTTTAAGCAGCCCCAGCATTTGAAATGGGATGTGGTCCGCAGAAACAGGGTGCATTCTTTTCTCTGTCGTCTTTGTGCAGTTGCTTTTGTGCACTGGATCAGGTCCCTGAAAATCTTCTTGCCTCTCTTCCCTCCTCATGCCTGCAGCCCAGTTCCTGAACCACCTTGTCTGGCTCTGATTGCAGCCAGCAGTGGTGCCACCTCACTGTTCTATTTCTGTGGGTTTTATTTCTATCCTGGGAGTGTATGTACAAATACCTTCTTCCCCTCCCTCAAGCCCACCCTGGCTCTGAGGTCTCCATCCTCTTCTTACAGTGCTATTGAAACCCAGACGCTCTCCTTTTTCTCACTACCTTTATAGATTCTCCATCCTAATTGTTGAGAACAGCAGTACAAAATGAGGCAAAATGGTACAAGTGACCAAAAGGGTGATGAGACTTTCAAAAACCCGAATTCCAGAAGGCACCAGTGCCAGCATTGAGAACGTTTTGGATCTTAAACCATAGTAGCTAGTTCCTCCAGGCCATTCCCTTGTGGAAACCTCAGCAGGACCCCCCCATGCTATAGTAGGATTGGTGCTGGTGTGTGCGTGTGTGTGTGTGTGTGTGTGTGTGTGTGTGTGTGTGTGTGTGTGTGTGTGTGTGTGTGTGTGTGTGTGTGTGTGTGTGTGTGTGTGTGTGTGTGTGTGTGTGTGTGTGTGTGTGTGTGTGTGTGTGTGTGTGTGTGTGTGTGTGTGTGCCGGTAAATAGGGCTCCTTTATTTCTAGCACTGGTCTATTTTGAAGTTTCTGAATTTAGAATTACACATTATAGCAGGCCTGCTTAACATTCTTGTAACATTCTGAACCCCAAGATTTTCTGTCTTATATTCTCCCAGACCCCTCACTTTCTTTTTCCATGGAAAATGTTCTGAGTTGGGGGATTGCTGTTACCACCACAACATATCCCAAGCAACATTTCCTGAGCATCTCCTGTAGATGATGATGAGGCTGACCGAATTGTGGACTCTGCTTTGTTCCAAGGCAGTGGACAAACAAATCACACCTTCCACTTACAAAATATTGTACTTGATACTTCTTGAAATGCTGGCACGTTTATTACTATATTTTCGCGTTGGACGGCTCCTTGAGGCAGATGAGTCGTTATCACCTCCCTTTAGCCAATGGTGAAAATACATTTGAGAAGGTTTCTTAAAGAATTATTGACTATCAGCTATGTTGCATACACATGGGATATTAAAAGGCACCACACAAACTTCTTGCACTCATGAAAAATGTGCATTCTAGTGGAAGAGGTAACAATAAATTAATAAATTCAATATAATGCCAGATAGTGACCAATGCTGTGGAGATGTGTATTTTAAAAAGCAGGCATTTTAAGAGGATGGAGTATGACCAGACACGCTGTGTTAGGTGGGCAGGGAAGGTCTCTGCGAGGAGATGATATGTGAGCAGAGATGTGAGAAGGGGAGAGAGAACGCTGTGTGGCTGTCTAGGGTAAGAGCATCTACACTGAGGAAATAGCACTTGCAAAGGTCCTGTGGCAGGCGCCTGGCTGGGGCCTTCAGCATTTCCCTGCTGAGAAGCTGCATCAGTAGAATGAAGCTAGGTCAGAGAGCAAACCAGGGCCCTGCGTTGGATTAGGCTTTGTGCACCACCCTAATGATTGCAAAAAATATCCTGAAAAGGTTTTTGCTCTGAGGAGGACTTTTGAGGGTTACCTGCTGGGAATGGTATCATCTGGTTTATATTTCAAAAGGATCATTCTGGCCACTGTGTAGAGAATAGGCTGGAGGGGCAAAGTAGAACCAGAAAGACATGTTAGGTGGCTATTGCAGTGGTTTGGATAACAGATGATGATGGTTTAGTCCACAGTGGTAGTGGTGGAGGTGGTGAGCAGATTGGGTTTGCATAGATTTTGAAGATAGGGCAGGCAGGATTTGCTGGTGTCGTGGAGGCAGGTGTCCAAGAAAGACAGGAGTCAGGGGGACCCTGAGCTCAGAAGAATTCAAGAAGTCGTATAGTCATGTTGTGGTTGGCTGAAGACAGATCTAGACTTCCTGATTGGCCCAGATCTCCTGGCGATCTTTCCAGAGCCACTTTGAGCAAGGGCAGTGAGTAGCAGGGGTCTCCGTCTGGCTTGGCACCTTCTCCTGGAGGCTACTGTGAGTCCTCTAAGAAGAGACTCTGTCTCTGTCAACCCACCTTTGACCACAGACGTTTACTGATCCTTTCTGATTGATAAACAATAGAGGAGGAGGTTGTGTGATCTTTTAATTTATCTCAAGGATATCAAAGGGGAGGGGAAGCCCTAATTGAATATCCAGCTAAATAGGAAGATAACATTCCGTCTATTTGTAGTGTATTTTAAAGTCTGTTTCATGTGCAACTGTGAACTACACAAAGGTAATCTGATAATCCCAAAAGGGTAATCTGATAATCCCAAAGGGTAATCTGATGATCCTAAAAGCTTATTAACATACCTTGTAGATAATAGATATCCAGTTAGTATTTGTTGCATTTAGTGATTTGTGGTTGAATATTGAGTGTTGCTATTTTCTGGAACCTTGTATTCAATTCTCTGCCCTGTATTTGTGGTTAGAGTCACGGGTGGGATGAGTGTCAGTGTTTCCAGTATTTTCCAGATGAGGAAAGTGAGATGGGAAAAAGGGGAAAAGGCATTTAACCAAGGCACTTCACACCACTGGCTCATTGTCGATCAAACAGGCAGAAGAATCTTCCTGCTATATCCCAGGCATTCACTATCAGGATTCACACCCTGCTGTATCAGTGAAAAATGGGTAGACTTCAGCTGGATGAGGTGGCTCATACCTGCAATCCCAGCACTTTGAGAGGCCGAGGCCAGAGGGTTGCTTGAGGCCAGGAGTTCGAGACCAGTCTCGGCAACATTGTGAGACCCCATTTCTACAAAAAATATTTTGAAAACTAGCTGGGTGTGGTGGCCCACACCTGTAGTCCCAGGAGTTCAAGCTTACAGTGAGCTGTAATTGCATCACTGTGCTCCAGTCTGCACAACAGAGCAAGACCCCATCTCTAAAAGGAAAGAAAAAGAGAAAGAAAGAATGAATGAAAATGTATAGACTTTAATTCACACTGACCTTCTAAGTTTTTCTTTGGTTGGCCTTTATTGACATTGTTATGTCACAACAAAATCTGGCCATCTCTGAGAACTTATAAAACTTCCGTGGTTTTTAGGCCAGGCGCAGTGGCTCATGCCTGTAATCCCAGCACTTTGGGAGGCCGAGGCGGGCGGATCACCTGAGGTCAGGAATTCGAGACTAGCTTGACCAACATGGAGAAACCCCATCTCTACTAAAAATACAAAATTAGCTGGGCATGGTGGTGCGTGCCTGTAACCCCAGCTACTCGGGAGGCTGAGGCAGGAGAGTTGCTTGCACCCGGGAGGCGGAGGTTGCAGTGAGCGGAGATCCAGCCTGGGCAACAAGAGCGAAACTCAGTCTCCAAAAAAAAAAAAAAAAAAAAAAAAAAAACTTTAGTGGTTTTCAGAGACAAAGTGTTTCCCCAAGTTGTCATTTGAAGTACACACCACTTCTTCCAACCACATGGGCATCAGCAACTCCACTGTGACCGAAAGGCAGCCTGTCTGAGAGAATATTCCCAGCCTTCTTCCCTATCCGCATTTTGAGGCAGGGACACACGACAGCAAAGTCACTCCAGACCCTGATGTAAAATAACTCCTCTGTCCACCACAGTGGCCAATATTTCCTTTTCCTGCCTTGGCCCTGCCTGGTCACATATGCCAGCTCTGCAGCCAGAGGACCCCCAGGGATGAAGTGGGCTCCAGGTACCCTGTGAGTTGAGACCACGGTCCCCCAGGAGCATGCATTGGCACCTGCGGGCGGTTGGCAGTGATGGCCAGCTGTGTTATGTGTCATTCTCTCTCTGTCTGCAAGTCTGGTTGGGTGGACTTTCTACTTGGTTCAAAAAGCTCTCAGGAATCAGCTTCCTGTTCCCTTACAGGTTGCTTCTAGTCAAGTTTCTTCCGCTGTAGGTTTCACATTCACTTCTTCCTGTTCTTACTGTCCTCTGTGGCATACACCTTTGATGTACTGATCTCCCAGGTGGCTTCCTAATCCTCAGGATGCAGCAGAGGTTGGAGGAGCAGTGTGACCATGCACCTGGAGGGGCCTGAGGAAGTGCCTTCTGTTAGCCCAGGTTTGAATGACCTGCAGGCTAGTTATGTTATTCAAGACTTACGTTGCACTGGGCTCCTTACTGCCAACTTCTGGGCATTTGAAGGTTATAAAAAGAGAAAAATCAAAACTCAGACCATCAATTGCACTGATTACTAATCACTTTGGTGGGAGATTTTGTGGGAAAGACGCTAATAGTCAAAGGTGGGTTGAATAATCACCTGTGACTTACCTCATTCCGATTTTTCTTTTGACTGCTTATTGCCAACACCAGATAGGAAGAGCAAAAGGCAGAGCAAAGCGTCTGCTGCAGGTGAATCAAAATGTAGCAGGATCTTGTCCCAAATATGCACAGCCACACAGTCACCTCTCGTGGGAGCACAGTCCTGTGTGTTTATCTGTCCACGCTGCATGGCTGATTCCTTTCTTGATACATGCTTCCTGTCTTTTGTGGGGGAGGTACTCCTTGGCATCTCCAGACAGACCCCTCTCTGCTCCTCTCCTATCTCTTGTCTTCTTTTTGCCCTATGAGCCATGATGTTTTAGAATTTCCATGCCTCAGTGAGGCTGGAATGTTGGTACAAATCCACCACAGCCCTGCATCAACCTGGAAACCAAGGCAGCTCTTCTTGGGGGCTTCCTGCCCATGTCTACAGCTTTCTTCACTTTCTCCCCAACCTGTGGAAAGGCCTGTTTGCTGATCTCATCAATCTGTGATTTGAGATCTTGAAAGAACCAAGATCTTGTGACTCGGCAGAGGGAGCTACCCGCCATGTAGCCCCACCCTGTGCCCGCCCCACCCCCGTAGCCCCCTGCGCGGACCTGCTGGGCTTCAGGGGAAAACAGAATGTTAAGTGGACAGTTTAGCTTGGACTTAATCCGGAGGCAAATCAAGTAACTTTAGATACTCTCTCCATTGTGTTCCCAGGAAGATGAAGTGAATCACCGGAGCGAAGAATGTGCTCTCTGGTGCTACACCAATAATAAAGTACAATGTTTTGAATTAGAGGAGGGAGAGAGAGTAACTGAGAAAACTTTGGCTGGTCACTTTGTTATTCCTTGTAGCTCCCCCTTCCCTTCTCTCAGATACATGCTTGGATAAGAATTTTCTTCTCCAGCGCAGTATTTCCTAAACTCAATCTTGCAGTAAAATGACAAGGCCGTGTTAGACATGGAAATTATTGCAGAGCAACAAATCCAAGATTGTTATTTCACCAAAGGCCCCAGGAAGTGGAGATGAAGAACTGTGAGAGTGTAAGCCTCCAACTCAACCCAAATATGTTTTTCTTGCCCCACTTGTTAATTAGTAAATCAAAACTAAATGAAAAATGCAAATAAGCGCATGCCACAAATCTGTCATACTTGAATGTTTCCCAGTTTATTTCTGTCTTTCTGACTTTATCTTATCCATCATTCTCGTCATCTGTGAGTAAAAGCACCCGAAAGCACCTTGGTAGACTGGAGTCAATTTGGGTCTTATAAATAAAACTGCCTGAGAAATGACAGGATTCAGGTGGGGATTATTTAGTTAACTCAGAAGTTAAATGATTTGTATTTTGTAAGAACAGAAAGATGGGAGTGATAAGGCACTATTTTCCCCACTCTTTTAAGTTTCTTACAGGTGTTTTCTATTTTTGTTTTTTTTCTAAATCATATATTCAAATGCTCGAGCCTGGTGAATTTTTTGTTTGCTTGCTTGTTTTTGGTCAGTTAGGAAGCATTGCCTATTCAGATAGACATTTATAATCAAATAGGGCTGAACACACCAGCACAGCTGTTGCTCAAAAGGGACCAGGAGGCCTGGTTGCCCCAGAAAAGGAAAGATATTCTCCAAGAACGGTCCTGGGAGAAGCATTTTGTTGTGTTTCTGCAAGGACGTGGGGATCCAAGTTTTGTCTATTAAAGGAAAGGAATGGCCCGTTCTGTTTGTGTGTTCAGAGCGCACGGCTGTGCTCGGAGACGTTCATGCCCCCCGCGGTGGTATTTTTCCATCCTCTTGTTTCGAACCCCTGGGCATTTAGACACATGTCCTGCACACAGCTCAGCATCTGCGATCACATGGTGGTTTAGAACTGAGGTCTTGGTTCTAAACTAAGGAAAGAGTCAAGCGTCTGTCCCTTGCTGCTTCCAGGCCAGGCCAGCCAGCTCTTGAGAAGTGTGGCTCCTTCAGGTCACTCATTCAACAAATACGTACTGGCCACTGCTTTGTGCAGGTACTGTTTCGGGCACTTGGACTGCATGACGAAACAGAACAAAATTCCCTGCCTTCCGTTGTGGGGCATATATTGGAGGGGAGTTTAACCCTCAGCAGGAGCATGCCTGTTTTCTGTCTCACTGACTACTGTTTCGGTGTTGTTGAGGTAAAGAGGAACAGCCATGTGCAGATGCCCCCGATTAGGGACGTCTGGCCACGGCTGCCCAGGGCTCAGGCCAGCCTGGGCCCATCACGCGGACCAGAGGTTGGACAGAACCATGAGAAAGGACTCTCCCCGTGTCCCAGGGCTTGGCACGGTGGTGCTGCGCTGTGAATAATAGGCCGTCTGATGCGGTGTAACTTAATAGGAATATGAATCCCCAGTAACCCTGGGAACCAAAGCAAGGAATTGGCCTCTCAGTTACTTTTAACTTTCAAAACTTGAACGTTTCCTTAAACCAAATAGCTCCATTGTCATGGTCAGAAGTCCACTGTGGAGAAAGGCAGGATTTAGTGTTTATTTAAGCTGCCACCCAATGGGAGAAACTGTTGCCCAGTGGAGTTTGACTCTCAATTTTTCAAGGGATGATCTTCCATCTTGTGGATTTTTTATGCATGTCTTCTCTCTGTCTTTCCTTCCTTCCTTCCCTACCTCCCTCCAGAAATTTTGATGGGAGCAGGAAAATATATTGGCCAGGTAAGGGTGTATATGAAGAAAAACCTTGATGATAGGGATCCTGATAAGTAAGGCTCTTAAAAAGAAGGCAGTTAGCCAGGCACAGTGGCTCACACCTGTAACCCCAGCACTTTGGGAGGCTAAGTCAGGAGGGTTGCTTGAGGCTGGGAGTTCAAGACCAGCCTGGGCAATATAGTGAGACCCCATATCCACAAAAAAATAAAAAGGAAAACATTAGCTGTGCATGGTGGTGTTAGCCTGTAGTCCCAGCTACTCAGGAGGCCAATGCGGGAAGATCGCTTGGGTCCAGGAGGTCGAGGCTGCAGTGATCTGTGATTGCACCACTGCACTCCAGCCTCGGCAACTGAGGGAGACCCTGTCTTAAATAAAAATGCACCATCTGGTGTCATGTAGCACTGTTGGGTGTCTGCAGAGCATTTTGGTCATAGGGTCTTGTTTCTCTCCCACCTCTTCGTATATAGATGTTACTACCCTACAAGTAGAGGGAGATTGGTCACCAAATCAGTAAACATGGGCAAATCCATAGTAAATGGGTTATTGATATTACATTCCATCATACAGTAAGATACTATTGTCTTTGTTTCCAGATTTTATGGTCACTCTATAGAAGCTTCAAGGCACTGAAAACAGTTAAGTCATTTGATGCAGTTAAAAAGAGACATTGCTGCCTTTTGAGACATACTGAGCCTGATGGTCCTGTGTTCCTCTCTTCATATTAGACTCCCGACTTTCAAAAAAGAGACAGTCACCATTTGACTAGGGCTTATCACTTTTCAACTTTTCCAGGATTCTTTTGGCAAGAGCATACCCTCTCTCTCTCTCACGTGAGCTCGCTCTCTCCACTCTCTCTCATATCCGTGTTCAATCTTCCTCCCCCTGCCCCTCTTCCTACAGTGTTGCCTCTGAGGTATCCTTTTTTCTTTTGACTATCCTCAGTCTACAGACTGTCTATTTCTCCTTCTCTTAGTCTCTCTGTGACTCCCCTGGATTGATTCCCTGAGCCTTGTTTCTGCTCAGACTCAGCAAATATTCATTGTGAGCCTACTATGTGCCAGGTGCTGTGCTGGGCTTATCACTCAGTATTCACTGATTCTCCAGCCTCTTTCTGCTCAGAGGTCCTACATAGTTAGCCCTGGAGTGAGGGTGTTTAGCTAATCCCCTTGTGTTTGGGGTGGGCTATAAATGAGCTCTGATGGACCATCTTCAGCCCCTCCAGAATGACCTCTGAGGAATCAGTGGCTGAGAAGGAGAGATGGAGAGTGTATTAGTCCATTTTCAAACTGCTGTGAAGAAATATCCAAGACTGGATAATTTACAAAGAAAAAGAGGTTTAATGGACTCACAGTTCCACATGACTGGGGAGGCCTCACAATCATGACGGAAGGCAAAGGAGGAGCAAAGGTACACCTTATATGGCGGCAGGCAAGAGAGAACATGTGCAGGGGAACTGCTCTTTATGAAACCGTCAGATCTCATGAGACTCACTCTCACAAGAACAGCACGGGAAAACCCACCCCCACGATTCAACTACCCCCCACCAGGTACCTCCCACAGCACATGGAGATTATGGGAGCTACAGTTCAAGATGAGATTTGGGTGGGAACACAGCCAAACCATATCAAAGAGGAAGAGCAGAAGAGAATGGAAGAGGTATATGCCCCCAAAGAACTGAAAACACATACTCACATACAAGTACATGCATGTTCATAGAAGCACTATTCACAATAGCCAAAAGGTGGAAAGAGTCCAAATGTCCATCAATGGATGAACAGATAAACAAAATGTGGTGTGTATCCACACAATGGAATGTCACTCAGCCATAAATAAGGATGGAATGCTGATACATGCTATAACATGGATGAGCCTTGAAAACATGATGCTAAATGAAGCCAGTCACAAAGGATCACATGTTGTACGATTGTATTCATGTGAAATATTCAGAACAGACAGATCCAGAGAGGCAGAACACAGAATGATGGTTGTTACCAAGGCTGCAGGGGAGGAGGACGTGGGGTGCTTTTGCTTCACGGGCTTTCTATGGAGGTGATGAAAATGTTTTGGAACCATTTAGAGGTACTGGATGCACAACATTATGAATGTACTAAAATGCCACTGAATTGTCCACTTCAAAATGGTTAATTTTATGTTATGTCAATTTTACCTCATTGAAAAGAATGAAAGATAAAGGAAGGAATGTGTTAGAGGTCTATTGCTTTGAATTAAGGATGCAATTTAGAAATCTGGCCTGACTTTCCTATGCATGGTGACCTTATGATGTGGCTTGAGTATAATTGAAGTAATTTGAGTGGATTAATTTCCTTCCTTGGCTTCTTAAAATTTAACATGCTTGAAGTTGGCATCCTGAATTTAGAATGCAAAGCAGTATGTGGATTAGTATTCTGGGCCAATAGTGCTACTGCTTAAAAAAACAAACCCGGACAGATGTGTTGAGCAGGTTCTCCAGCTTAGCTGTTTGCATCTTGGAGAACTGTTCCTGGGTCCTGGGGAAAGATCACTAGGGCTGGGGTCAGAAGCCTGAATTCTGTTCTGCCTCCTTATGCCCATGGGGGATACTGCAGAGCTCAGGAAAAAGCACGAAGCAGGACCCAGTCCCAGCTCATACATGTGTTCAACACACATTCTTGGGCACCATGTACTAAGCCCTCTATGGGGTGTGTGAAGGTGAACATGACATGGACCCTGCCTTTGAGAGACTTGCAGCCCAGCAGGTAAGGTAGACACGCAGACAGCTGATCATTCTGGTATAAGGTAGGGGTTTGATGCTGAAGATCTCCATGGGAACTTATAGAGGTCTAGAGTTGAGGGTACTAAAACTACCTGGGGCTGAGGTTTGCTGGAAGAAGGCAACTAAGGAAGGCTTCCTGGATTCAGTCTTAAAGAAAGATTTAGGCCGGGTGCGGTGGCTCAAGCCTGTAATCCCAGCACTTTGGGAGGCCGAGACGGGCGGATCACGAGGTCAGGAGATCGAGACCATCCTGGCTAACACGGTGAAACCCCGTCTCTACTAAAAAACAAACTAGCCGGGTGAGGTGGCCGGCGCCTGTAGTCCCAGCTACTCGGGAGGCTGAGGCAGGAGAATGGCGGGAACCCGGGAGGCGGAGCTTGCAGTGAGCCGAGATCGCGCCACTGCACTCCAGGCCGGGCGACAGAGCGAGACTCCGTCTCAAAAAAAAAAAAAAAAAAAAAAAAAAAAAAAAAAAAAAAAAAAAAAGAAAGATTTAAAATATTGCTGAATTACTGCAATAAACCAAATGTTGGTTTCCACTCCCCTGCAAATTCGTATCTTGAAACCTAACCCCCAAGGTGGTGGTATTAGGAGGTGGGGCCTTTGGGGGGTGATTAAGCCCTCATTAATGAGATTAGTGCCCTTATTAAAGAGGCCCCAGAGAGCTGCCTCACTGCTTCCACCACGTGAGGGCACAGCGAGAAGACAGCCATCTATGAACCAGGAAAGAGGCCCTCACCAGCACCTTGATCTTAGACTTCCAGCCCCTAGAACTGTGAGAAATACATTTCTGTTGTTTGTGAGGCACCTAGTCTATGATATTTTGTTACAGCAGCCCAAATGGACTAAGACAGTTATCTATTATGTATTGCAAGTAGGTGGTTAGAGTAGTAGCAAAACAGGAACTGTTAAAACTGAATGAAAACATGCTTACGAAGAGTTTCAGTGTGGTATTTTGCACCAAAGCATGAATAATTATAAGAGAAGTAAGAACACTGATGTACCTACCCTTGTTTTATGGCTTTAATTATTTAGGATGACATAGGGGCACCAAGCCTTTTCAGAATTTGGGTTCTGTGACAGTCTCAATCCAGGAAGTGAGAAGGAAAGGTCACTTCAAGGGCAAGGATATTGTATGAGGAAGGCGCAGTCATGAGGTCCTGGGCAGTGTGGCGGGACAAATAGAGCAATTTAAGACCTTCAAAGGTAGAGTTTAAGGTGGGAAAAGATGAGGAACAAGGCTGGGAGGTGGCTGTGGGATACAGGCTGAAGGGCTGTAGGCAGGCAGGCAGGCCTGTTGCAAGTCAGACTTGTGACCCTGGTACTAGCTGCAGTGTGGAGAGTGGATGGACATGGGGCAAAACGTGAGGCAGTGGGACCGAGGCTCTGCATAAGGGCAGTGGTAGTGAAGGTAGTGGGACCCACTGGATTTGAGATACTTCTAGAATGGTGCTGTCTAGTAGAACTCTCTGAGCTGATGGAAGCATCCAACGATGTGCTCTCCAATACCGGAGCCACCAGCCACGTGCGACTCTTGAACACTTTCAACGTGACTGATGTGACAGGAACCAAATTTTACATTTTAATGTGTTTAAATAGCTCCCCGTGGCTGTAGCTTCTATATTGGACAGTGTAGTTCTAGAAGGTAAAAGCACCAAGGGTTGATGATTAATTGGGCAATTGAGGGTGGCAGGGTAGACCAAGCTAGAGACAGAGAGGCGGGTTAAGTCGCGGAGAATGATGAGTACCACTGTGTGCATGTTGGCTCCAAGTGCAAGAGATACCTGGGGGAAGAAGTATGCCCAGCAGTAAGAAAAGCCTTTTTGGAGAATACTGGGCTGGAGACAGAACTTTGAGAGCTTTCAGTGTTAAATATGGGAGGTGAGATCATAAGAGTGAGTAGCACAGGGAAGCCACTTCACTACTTTTGGCCTCAGGTTCCTGTTGATTTGATGGCGGTCATAATATTTGCTCTCTCTACCTTCTGGGACTATTCTGAAAAATTCAGATGAGATTACGTGCATGAAAATGCTTTGTAAACTCTTCAGACATTAGGCAGAGTTTACAACATCTTTAGGAGTGGAGAGGAATGTGTCCCACATGTTATTTTCCAAACATGAAAGATAAAACAAAGACTTCAAATTCTGGAAGTATTGCAGAGTAGATCATCTGCAGGGCCTCCTGCTAAAAAAATGACAAGATCCAGGATAAACAAAAGCAAACTTGCCTAAAGTATGAGTGTCACGGGCTCAGGGACAGCTTTCAGGACTCCCCTGTGGGGGTTTCCATGAGCAAACAAACATAAAAGTTGGGTTTCTGTGAATGCAAAGACCAACACTACCGCTGATCCTGAGACCAGCTTGGAGGCTGGGACAGGGTAGGGGAGAGCTGTCCCTGAGGTTCCCACATTAAGCCGGGACTGTCAAAGGGAGATAAAGTGGTTCTGGCTGGTGGTGGTCCTCACAAAAACAAATGCATATCTTTTTTTTTTTTTTTTTTTTTAGGAAAGAAAAAAAAGTAACCCAATTTAAACATTCAGGATGAATTTCAACTAAAAACTACCAGAAAATCAAAAATCTTAAAACACACAAGGAAATGTACCACCAAAATGTATATCCTCAGAGTGATGGGAGAGTAATTTCAGTCCACAAAGAACTTCACATATGGGAGAACAGGCACCAAGTTAGAAAATGCAAGACAATAATATAGAAATACAGAAAGAATGATAGTATAATAAATAATAGTAAATATATGACAATTTACCATTGAAAATGACAGCGCAAACCAAAGAAAAAGGGAGCAATTTGAATTTTTTTTTTTTTTAATCATTAAGGTGGAAAAACTAGAGTGTGATAACATGCACCTGTAGTCCCAGCTACTTGGGAGGCTGAGGTAGGATCACGAGCCCAGGAGTTTGAGACCAGCCTGGGCAAAATAGCTAAGGTGCCGACTCAAAAAAAAAAAAAAAGAACAAATGAACAAAACTCACTAATAGATGATTTGAACTACACATTAAACAGTGAAGGAGAGAATTTGTAAACGTATAAATAGAAGACATTATCTAAATCTAGTCCAGAGATCAGGAGATAAATGGTATAAAATCAGTAGCTAAGAGGTGTGAACATTAGAAAGTCTAATGTATATCTAATTGTCATTTTTGAAGGAAACTCTAAAACAGATGGCAGAGAGGCCATAATTGATGAGTGACTGGTTGAGAGTTTTCCAGGACTGATAGGAGCTAGGAACCCACAGACAGATGAACTACGACGGCATCCGAGCAGGGCAGGATGAAGAAAAAGAAACACACAAATAGGCACAAAACACTGTAGCAAATGCAGCCTACCAGAAGACAGTGCCATTGTCAGTGGGACCGCAGAACCCAGATCCCGCAGGAGGGAATGCTGAGCCTGAAGGGATGAATACAGGCTGAGAGTTCTGCTCTTAGTCATGTGGAGGATATTGTGCCGGTTGTTCCTCGGCAGTGGTGTGGGAGGATCTTTTTCTCTTTAGGCTGGCCCATCTGTGTTTTCATTGGAGAGGTAGCAGTTTTTCTCAAATGTGAAAAAAGGCATGTTTTATAGACTGATTTTTACTAAATGCGGTCTGATTGCTTCTTGAAGGCAGCCCTTGTAAGGGGGCAAAAATGTGGTTATTTGACATTAAGGGAACTCTATCAAGGCCGCGATTATTCATTTGAAATCTTTCTTCCTGACGCATGTTTATTGACCTCAGTGCCTGAGTGTGCTCCCTCATAGAAGCCAAGGTCTACTACTAATTTCCATAATGAGACGTGTATAGTGGTAGCTACAAGCATCGCCCCAGTTTGTTTGTTTGTTTGTTTGTTTGTTTTTCCGAGATGGAGTCTCGCTCTGTTGCCCAGGCTGGAGTGCAGTGGCGTGATCTCGGCTCATTGCAACCTCTGCCTCCCGGGTTCAAGCGATTCTCCTGCCTCAGCCTCCCAAGTAGTTGGGACCACAGGCCTGTGCCACCAAGTGCTTCTGGCTAACTTTTGTATTTTTAATAGAGACAAAGTTTCCCCATGTTGGCCAGGCTGGTCTGAAACTCCTGAGCTCAGGTGATCTGCCCGCCTCGGCCTCCCAAAGTGCTGGGA
Source organism: Theropithecus gelada (assembly GCF_003255815.1). NCBI lineage: Eukaryota > Metazoa > Chordata > Mammalia > Primates > Cercopithecidae > Theropithecus > Theropithecus gelada. Next base: position 10,779,177 of record NC_037671.1, read on the forward strand.
TTACCTGTGTGAGCCACTGTGCCCGGCCTATCTCCTCAATTTAAAGTGACATTAGTACCTATATTTGGGTATGAAAATGGTTTTAACTTGATTTTTAAAAAATAATACATAACTGGTTCACACCTGTAATCCCAGCACTTTGGGAGGACGAGGCGGGCGGATCACAAGGTCAGGAGATAGAGACCATCCTGGCTAACATGGTGAAACCCCATCTCTACTAAAAAAAATACAAAAACTTAGCCGGGCGTTGTGGTGGGCACCTGTAGTCTTAGCTCCTTGGGAGGCTGAGACAGGAGAATGGCGTGAACCCGGAGGCGGAGGCGGAGCTTGCAGTGAGCAGAGACCATGGGCCACTACGCTCCAGCCTGGGCGACAGAGCGAGACTCCATCTCAAAAAAGGAAAAAAATATATAATAATAATAAATGATTATTAACCCTTTCTACTAATGATATATAGGTGCTTAATGTCCTAAAGCTCTTTACAATATGTGCACTGGATATCTTCTTAAAAAGTCATTTGGAATGAAAGGGTAGCCCCAGAGAGTTTTGTTGTTCTGGATCTGGATTTGGGTGGTGGTAATATGGATGTATACACGGGATAAGGAGTCATAGAATAATACACATACATAGTCAAAAAGTGCTTGTGAAAGCTGGTGAAATCAGAGTGGGTGTGGTCTAGTGAATGTATTGAGCCAATGTCAGTTTCCTGGTTTTGATCTTGTACTTCAGTTATGTAAGATGTTACTATGGAGTGAAACTGGGTGAAGGGTGCGTGGGGCTTCTCTACTGTTTTTTCAACTACTTGTGGGACTATAATTATTTACAATAAAAAAATAAAGTTTAAAAATGTCATTTGTAGCATGGCAGCCAGAAAAAATAACTTCTTCTTGATATTTGTGATTCTTATAGAACGTGAATACAAATACTTAGAAATATTTGATGAACCCTGGAAGGTAAAGTCTTTCATTTCACCTTGGTCAAAAGTGATTTGGAAAGTTCAGCTCAGTGTCAGTATTACTATTCAAGGTTATATGCTTGCAACATAAAAGTCAAAAGGCCGCTGTCATTACAACCCTTGGAAGACCAGCCAGAAATGTCCTTGTTGCTTAAAATTAAATAAGCTTGTGCCATAGCATGAAAAATTGCTTACATTAGTCAGTGGAATGACCATGTTTCAAAACAATTTCAAGTTTGGTGTATAACTGTAAATGGAAATGTGAAATATTTGGAAAATGTAGGATTTATTGGAAATTATTGTAATTGTCTTAACTAATCTAGACTAAACCAGAGAGTAAGTCCAGTTAGTGAGAGAATAATGAATATGTGATTACTTTTAAAGTAAATGTATTAAATCGATTGTTCTCTTCTTTTCCCTCTCTGTTGTTCTCCTTTTTATTTTCTCTTTTATGTTTGTAGTTTGAGATAGGCAGTGTCTTTGTTTTTCTCTGGACAATTGTAATTGAAATAATTCAGACTTAGTCAGATACCACTCAGAAAATGTCTATATTAAAATATCTTTATTAGCATCAAACAAAGCAGTAGTGAGAAAAAGAAAAATCTTTTGACCAAGGAAAAGTGAACGTACAAATTAATATTAGGATGAAAAAGGAGCAACAACCATAGATAGAGCAGAGATTAAATAATGAGAGGATTCTGCGAAAAAGTTTATGGTACTAGTTCGCAGCAACCTGGATGGAGTTGGAGACCATTATTCTAAGTGAAGTGACTCAGGAATGGAAAACCAAATGTTGTATGTTCTCACTTATAAGTGGGAGCTAAGCTATGAGGATGCAAAGGCAAAAGAATGACACGATGGACTTCGGGGACTCAGGGGGAAGACTGAGGGGGGCTTAGGCATAAAAGAACATATTGGGTTCAGTGTGTGCTGCTTGGGTGATGCACCAAAATCTCAGAAACCACCACTAAAAACCTTATCCATATAACCAAACCCCACTTGTTCCCCCAAAACTATTGAAATAAAATAAAATTTAAAACAAATTTTGGCAACAAACTTGAAAAATTAAATAAAACCTCTAGAAAACACACACTGACTTAAACAGATTCAGTATTTCTGTGTTTAAAGGAAAATGAGTAATTTAAAATGTCCCCCAATAGAAAACACCAGAATCAAATGATTCTAGAGAGAAGTCTGCCAGATTTTCGGGAAGTATATTCTTGAAAAGAAGGAACAGAAAGGCTCCCCAAATTATTCTAAGAGAAAGTGCAGTAGTTCCCCCTTATCCATGGTTTCGGTTTCCACAGTATGTTCTTGGGGTTTGAAAACAGTTGAGTATAGTACAGTAGGATATTTTGAGAGAGAGAGAGAGACCATCTTCATATAACTTTTATTACAGTATATTGTTGTATTTGTTTTATTATTAATTAATGTAAATTTTACATTTATTTTCCTAGGCATGCATGTATAGGAGGAAACATACTATATATAGGGTTGGCACTATTCACGGTTTCAGGCATCCACTGGGGGCCTTGGAAGGTATCTCCCTCAGATAAGAGGGGAAAATTGTATAACTTGAAACCACGCAATGCCGTAGGAGATGAGAACATCACCAGTCTCACTTATGAACTCAAACATAAAAATTCCAAATAGTACATACGAAAGCAACCCTCTAAACTTTCTCATTAGGTCCAATGCTTTGCAATATGTCTCTTGTTTTCCTATTATTTAATCTTAACAGTACTGAACTGGACTCTAACATCAGACTGAAAGTCAGAGTCCTTGCCGCTCTCCTGATTGCAAAGGCAGTGATGTGAATGTATCATCATTAAGAATGTCCTTTTTTTTTTTTAATATAGACTCATTATCAGGCTAATGGAGTTCTTTCTATTCCTAGTTTGCCATAAAAGAGACTTAAGAAATAGAATAATGAAGTGTCATGAGTGAACACTGTTTGGCTCCTGATTTCAACAAACCACATTTAGACAGTTGTTTAGATATTTGAGGAAATTGATCACTTTAACAATTTTATTATTATTATTTTACGGAGACAGGGTCTCACTCTGTTGCCCAGGCTGGAGTGCAGTGGTGTAATCATAGCTCACTACAGCCTCGCACTCCTGGGCTCAAGCAGTCCTTTTGCCTCGGCCTCCCAAGTGGCTGGGACTACGGGCAATGCCACTGCACCTGGCTGCTTTAGCAATTTTTAAGTGTACCATTCAGTGGCATTAAGGACATTCACACTGGTTGTGCCACTATCACCACTTCCTCTCCAGAACTTTTTCCTCTTCCCAAACTGAAACTATGTACTTATTAAACATGAACTTCCCATTCCCCTCTCCCCCAGCCCCTGGTAACTACCATTCTCCTTTCTATCTCTGTGGATTTGACTAGGCTTGGTACCTCATATACATGGAATTATACAGTATTTGTCCTTTTGTGGGTGGCATATTTCACTTCACATAATGTCCTCGAGGTTCATCCATGTGGTGCCATGTGTCAGAATTTCCTTCCGTTTTAAGGTTGAAGAATATTCCATCATAGGTCTGTACCACATTGTGTTTATCCATTCATCCGTCAATGGACATGTGGGGTTACTTCCAGCTTTTGGCTATTATGAATAATTCTGCCATAAACATGGGTATACAAATATCTGTTCAAGGCCCTGCTTTTAATGCCTTTGCGTATATATCCAGAAAGATAATTGCTGGGTCAATGCTAATTTTATGTTTGTTTGAGGAATTGCTACACTATTTGCTACCGTGCTGAGCCATTTCACATTCCCATGAGCAAAGCACAAGGGTTCTAGTTTCTCTAAATCCTTATCAACACTTGTCAGAAAATGCCCATATTTTTAATAGATCTCTATGAAGTATGGCTGAAGAAGGAGAGGAGTTACTGGTCACCATTGCCTGCACAGCAGCCATGCCCGCCTATGACACATAAGCCATTCACCCGCTGACAGGCAGACGACCCTCCGCACAGGCTGCCTTGCTCTTAACCATAACTAGGCCTAGGTTTTCCATGTGAGTCTGCCTGTACAACTTCCAGCATGTCTCTAAAAAGGAAAGGGAAAGGAGGAGAATGGAACACTGTATGATTTAGTGATACACATATGGTAGTAGAATTGTTAGGTTTTAAAGGGCAAGGGAAGGATAAACATTATTCCTGGTGTGAGGTGCCTTTGGAGAGAAGCAGTTGGAGAGGATCAGGAAAGAATACAACAGTCTCAGTCACTCTCTGGTTTTCAAGTTGGGTGATGGTTTCCTTGATGCTTTATTATTATGCTTCATTACCTCCATAAATTGCATACATCCTTTTGTATGTATAATTACATAATTTACATTTTAAATCTTAAACCAGCGATTCTTGTTCCTTAAGGCTTTTGTTCCTACATGTTGGCCAAAGGTCTAGGACAGATCAGAAATTTCCACTGGTCTAGTCTGAGGCAGAAAGGAGAGAAGGAAGTGAGTTTTATAAAGCCGCATTTGTGCGTTATGTCCTCCCTATTTTATTTAGTATTGAGAGGACTTTTAGAAATGCAGTGGTAGAGTTAGAGCATGCAATATGTTGTTTTGTTTTTATTGTCCTTAAAAACAGCAAACAGAAGAAGCAGATAACCTTGTGTAAGGTGATTACCATTTCAAAAACTGTCTTGACTGGTCCTTGAAATTTAAAAATTCTAGGAATTATTGCCTCAGAGAACACAGCACTGCATTCAGGAGCCACCCACCAAGGCTGATGCTCAGTGAGATTTCACTGTCTGCACTTTCACGGAATGCCTCCCTCTGATTGAAAAAGCTAATTTAGAGGGAGCAGCCGTCAGCCCTATCTGTAGACTCGTGAATACATTTGGATTACTCAGCAAAGACATACTCCAAGCTCCGAGAACCTGGATTCTCAAATAACAGCCAGTGATGATCATGGCTAACATTGACTGGGCATTGACACCATGGCATTGGCTATTTAGTATAGATTGTCTCACCTAATCTTTAGAAGTGTTATTATTTCCATTTAACTGATACTGAAATGTTAATATAATTTTAACTCAGCATCCTATAGGTAAGAAAAAGAAAAGCTAGAATTCAACACCAGTGTCGCAGTTTGACATGTCACCAACATTCTTGACTACGACTTAATTGTGACTACATCTGACCCCATCATCAGTAAGCCAAATGTTAATGGGTATAAAGTAGGTACTGAGGGCTGAATTTGGAACTCAGCCCTCTCCCTTTCTCTCCCATTGATATTTCTTGAACTGTCTGGCATTTGAGGAGTCTTGACTCATATAGCTTGAATTGCTGAGCTCATTAGAAACATTACTGTTTTACCATTGTGGTGTTCAAGTGCATATATAGGCAGTAACCTAATTGTATTTATTTCTTATATCCCTATGAGACGTTAGCAAACGCGCTGTGTAAATTCAAACGCAGGCAAAAAAGTGAGGGGAAGGGAGGAGTTCTGAGCAAACTTCATGAGCAGAGTGAGGAAGGTGGTATAGCTTTGAGGCAAGAGGCACAGGAGCAGCTTAGAAGACCAGAGAGTAATGGGATGGGTGGCGATCAGAGTCTCGTGGATGGCACTAAGGAAGCCATGCATTTTTTTCCAAGAAGGATAAAGGAAAAGACAGTTCAGAATGCTTCACGATAACGTTGTTTTGGTAGAGGAAACATTGGAAAATCCACATAGGAGGCAATGGGTTCTATTTTATGTTCTAATAAAATGAATGCTTTGAACTGTGCTTCTGTTTTCTCATTTTTAGATTCTTTATCTCCTCACATCTTCAAATCTGTGAGCGTTTGCCAAGATTCTTCCTTAGTCGTACATGTTGCCTCCCAGCATTGCACAATCCTTATCCTTAAGAGTTGCATGTAATTTATCCCCTTCCTGGTAGGGTTAGACTTCCCTTCTCTCTCCTCCCTCCTCTTGTCCTCCGGTCCCCCTTTCCCTTGTTGTGTTAGTTGCCTATTACCGTGTGACAAGTCACCCAAAACATAGTGGTTTAAAACAACAGTGAGTTACCATCTCTCACGGTCTTGTGGAATGACTAGGTTCATCTAGGTGGTTCTTCAAGGTCTCTTGTGCAGCTGCAGCCAGATGGTAGCTGGGGCTGAGTCAGGCAAAGGGCATCCAAGATGGCGTCTTCATAACACTTCTGGTGCCTCAGCTGAGGTGCCTGGGGACAGGCTGGACAGCTTGTGTGTTCTGTCTCTCTCTTCTCCCACCCACCCCCCATCTCTGTTCGCCTCTTCCACCCCTCTGTGTAGCTTTGCTACATGGCTAACTTGGGCTTCCTCACAACATGGAAGTTTCAGAGTAGTCACACTTCTTATATGACAGCTGTCTTTCCTCAGACAAGCATTCCAAGAAGCCTAAGTGGAAGGAAGTTCAAAGCTTATGACCCAGCCTTGGAAGTCACTCGGCACCACTGTTGAAGACTTTCGTTCTGTGGGTCCAAAACGGGTCATAGAGCCAGCCACAGAGCCAGCTTAGAGTCACCGAAGGGAGCAGACCACCCACGGGCATGGATGCTGGGAGGAGTGGTTTACGGGGGATGGCATACCTCTCAAAAGACCAGCTACCACATTTCTCCTTTATTAAAAATGTCTGCCCCTTTCTCTGCTCCTTATAACTGAAATATCTTAAAGTTACTGTCTTACATCTTATTTCTTATATTTTTTCTCATTGTTTATAGTAAGGAAGTTTATTGAAAGACTTCTTTGAGGAATTCTTATACATGCTGTCCAGCGAATCTTAAAATATTATTTTCATTTAGTAATATTACAATTAGGCCTCCAAAAGGCTCTTTGAAGAAAAGCTGTGTGACTGTTTTTAGAAAGTCTCTTTGGAAAATCAGATTTGATTCACTTTTTAACCAACGATGATAACATATCAAACTTAAAAGGCAGATCGGTTTTAGGGAAAAGTGATACACCGTCATGTGTGGGTGTCCTTGGGTGAACTTCCCAACAATATTGCTTTTCATGCGTAGCCACTAATTAGAAAACCTGCTCTCTTGTTGGGGCTAAACTGTGGTTTACTTTTCTGGCTGGACTTCTTTTTGCTTATATTCAAGCTTTTACAGAAGCCAAAGCTTATTCTTTTCTAACCTCAAAATAAAAAAAAGGTCTCGAATCTAAAAAATGTGTTGTGTAATTACATGGCAGTTTCAGAAATTCTTTTTAAAAAATCTTGTACCTATAGATGGCTTAACTTAGCTTCTGCAAATGCCATTGAGGACTTAGATTCTTCTGGGGAGTTATTAGCTTTTCTTTTCTTTCTTTCTTTCCTTTTTTTTTTTTTAAAGGAGCTAAATCTCCAAAGCTTTTCTCTGGTAATTATGAAAAACAACATGTGTAAGAGAAAGTGGGAAGTTGGAGGTAGCCAGTAATTATTTTTCTACCCACAAACCTTGGGAAAACTCTGCTAAAAGGATTAATTTGCTCATGAGATTTCACTTTGGTTGCCATTAAGGAAAAACGAACAGAACAGCAAGGCAAAAGTGTTCCTGACTCTGGGGAGAAGAGTCAAGGGTTTATGGTGGGAAGCAGAACACTCCTTTTTTCCTTTTACAGCAATTATAAGTGAGGCATCTGAAGTTTGATATCACGTTTCTCACACAGGACTTTGTATAGACATCTAAAAGCTGACTGAAAAATCATCAATAATTGCAATTTCTCATTTGTCTTCATGCAGGAAAAAGATTTTATTTTAAAAACGTATTTTTTCTAGCTTCATTGTGATGTAATTGACAAATACTGTATGTATTTAAGGGGTACAATGTGATTTGATATACTGATTATACATTAGGAAGTGATTACCACTATCAAGCTAATTAATGTGTTTATCACCTCACAGAGACACGGCTTTATTTTTTTGTGGTGAGAATGTTAAGATCTGCTCTTTTAGAAATTTTAAGTATACAATACAGTATTATTAACTCTTGTCATCATGCCGTACGTTAGGTCTCCAGACTTCACTCGTTATGCATAACTGAACCTTTGTACTATTTGACCCTTTCCCCGGTACTCCTCCCCTCTCCCAGCTGCTGGTAACCTCCGTTCTATTTTCTGCTTCTGTGAGTTCCACTTTTTCAGATTCTGCATATAAGTGAGATCATGCAGTGATTGTCTTTCTGTGCTTTGCTTATTTCACATCACATAACATCCTCCAGGTTCATCCATGTTGCAAGTGGCAGAATCTCCCTCTTTTTTAAGACCAAATACAAACGCATTTATGCACATACCACATTTTCTTCATTCATCCTTCACTGCACAATAGGTTGATTCCATAGGAGAAAACCTTTTAGAGTCTATCCTTTCCCTGCAGTTTTTTCTTTCTTTCAATGTAAACTGTGAGAAAATGGCAGTGGCTCTGTTGGTGATTTCCTTCCACGTCTTCGTGGCATCTACATGCAGATTAAAGGGGGGTTCCAGCAACTTCTCGGTGTGGAGAGTCCCCCCCGCTCAGAGTCATGAGGCCTTCAGGATCTACCAGTAGGAGGAAGGCATAAACATTTCCACTGAACAAGCAAAATGTGAAGACCCTTTACACTTCAGGCCCAGGCACAATGCTTTGCCTACCCCCATTCCCCACCCTCAGCCATCCCCACCAACGTTCAGCTCAGGGCTGTCCCTGGTTATGTTGACTGCTGATGGTGACACGTGAACCAGCCTGAGGAGGGAAGAGTAGCTGGGAGGAAAGGGGGCCAGGAGGGCATAACGGGGCCAGGATGGGCAGACGGGTTCTTCTTCATTGCTTCATTAATTCTCACACCTTTTCCTGTGAAGTCATATTCTTCCCATTTTTGCAGATGAGAAAACTTTTTAAGCCAAGAATTTTCATAACTCTCTCTATGCAAATCCATTCAAATCAGTATACAAGCGGAAGTATTTAAACTAAATAAAATCTAAGAATTTTGCTTAATCTCGGGTAGCATGAAGGATTTTCATCTCCTCCTCATGGGCCAGCCAGTGGTCTGTTCACTAGCCGATTCCCCGAATAAGCTGTGGGTAACTGGTAATCCAGGTGTGAAGTCAAACGGGGAAACTGGTGAGGTGAGCCCGTGGCACTTAGTCAAGTAACAATAGTTGTCACTCTCTCTTGTTTAATCTTATAGTGGAGTACGACAAGGAGTTCTCCCCTCGTCAGCGACACCACAAAGAGTTCAAGTTCAACTTATCCCAGATTCCTGAGGGTGAGGCGGTGACGGCTGCAGAATTCCGCATCTACAAGGACTGTGTTATGGGGAGTTTTAAAAACCAAACTTTTCTTATCAGCATTTATCAAGTCTTACAGGAGCATCAGCACAGGTATGAAGGCTCGAGAAAGCCCCAAAGGTGGGGCTGGCCCCTGTTTCCCACCTTTTGTCATGACAATAACCCCAACTGTGTCTGTGCGGGGTGACTTGGAGCTCAGAGGCAGCGTGTGAGTACGATGAGGTGGGTGTTCTAAATGAGAGTGTTTAGGTGGTGAGATCTTTTGCTATTTGATTCTCCAAATGGCTATCTTTTCCTAAGAAAGCTGGCGAATGTATTTATTATAAGCATCCTTTGCGATCAGATAACTCCATCATTTATTAGGGATAAAATGTTCCCACTATTGTTTAGTCCTCATTTGGAATGACAGGTGAGGGTGGCTAAAGTAAATTCATACATTAAAATCATATGATGCTTGTAAGTGATAATAATTCCAGTGAATACAGGCTGTGTATTTGTGCACATAAGATACACATACACACGTGTATCTGAATAAGCTTGTGTGTGATGGATTTTTTTTTTTATCATTTGGATACAAGGGAGCAATAGACTTTTTCCATGTCTGTATTATTCTTGTTTCCTGAAACAAGGCCAGACCATTTTACAAAAGAACTGCAGTGAAGCATGTGCATGGAGCTGCCCAGCAATACAGAAAAACCTCCATGGACTGATTGCTGGAGGACTGCAAGGGCTGAGGGATGAAGTTTTAGAGTAGTTAGCATAGAAGAAGTCAATACACAGAAGCCAGTGACCTCGAATTTTGCTTAGTATTTAGGGGTCACTTTAGTAAGTCAGTGAGAATCAAGGCCTTTATGCACAGTAGATTAGGATTACCATGTAGTTCTTAGTGTGTACAAGGTGGAAATTAAGCAGGTGATGTGATGGTCTGGCAATCATATGGCAGCTACAAGGGTAAAAATGAAGCGAAGTGAACATGTAGGGGGAGGGAACTCCACGCTTCCAGACTCCATTAAGGGATTTGGCAGCTTTGGTTTGATAAACCAAGTCTAGGTTCCCGCTTTTGGTCTTGTGAGTCTATTGATTTCCCAAGAATTTCCAAAGGCTTAAGAATGACTTTAGTTTTTCCTGAATGTATTGATCTGTGTGTGGGTCTGTCACAAATACACACACTGAACTCATAAGGAACATTAATTTGCCCTGTGAAAGGTTCATTTTCGTTTTGAAAGCACTGCCAGCATCCAGCCCTTGTGCATATTTCAATCTGTAATGGGGAAACACGGGAGGAAAGACAGATGCCACGCTTTGGGACATTTCATGGTGTGAACGTACATGCTGCTGGTTATAGGTAATTTATAGCTAGGACAGCTGAATAATGAGTAAAATATAGCCATTGTGGTATCTTTATAATGGGCCACAATTTTGGAATGAAAGGGAAGTCTTCTGATATCTGACTCTCACTCCTAAATAAAAGTATATTCAGTGGCTATACTACTGAAGGCCTCTGTTGAAAAGTACATTTTTTGTAGCTAGATTTTTGTCTGTTAATACTTCAGAGATCATTGGAATTCACTGACTCTTTGGAACTGTTTTAGCCATTGATTTTGAATCTGCCTAATTATTTATTCCATTATATTTCTCTGGTTAGAATAACCTACTAGCATCTTTTTGGCTCAGAAATATATTAGGAATACATGTTTTTCTCCATCCTGCAGGAAAACCTTTATAGTGAAAACCCTAGGCTGGGAGTTAAGTGACTATGGCATTTTAAAAAATTGTTATTTGTTTTAAAAAAGAGAGAGAGAAAGTTAGCAGAACATTTGTAAGGTTTATACTGAACTCCAGCCAAAAAAGAACAGCTGCCCTGTGCTTAGGATGGTGGTGTCATACTTCCTCGAGGCCAGCAGTGAGTTTGGAAAATAAAACCCTGAATGGTCCCAACCTTTGATGACTCTTTATCAAAGCAGAGAGCTGTAGTTTCTTTGCCTTCTAGGATGGGAGCGTTTGGCACCTGTGTGTTTCGTTGTTGTGCATAGGAGAGGGGAAATTCTGGGAGAATTGGGAGAGTTTCATGCTTTTGAAGGGCTCTAGTTTGGCCAGGAAGAGATTTTCTTTTCTTATCTGTGGGCCAGGAGCCCAGGCCTCCTGCCGCCTCCTAGCGATCTTCCAGAGACTTCCAGATTCAGCTGCAGGACTCCTCCCGGGGGAAGGTTTGATCTCCCCATCTGTACCGTCTTGGGTGTCTTGGCTGAAAACAATTCTCCAGGCTTGTGAAGAAACATGTTTGTCCAATCTGTGTTTAAGTGAAATTTGTAGTAGTTGATGGATTAACTCCATTTAACAAGTGTTTGTGTTGCAAAATAGTTGGCCTCCTTGAAAAAGAAAAAACAGTCAGGGTTTTAAATGCTGAGTCACACACTCAGCTGGGGTGGCAGAAGTTATGTGTCGGGCCTTCTGATATTAAAGGCGGTTACGAAGCCCGACCCAGGGAGGGTCAGGGAAGATTCTTGCAAGATGGGCTTTTGCTGTGAACTCTGCACAAACATGTTCCTTTGACTGAAAAGAAATCACTGGACCAAGTAAGTTTAAAAAGAAAAAAAAGGTGGATACTTGAATAGACGGTGCTTTTAGTAAGAACAAGGAAACACTTGATACTTCACTCAAAAGTTGAGAATAAGCCCTTAGATGGAGTCTAAGTCATGGACAATTTGAAGCAACTCATAGATTAGAATGGAATCAGCAACCTAATAGTGAAACAGTTTTTGCAAAAATTGTAGTGGCAACGGGAATCTGACTTAACTGACTCCATGTTGCTTCTACTTGGCTAAACTGCTCTTGATCATTCTTGTGCAGAGGCCATAGTGGTCCTTTCCTGGAATGGATCCCCTCCATGTTTAAAAATTGAAACTGTATTTGTAAAGAGGTCACAAGGTTAGAATTATGGTAGGGGGTTGGGCTTTGCTAAAGAATAGGCAGAGTTAAACAGTGACCTGCCATTGACTAGCTTGCTTGTCCATAAGTTGCTGACTGCCCCAGAATCATGTAACTGGGGCTCACAAAGTGTGTAACTTCCCCAACTACACCTATAGATAACATCACTATTGTAAAATCTAAAGAACCGGTCTTCGAGGTATTTTTCAGATTTAGTGTTTTGGCAGTCCACGAGATGCCACCTGGTCCTGAGATTCCTTCCCAGGAACTGACTCAGCTGTGTGAAGACAGTTTTAGACACCGCTGTGATTTCATCCTCGGTCAATCAGTGATTTCAGTTCCCCAGCTCCCTGCCTGCCAAAGTACCCTAAAAAGCCCTAGCCTCCAAATTCTTGGGGAGGCGTATTTGAGAAATACCTCCTGTCCTACTAGTTGGCTGGCCCTATGATTATTAACCGCTCTTTGCTGTAATACCTGCTGTTTTCAGTGCATTGGCTTTTCTAGGCAGCGGGCAAGAAGAACCCATCAGGCTGCAACAATAGTCTGCATCGTTAAGCTTGAGTAGCACAGGATGCCTTTGTGCTTTTTTTTATTTTTAGAAGTTTACTCCATGGTACTGCATAGTGGTTAAAAGATGACTTTGGTGTTAAAATTTGGTGTTATAAATCATTGTGTCCTTGTGATGATGCAGGTAAAAAAATGCATTTATATAGTAGTTATAGTTTGGAAAAGGCCTTCTCTTACGTTTTCTCATTAGGGTTTTACCATGACCCGATCAGATAGACAGGGCAGGCATGTTATCTTTGAGAGAACAAAGTGTGGCACATATGAATTTTGCCAAGACCAAATAATTCCTAAACTGTTGTCTGCTGTGCTTCCTAAAAGTCACTTCGATGATGTGGGTACATTCTCAAGATAAAGATGAAGTACTGGAAAGAGGTAAGCAACCTCCTTATGACACATCCTAACACCTCCATTTCCTTAGGTTTGAAGCAGACATCCCAAGGACGCTTCTGTTTGAATGGCAAATGAGAGAGTTTCATAGGTAGTGAAGATCTGTGTCTGTTAGAATTCAGACTCTGGTACTTGGATGTCTAAGGCCTTCCCACAGAAAACCTTGTTGATCTCTTGATCAACCACTGGTCTATTAACAGCTTTTCTAGAGGAGGGAGTAGAGGGGAAGAAAGACTGGAATACATTTACACAAAAGTATGATATATTTGTCAGTTTACTTCTTTACTATTTTTTTCTGTATTGCATACTTACTAAGCTGACTTCACACCGGGAGTATAGACTGCTCTGAATAACTTCTGACCTTTCATAGTCACGCACGGTAGCATCATGAGTACATGCTTTTCACAACATGCACTCATGACCTTCATTCTGTAGCACCTTTATATTAATAGTGACATTGTGAGGTCTTTAGAGAATATCATTTTCTTCTACATTTTTTATTTGGTTAAAGGCATACTTTTACTGTTGTAATTGAATTTTGTATACCTAGAAGTCAAAGAGCATCTCTTGAAAGCCAACCAGAAATTGTAACAGACATGTTCAATATCTGAATCATGGTCCTGTTTGATCCGTGAATCGGCCACACTCATCTCTGCTAGTTTTGAAATTCCATGTTCTGCTCTCTGTGTTTTGGCATTTGTGTTGCTTGGCAGTGATGATCTATCTTCTGTGCGTATGATAACTTTTCTTCTCCATGGTCTATCATGGTACAGTCTTTTGGGAGACATTTGAAGAATTACCAAATTTAAAATTTATGTTCCATTTAAGCAATATTCCAACTTACTCCTCTGTGTAGAAATAGGTAAGGATGTTTTTTGTCATTTGATTTTAGAGTTTGGTTTATGTGTTCATCTTAACTTCAGAATCCTTAGGATTTGAAGAAATGCATCTTAAAATCAAGGAGGGAAATGCTGCTCTATAGTTGGTTTTCATGTTTTTAATACATTTTTATTGAAGTTAAAGCTACATATAAACTTTACCATCTTTACCATTTTTAAGTGTATAGTTCAGTGGTAATAAATTTATATTCTTTTCTTCCCCCTTCATCCCTCCGTCCTCACTAAAACAGGAAGATTTCCTCAGGCCAGCACAGAAGGTTGCTGCTGGAGTCTCCAGGAACAATCCCCGGCTGAATTATTGCTTTAATTTTTGACAGAATTCACAAAATTTTACCTATTTTACAGATAGAATATAATTGTCCCAGGAGAGAAAAGAGTAAAAATACATTTTCCAGAATTTTTAGTTTGATACCGCACTCTGAACCATTCACAGAGATTGGGAACACAGGAATAAGCAGGGGAATGAAGATGAGTTCAGATTTGCACGTTTGAGTCATGGTGTGAGTACCCGAGATGATGTGGGATGTAGAAGTTTTGAGCTCAGCAGAATGAGCTAAACTACAGTAGGAGATTTTTGAGACTATAGGTGAGCCACTGAAGTAGATTACATAGACCAGATGTGTAAGAATAGAAAACCTAATTGACCCTGTACCATTTATTGAAAATACTATCTTTTTCTCATGTAGTTTAGTGGCACCTTTCTCATAAATTAGGTGACTGTATATGTGTGAGTCTGTTTTTTGGATCTTTATTCTGTTCCATGGGTTAATTTTTCTCTTCAATACTCCACTGTTTCAATTCCTTCAGTTTTACAATAAGGTTTGATATCTGATGTGTAACCTCAAAATTGTTCTTGAGACTTTCTTGGCTGTTAATGGCCCTTCACATTCCCATATAAATTTTAAAATCCAAAAAATAAAAACAAAAAACTTGCTGGGCTTCTGATTGGAATTGCATTAAATCTAGAGATCAATTTGGGGAGGGTTTACATCTCACCAATAATGAGTGTTTCAATTCAAGAATGTGGTATTTACTCAGGCCTTCTTTAATAACTCTCAATATTATAGTTTTTGTATGTCTTGAACATTTTTATTAGATTAATTTTAGGTATTGAAGTTTCTGATGCTATTATAAATGGTATTATTAGTTTTTTAAAAAAATTCATTGCCTAATTGGTTTTTGCTCACATATAGCATACCATTGATTTTTGTTTGCATCCAGAAACCTTGCAAATTTACATGTTAATTCAAAGAGTTTTTCTGCATGGCCTTTTGGAATTTCTGTGACTATAATCTATAAATATTTTATTTTTTCCTTTTCAATTCTATTTTTTATTTCTCTTTTTCTTGTTTTATTGTGCTGGCTAGGATGTCCAGTACAATGTTGAAATTGTTCAGATTTCTGTAAGATATTTTAATCTCAGGGCATTTCATCATTAAGAATGATGATTACTCTAAATATTTTTGTAGATAACTCTTTAGTAGATAAAGGAAATTCTTCTCTTTCTAGTTTTCTAAGAGTTTTTTAAAATTAGGAATGGGCGTGGATTTATCAAATGTATTTTTCTGAATTTTGGGACAATCATGATTTTTCTCCTTTATAATGTTATGTGTCTGCCATATTAAATGACTTTAAATGTTAAACTAACCTCACATCCCTGGAGTAAGTTCAGCTTGTGATTTATCATTCTTTTTATATAAGGCTGGATTCAAAGACCCTATCTGATAACTTTGCTATCTGGATCACCTATGGGTCTATTTCCATTATCTGTTTTTTCCCTTAATTTTTCCTTATTTGGTTTTATTTCCTGGCGAGCCTGCTAATTTTCCATTTATGAAATTCTGGACATTATTTAGGAAAAAAGTTCTAGATGCTGTTCTCTCCTTCCAGACTAGATTCAATGTTCTTCTGTAAGGCAGACAAAATATGGTCAAATCACCTTTTTCTTTTTGTTCCAGTTTAGGCAGGGTTTAAGGATGTATTAAGGCTTATCTGTTTCTGGTTATCCCTTTCTCCTAGAGTTTATCCCTTTCAGCTAAAAGTCTCGGATGCTGGGCACAGTGGCTCACATCTATAAATTCAGTACTTTGAGAGGCCGAGGTAGGAGGATTGCCTGAGCCTAGGAGTTCAAGACTGGCCTGGGAAACCTAAGGAGACCCTGTCTCTACGAAAAAAAAAAAAAATTAGCCAGGCATGGTGGCTCGTACCTTTAATCCCAGCTACTCAGGAGGCTAAGGTGGGAGGATTTGTTGAGCCTTGGAGGTCAAGGCTGCAGTGAGCTATGATTGCACCACTGCACTCCATCCTGGGCGACAAAGCAAGAACTTGTCTCAAAACATTTTTTTTAATTTTAAAAATCTTTAAAAAAAAAACCAAAAAAACAAAAAAACATGAAAGTCTGGAATGTTTACAAGAGCCCCCCTTCCTTGGTGGACTCTGCACTCGATTTTTTAGCTCCTCAGCACTGTGAGACTGCCAAACCCTCTGCTTTGCTTTTGAGCCTCTAAACAGTTTCTTTCTGCTTGTTTTCTCAACTCCTCATCCCATATAAACACAGCTTAATATCTGGCAAATACCTCAGATGGAAATGTTGGAGTTCAAGGAGGCCAGGACTTGAAGAGCCAAAGTCCTAGAGGAAAGGGACTACATCGAAGTGAACCAAACTTCTATGAGCTCACTTTTATGAGCCCATTTCCATGCAGCCCCTTTTTTTTCTGAGACTTGAGCTCTTCTCACACACTAGCTGACTTGAGTTTTGATTTTCTCCCCAGCCAGTGATATTGCGTAAAGCTCTAGGCCGTTACCACTTGCTGGTTGGTGCCTGTGCCTCATACTAGAATTATTAAATGCCCTGAAAGGAAAAGGCAGCGGCAAACACAAGGCTCACCTTAATGCATTTCCTTTCTCCCTGAGGTCTTGAACCATCGAGTGTTACCTTGCTTGGTTGCTCTAAGAGAACTTCAAACAAGTTTGTTTTTAAGTTAATTCAGTTTTTTTAGTGGGAATGTTAGTTTGATACATCATGACCAGAAGCTTAAGTCTTTGAAGTATAGTATGTTTTATCATTTTCATTTGGAAATCTTTTTAATGAATCCCAACCAATGTTGACATTTGGTTCAGTAATGAAATGGCATAGACCTGGAAACAAGATCTGAACCCAGTAGTTGATCCAGTGCCAGGATGGCGGAGAGTAGTTTCTTTAGAAAAGCATTACCTATGGACTGATTGCTCTGTAAAATCTGTTGGATTTTCAGTGTTGCCTGCTGAAATGAAGACAAAAGTTCACCCTTTTTAGATACCTGAGATGGGTGTCTTTTTTGAAGAGAAGGGCAAATTTGAGAAAGCCAAGATGGGAGAACACTATTATAGTTTGGGCAGAAGAAAACCAAAGCCTTTTATCCCTGTGCCCAGCCACACCTTTTTCTCTTTCTGTCTCTGGCTTTCACAGCTATGATCCTTAGGGACTCCTGAAATCTTACTGCTGACCTGATCATCTCTGGCTCCCTCTGTGTGGGCCTCAGGCAAGCAGTGAGCTTTTCAGTATTTGTTCCTTTGCCCCTGAAAAGGATAATACAAGTGACCCATGGTTCAGGTTATGTAACTGGTTAGTTTCATCTTCCTAGTCAAGGGCATACGCCTTATACCTAGAATGGTCTACTTGGGGAAAAAAAAAAAAAGACAGTTCAAGGAGCTATCAGACCTTCTTGTTCCTCAGCCTATGTTCTGTTCTTTGTAAGGCACAGGGTAGAAGAGAATGTTCTGGAGAGGAACTGAAGTTATAAAGAATCATATACACTCAATGCTAAAACATTTTTTTTTTTTTTTTTTTTTTTGAGACGGAGTCTCGCGCGGTCGCCCAGGCTGGAGTGCAGTGGCGCAATCTAATGCTAAAACATTTTATGCTGGTGGGGACAGGCAGTGGGTGGTGGGCAGGAGATGCTGTTCTTTGGAAACTGCTTATCTACTTGGTAAACGTGAAGAGAAAAGAAAATGGGTTTTTATTTCGGAAACTATGCCTTATATTTATCATTCATGCCCAGAAACAGATCGCTTTGGTTACGTATGTCTCCATACTATGTTGTCCAGCTTTGTGGGAGGCAGGCCATGCCAGTGGTTAAGATTACTTTGTAACCCCATAAATAGGTACATCTACTATGTACTCATAAAAACTAAAAATAAAAAACGTTTGTAAAAGATTACTTTGTAAAACATCTTTTTTAAAAAAACTCAATAGCACTTTTACTATTTCAGTTCTCCACCTTGGACAGGAATGTGGAAATGTAGGGTTGGTGATGAGAACTAAAACATGTAAGATTTGCATGTCACATGTTTAAAAAGTAGTGGGGGCTGGGCGCAGTGGCTCATGCCTGTGATCCCAGCACTTGGGGAGGCCAAGGCAAGCAGGTCATTTGAGGTCAGAGGCTTAAGACCAGCCTGACCAACATGGAGAACCCCCGTCTCTACTAAAATACAGAACTGAGTCAGGTGTGGTGTCATGCACCTTGTAATCTCAGCTACTTAGGAGGCTGAGGCAGGAGAATCACTTGAACCCAAGAGGCAGAAGTTGTAGTGAGCCAAGATCACGCCACTGCACTCCAGCCTGGGCGAAAGAGCAAGACTCCCTCTCAAAAATAAATAAATAAACTAAATAAAAATAACAGGTGGCAAACTCCACACTTGATCACCAGTGAAGGTTAGAGTATACCCCAGTGTATGGAAGCATTGTTGTGTTTATGTGGCCAAAGAGAACACACTGGGTAGCCGTGAATTTGTATAAAGTTACCATCCTCTTTCCCGCTCTTCCCCTGCCTTGGGCACATAGAACCAAGACTTCTAATAACACGGATACTTTGGACTCGATCTTACCTGCAGTTCTGCTTATTAGCCTAATTCGATGACTCCCTGAGCGTTAAGCCAATCCATAAGACACACTGACTTGTGGAGCAGCCTACATTTGGTTTGCACTGTTTTGGGGAGAGGAGCAAGAAATGTTGAGGGCAGATAGCTTTCAACCCTAAGTTCACAAAAACAGGCACAGGTAATACTGCTCATATTTCATGGAGAGGTAGTCTGGCTTTAGGTCCTGGGCTCACAAAGTGTGGTTCTTAGACCAGCAGCATCAGCATCACGTGGGAACCTGTTAGAAATGCAGATTCTCAGGCTTCTCCCCAAGTTTCCTGAGTCAGAAGCCCCAGGGGTAAGGGGCAGCAATCTGTGTGTTAAGCCCCCCAGGGGATTCTGATGCAGGCTACACTTGAGAACTGCTGGTAAAAGAGCACGTACAACACGTGAGCCAAACTGCCTGGGTTCAAATTCCAGCTCTGCACTTGCTGGCTGTGTGACCACGTGCAAGCCGCTTAATCTCGCTCTCTTTTTTTTTTTTTTTTTGAGATGAGTTGTGCTCTGTCACTCAGGCTGGAGTGCAGTGGCACAATCTCAGCTCACTGCAACCTGCACCCCCCAGGTTCAAGAGATCCTCCCACCTCAGCTGATGCCCAGCAAATTTTTTTATTTTTTGTAGAGACAGGGTTTTGCCATGTTGCCCAGGTTGGCCTCGAACCCCTGGGCTCAAGTGATCTGCCTGCCTCAGCCTCCCAAAGTGCTGGGATTACAGTTGTGAGCCACCATGCCCTGCCCACTTAATCTCTTTGTGCCTCAGTTTCTTCATCTATAAACCTGTAATAGCATTAATAGTATTTACCTCTTGAGATTGTTGTGAGGCATTAATATATGTAAGAGCACTTAGAACAGTCACATAGTAAACACCATGTTAAGGTTTGCTGTGTTAATATTCTGACAGCAATGTGATTTATATTGGTTTGTTAAAGATGAAATAGCCCCTACAGAATCAAGGTGCATTTGATATTTGAAACATCTCTTCATATCATGCTAGCCATTGAGTGAAAATTGAATAATATCAAAGACTGTAAAAAAATGCAAGGGTAACCAAATAATGATAATGTTCATTCATCTTCATTACTCAAATGTGTATGTGTACATGTATGCAGCAGTTTGCTCCTGTTTGTAGTACTCTATTTTCAAACACATGATGCCTTTTCTATCTTTCTAATGGTAAAAGTTTAAACATAATCTATACTGTACCTTATGTAAGGAAAAAGTAAAAAGCATGAGCTTGACTCTTTAATTTTCTAAAATGAAAATGGATTTTTTTTACTTTCATTCTATTTGAAAATTGAATTTTTCTTATTGCAGAAAGTCGGTTCCTCTGTGTCTGAAAGTTGTTTTGCATTTTAATTTAACATCAAGTCCAGATGCACAAATGCAAATGGATGTGTTACGAAGAAATAAAGAACAAGACCAGAGTCACCTTATTGAGTATTTTGTAAATCTGCTCATTTTGAATATATAAATGCCACTTTATCAAAAGCATTTTTCTAGCAAAATGGTTAGTAGTAAACAGTGTTGTACTTTGACCCGGACATTGTGACCTGATGGGTGTGTGGTTTGTCAGGAAAGGGTCAAAGCCTATCCACAGGAGCTCAGGCACCTCCTGCCCTTCTCCGAGGGCAAAGGAGAGAAAGGCCTGCTGTGTGTTGGCAATGGTGCTCTCGGTCTGTCGGCCCAGTGGTGTATCACTGATGTGGGCATGCGCCTTGGAGGCTGTGTGATGGGAGGGATACGCAGGGATAAATCTTGCCCACAAACACCAATTCTACAAGCCTTTGTGAGTGGCTTTCTCATTCATCAACTCTAATGCCAGGGTGAATTTTTGAAATTTTCCAGAAATCTCTTATTAGCTGTATTAATTTGTTAAGAACCTCATTTGCCCGGGATGACCACAATATGAGGAATATCATGCTCTAAGGTTGGAATAACATTGAGAAGAATAACACTGTTACATCCTTGAAGATCGGAAGCGTATTCATCATGCAAATATAGGTCTGAGTTAGTTGAGAACAAAAGAGCTAATAACTGCATTCAAAATTATCTTCCCTTGTTTCAAGATTTTCTTTCATGGTTTGCCAACTTGAGAGGATGCCACCTCAAAAGGAAGGTCCAAATAATCTAGGCATGGTGATGATTTTGGCCAGTCTCAAGGATTCTTTATTAGTGACACACATTTTAGGTGAGAACATCTCTTCTCAACTCTGCCGCAGTGAGATTTAGAAGGGAAAGCTTGTTTTTCACGTGGCAAACTCAGATGCATCTTCTTTGAGGCTACACTTTTACAGTCCGCAGACTCAGAAGGCCATGTATCCCTGAGGCAATGTTAGTAGATGCGGGTCAGACCAGAACTGTTTTAGTGATTTGCCATCAATAGCATCTCTTCAATATCTGAGTTGTTGGAAGCTTTGAGGGTGAGCCCATGAAGTTATGTCTTAAAGCTTCATTCCTTTTTCAAGTTCCTCTCCCTGGTGGTGTGAGCACGTTAGTGATGTTCTCATGCTGGACACAGCATTCTGCTTGGAAGGAGCAGGGCAAGGTTGGGGGGGTCACTGGGGCTCCACCTCAATGCCACCATCTGCAACCGACACCAGCCATCTCGGGCACCTTCCTGCACGCACCTCTCATACCTACCTGACCCTGATGGAGGAGGCCTACTGGTGATTGATTGATTGATTGATTGATTGACCAGGCTGGAGTGCAGTGGTGTGATCATGGCTCACCGCAGCCTCCACTTCCCCGGACTCAGGTGACCCTCTCGCCTCAGCTTCCCAAGTAGTTGAGACTACAGGAGTGCACTACCATGCCTGGCAAAGTTTTGTATTTTTTTGTAGAGGAAGGGTTTCACCATGTTGCCCAGGCTGGTCTCAAATTCCTGGCCTCCGGCAGTCGTCCCGCCTCAGCCTCCCAAAGTTCTAGTATTATAGGCATGAGCCACTACACCCAGCCTTCCCAACTGGTGATTTTTAACCTGTGCCTGTCCTGTGTATCTTATTGTATTTTCTGTATCCAGCTGACTTTAGCATTTGTATGCGGTAGATTTTGGTCCCTTACTTTATTCTGAGCCCTTGGACAGTACTTTCAGCCTCTGCCCTGTCTGCTTCATGACTCTACCTTTTAGATATGTGACGGCTAAGGGCCTGGGCTCTGATGAAATTCCATTTGCCCCATGTAACAGCCATGTGAGCTTGAGAGCTTCCCTGGGGCTCAGCTGTACAAGAGACATCACAGGTCCTGCCTTTTCTGGCTGTCCTGAGGAATAAAGGCTGTTGACACAGTCAATACTCCCTGTTCCTCTATCCCACTTGGCCCAGTTATCTTAAGTCCATGCTCTGCCTCACTCCCCTTCCAAAGGCCCCGAGCATTCTAGATCTAAACATTGAAGTCCAAGCCTTCCTCGCTGTCATAGGACCCCAGAGAGTTTTTGTCTTTCAAGGCTCAGCCACTAGACTGCACTTGTTGACCTCACAGGCCTCTTAAGCAGTGAGAACAGGCAGTGTTCTCATTGTATGATTAGAAAAAGTGTGCCACAGAACAACGCAAACTCATGGGGCCCCAAAGTGACTCGGTAGCAGAGTCGGGATGGAAACTGGTCTCCCCACATCCAAGAATCCACACTGACTGCAATTGCTTTGTGTCGTGACGGGTCATCCTCATCTTCTGCCTTTGCACCAAGCTTAACTTTTGATTCATGTTCTCCCTCTTTAATTCATTCCTTCTCTTTCTACCCTTCTCTGTCTTCCTCCTCCTCCTTGGATGATGTGCATCTGTCGCATTCCCCACTTTCTTTTGGACAAGGCTGCCATTTTCTTTATCTCAAACCCTGATCTTTAAAAATAAAAGCTCATTCTGCCAGCTGTGCTACCCTCACACTTTGAACTGTATTTCTCTGTATCCTCATTATAAGTCTTTACAATGTAGGTGCCTAATCTAATCGTCAGAGGTAACTCGGCATGCGCTCATGGGCCCTGCCTTGAAGGCACCCTTACCCCCGAGGTTCCTACTGGGTCTTGGTGCTGGAGAGTGCCAGCCACATTCTGCCCGTGACACCTGTGTGTGCTGTGCTTCCTCTGGGGCTGGGGCTGGGGCTGCTTTCCCACAGTGCTGTCTGCGCTGTCTGTGTTATTGCTGGATAAGGGTCTTCTGTGACCTCCCAGAACAGAATTGATGTCCTCTTACATCTGAACTTCAAAGCCTTGGCCTTCCAATCTCTGCTTGCTGTTTTCCATGGACACCGCCGCTCCCCCCCCATCTCCCTGCTAACAGTTGTTACCTCAGTGATGGGGGGGTAATTTGTCAACAGGGGGTGTGACGCATCCACATAGGAGGGAGCTTTCAACCGGGCAGGCCAGAATGTGGCCTCCCGCAGACTCTGTTAAGCAGCTGAGTAAACGACTTTTAGCTGTGCCCACTGTTTATACTTGGAAAAGACGACAATAGAGTTCCCTTCTCACTCTAAGTGGCCATGGAGGCAGGAGAAACTGTTTGCTCCTCCTCTGAGAAATCTAACCATTTGAACTTGATGTTCAGTGGCCTCATAAGTATCTGATGGATTAGAGATGAAGTTCATTCATTCATCACAGGCTGTCTTTGGTAATCACCTCAATGAGACAGTATGTTATTATGGAAAGCTCTTTGAATCCAAAACTAAGTCCTGTTTTTTCACTTACTAGCTTGAGATCTTGACACATGATGGTAGCCTCATGGCTGAGTCTCAGGTTCCCCAGCTGTAAGGTGGAGACAGTGACACTCTGCCTAGCTTTTAGGATTGGTGTAAGGACCAAGCAAAGAGAAGCAGATGAAAGCACTTTGTAACTTACGTAAATGTATACTCATCTTAAACTTAGTATTTAATTTTAGTCATTTTTCTATCTCTGTAAGATATTGCAGCAAAATATTTCCAATGCCAGGAGCTTTGAGTCTTTCCATGGCCAAAATATAGCCCTCCCTGTCATGGGAGTCCCAGGCCATCTCATTCTAGTGGCCGTGGGATGGATACACAGATTCAGGTTGTCCCTAAAACACACAAAGATGACTGTCCCCGGCACTGACCTATCAAAAACCGCGGGTGAACAGAAGGAGACCCTCACGCCATCATCCCACAGCCCCTAGATTATGTTAGTTTAAAACTGTGAAAAATGTCAAAGTCTTCCCTGAGGAGCCTGATGGAAGGAATGGATTCTATGACTTTGCCTCAAAGAATCCCAGCCGTAGCTCACAGCGGTGCTGGGATGAACTTTATAATCACTCAGCATCCACCCCCGGCTACACCGTCCATATGGGGAAGGACTGGATACTCACTGCAGACCATACAGAGGCCTTAATTAAAATAGTAGATGATTACTTAGGCATGTGATGTGGCTTCTTGTTTCTCCTTATTTCACAGGAACAAACGTGAAGATTTTCAGTCCCAATTTCAAAAAAAGAAAAAATGAGCAAAGCCCAATTTGTAAATGCTCATATGGATCCTGATTTTTATCTTTTCTTAATCCTGTTTCTTGCTGTCTCCTACTTTCCCTGCCTTTAGAGCTTATTAGCCATAAAGTAAGCTAGTCACTAATAAATAGTATCATAAATTTTTAAAATACAGTAGAAGTAGGAAAATTTAAATGCCACTGCACTATAGCCTAGTTGACAAAGTGAGACCCAGTCTCAAAAAATAAATAAATAAAGTTTTTTTAAAAAATCATTTATTTGTAATTTATCCTAGTTTGCAAAAAGATCTGTCATAAGCAGCACCAGCAAGATTTTTGGTAAAGTTGAGAGGTTCTGCCCGTGTCCAGGTGAAAGCTGATTTCTAGGAAGCACCTTATCAGGTGTACCTGTCTCTCCTAATTGTGTCATGCCTGTGTCCTGGGTGGTACCACACCTTTCAGAGCTACGGCAGGTCACTGTGCTTGTGCCTCACCAGTGGATGTGATCTGACTCGGGCATTTTTTATCCTGACGCTGAGACAGGACAGAGTGGGAAGGAGCTTCGGGCAGTGCGCTATTCACCGGGCCATTTTTTCTTTCTTTCAGAGACTCTGACCTTTTTTTGTTGGACACCCGCGTAGTGTGGGCCTCAGAAGAAGGCTGGCTGGAATTTGACATCACGGCCACTAGCAATCTGTGGGTTGTGACCCCGCAGCATAACATGGGGCTTCAGCTGAGTGTGGTGACGCGGGATGGTAAGTTATTATCCACAAGCCCCCAACATCCAGCAGGTCATCAGTTTCACGCATTTCCCTTACAGCAGCTGTGATAGAACCGTGGGCTACAGTCAAGTCCTCAACTTCAGGATGGCCTCATTTACTGATTCCGCCATGACTTACATTGAGAACCAAAACCGTTCCCGGAGGCGGCCTAGACAGGAATTGAAAACAGGCTTGGTAGGCCGGGCGCAGTGGCTCAAGCCTGTAATCCCAGCACTTTGGGAGGCCGAGATGGGCGGATCACGAGGTCAGGAGATCGAGACCATCCTGGCTAACACAGTGAAACCCCATCTCTACTAAAAAAAAAAAATACAGAAAACTAGCCGGGCGACGTGGTGGGCGCCTGTAGTCCCAGCTACTTGGGAGGCTGAGGCAAGAGAATGGCGTAAACCCGGGAGGCGGAGCTTGCAGTGAGCTGAGATCTGGCCACTGCACTCCAGCCTGGGCTACAGAGTCAGACTCCGTCTCAAAAAAAAAAAAAAAGAAAACAGGCTTGGGCCACTTGGAGACAGGAGAGTGGTACTGTTTCCAAGAGGATGGCGATGGACGACAGCTTTCCTAGGCAGAGGCAGGTTGCGGGGGATGCAGCGAGTAAGAGAGAGGCAGGCGCATCTGTTGAAATCCTGGTGGATGAACAGGTTTGCAGTACCTGCTCCTCCTGCAGCATCAGAGCCAGCAGCCTGAGGTCCCCACTGCTGATCCGTCCAGCAGGGAGGGAGGATTCATAATCTAGCAGAAACAGGAGAGCCCAGGAGTTCACGCCACTCCTTCATGTAATTCCAAAACTTTAAAAGGAGTGCTTTGATTCTGCCAAAAGGTGCCATCCCACGGGTGCCAACCAAGGTTTGGGGATACATGATTTCTTCTTCACACTCATTCTTAATTATTAGCACTTGGGAAACTAGGAAGTATCCCTTAACTGTTGTAGCTACAGGAAAAAGTTTCTGTGGAATAAAGACATGCATGCTTTGATTTGCCTTAAAGGAGTCCACATCCACCCCCGAGCCGCGGGCCTGGTGGGCAGAGACGGCCCTTACGACAAGCAGCCCTTCATGGTGGCTTTCTTCAAAGTGAGTGAGGTCCACGTGCGCACCACCAGGTCAGCCTCTGGCCGGCGCCGACAACAGAGTCGTAATCGCTCTACCCAGTCCCAGGACGTGGCGCGGGTCTCCAGTGCTTCAGGTGGGTTTGTGGGGAGCCTGCATTTCCAGAAAGCCTTCTTGGCCTCCGAACAAAAGTTGTGTCCACAGTTTCAGATGCTGAGCAGCTTCTGCACAGCAAATCCAAAGGCAGGTAGGCGTCATATGCATGATGGTACCTTGTACAGTCACAGAACATCTACGTGGGTTTGTGAGGGCCCTCAGTGTGGAACACTTGTTACCTGAAGACCCAGGCTGCAGGCATCATGACTGCCGGTTGATCCAGACAAGCATCTTTCTGTTTGGTTACATGTCTCCAACTCTTTTTAAAATTCCTATCAAAACCCTGGGAGCACCTAGTTTCTTTTTTCTAGTTGCGTCATGCTGGGTGGTTATGATGTACAAGCAAACTTGGTACACTTGTGTAATATGAACTTGTATGTGTCAGTGCTCTTGGCTAGAAGGGAAGGAAGGTCAACTCAGCCCCCTAGGATGGATTTCATTGGCTCATTTAACAGAGAGGTTCAGGGGTTCTATCTTTTTTTTTTTTTTTTTTTTTTTTTTGAGATGGATTCTCGCTCTGTCACCCAGGCTGGAGTGCAGTGGCATGATCTCAGCTCACTGCAAGCTCCACCTCCCGGGTTCACACCATTCTCCTGCCTCAGCCTCTCGAGTAGCTGGGACTACAGGCGCCTGCCACCATGCCTGGCTAATTTTTTGTGTTTTTAATAGAGACGGGGTTTCACCATGTTGACCAGGATGGTCTCGATCTCCTGACCTCGTGATCCACCCGGCTAAGCCTTCCAAAGTGCTGGGATTGCAGGCGTGAGCCACCGTGCCTGGCCGGGGGTTCTGTCTTTAGGCATGGCTGGATCCATGGGCTCAGATAATATCAGGAATCTCTCTCTTTTTCTGTTTTTCTATTTTTCTTTGTTGGTGGAATTCTTAGTAAAACTATCTCTATATGGTGGCCAGGAAGGCAACCAGTGGTCCCAAGATTTTGTTACCCTTGGCAACCTCAACCTCAGACAGAGCCCTTCTTCAGTAGAAATCCAGGGCACAATCTGGTTGGCTTGGCTGGGGTTGCGTCCCTCACCCTGAAGCACACTGCTGGGTGGGGAGTGCTCTGATTGGCCAGACCTGAACTGTGTGCTCATCCTGGAGCTAAGGAATAAGGTGAGTTCTGCTCAGAACAGACACGTTCAAAGGGCAAGAGAGAGAAACCAGCTCTACTGCCTGAGTGTCAGCGGAGTGGTCCTTCAGAAATGTTCTCCCTGGCTGGGTGCAGTGACTTATGCCTATCATCCTTGCACTTTGGGAGGCTGAGGCAGGCAGATCACTTGAGGTTGGGAGTTTGAGACCAGCCTGGCCAACATGGTGAAACCCATCTCTACTAAAAAGATTAGCTGGGCGTGGTGGCATGTACCTGTAATCCCAGCTACTCAGGAGGCTGAAGCAGGAGAATCACTTGAACCCAGGAGGCAGAGGTTGCAGTGAGCCAAGATCCTGCCACTGCACTCCAGCCTGAGCGACAGAGCGAGACTCCATCGCAAAAAAAAAAAAAAAACAAAAAAGTTCTCCCCAATGCGTTTTTAGGAAGTGGCATGGAAGTCCACCCATGGAAGCCCAGAAGAAGGGAGAGTGGATGTTCCCTCCCCACAACCAGTCCCATAGCTAGTGAGGATCAAACGGAAACCTGACACTTCTGAGTCTAGTGCGGGTGCTTGCAAGTTCTGAGTTCTGGGGTCCTTTGGCTGTTTAAATAGCTTGAGAATCAACCATAAAGGTGAAGATTGGCAGTGGGATTTGCAGTCAGAGAACTTGTTTCCCTCGTTGCTACCCTGTGATTTTGGACACATTTGATCTGTTTCAGCTTCCGTTTACTCACCTGTAAGATGGGGGTGATGAATGCCTTGCAGATTTGCTGGAATTAAATGAAAAGCATCAAAATCTGGCTCATAATAGCACTCAAAGATTATTTATATGCCATTGTAGGAAGGAGGTTCTCAGGGCATATGTTGGGATCCCTGGAAAAGAAGTAAAACAATTCTGGAGGATGCATTAATTCTTCCAGCTAATTGTACAGAAATGTCATTTTTGGTGGCCAAAGTTAATGCAGCTTCCCAAAGCACCGATTTCTTTTTTGGGAAGCAGTGTCTCCATCTTGGGTTCTGACTTAAATAAACTGTCTCTTTCACCAGTAACTTGGATGTGGAGCTTGAGGATCCACCACCCAGTGTGATGTGACATTTTGCTTCTTGTCATCCTGGTGTTTCTTGGAAGCATCGCTCACAGCACGGGTGTTCCTGTATTCACCACTAGAAACAGCCAGGGTTGGGGTTTTTGAAAAAAAGAAGAAATGCTTGCTTTCCTTTATTCACTTCAGAGGCAGCCTGCTGAATAGAGTTAATAATCTCAGTGTTTTCCTTCAGGCTATGATGATGAAGTCTGCCAATGGTAGGCTTCAATTTATTAATGAACTGTGGTCAGTTTGGTACTGAGACCTCAGACATAGAGGCATCTCTTGAAATGTTGATTGCTTTTTAAAATCAAAATTTCACTTGATTTTATTCAGCATCCCCCCACCCAATGCACACACTAATGTTTTTAAATTGAGAAAAGATGTTGTGTCTGATTTTGATTTTAGCAATATCAACCAATTATTATTTTCCAAGTCCCTTTCAACTTTTTTTTCAATTTGATGAGTTTAAATTAAATATGGATATTCAAGTTGATCTAATTGGTAATAGGTGCAAGTGTCTCTGTTTTTCTCTTGGTCTCCCCGACTGCCCACCTCCCAAGCCAGTACTTCCAAATTTGCTTTGTCCCTTTCAACAATACAAAGGCAAAAGGGTTCATACCAAATCTCTCTGGCCTCACCTATTGAAAGACCCCCAAGAAAGAATGACGACAAAGGATGCTCCCCCCTTCTCATTCTCTTCGAAGATCCTCTAAGTGGTCTGGGAAATTGCTCGTGTCTGCCCCACCGAAGCGCTTCTTTATGTTTTTGGCTCTTGCCTCCTTATTTATTCTTCCATTAATGGGAGTGGACATACTGAGGAAGAGATTCATCTGCCAGAAAAGATTTCCAGAGAGATGGCCTGCTACCTGGAGAGAGGGGCTGTCTGGTTTTCCTCTCCCTCGGGGTCTCTGTGAGGCCAGATGTTGCTGGGCCTTCATGAACCAGGGAGAGATGTTACAGTAACAGAAAAGTGGTGTCCTCTGGCGTGACTGCAGGCAGACTTTCTGCTTGTCAATCTTTTGGAAGGTGGAAGGAAAAGATTTCTTTGTCTATGCTGCCCCCTTCTTCCATGGCGTGCTCCCAGGGAACTGATAGTTCTCCTCCAAAACAACCACCACCAGAAGCAGCCCACCAGGGATCGTCCTGCATCTGGGTAAAGAAGTTAGCATTCATTCATCAAATTGCCTGTCATCAGGGTGAAACGTGGCAAGGAAATAAGAGGCTATTTTTGGAATTGAGCTGTCTATGCCTGAGACAGCAAGACTAGTGCACAACAGGGGAGAGTCCAGGAGCCCCACCGCCCACCAAAATCTACTCGAACATTTGTACTTGGCTTTCAAGCTGGACTTTCCAAACATGTGCACTGGATAGTGGTTTGGATCGACGTCTCCCTGGATGGCTTTCACTCGCCCTTGCTTCTCTGCAGCTGGCTGCTCTAAATGAAGGCTGGATGTTGGCTCTGTCACACTTCTCCGGGGGCTTGGATAGCCTCTGCAGGGTATCATTTATTGTTTTTACACATGTTTGACTTGTCCTGGTCCTAGCAGTCCTTGCCTCATTGGGGATTTTAACCAATCTACCAATTCTTTTTCAGCCTCCATTTCTTACCAGCCTTCTGCTCTTATAGCACCTGTCCTCAGGTTCTGTAGCTCCAGTTTGGTGGTCTCCTCTACTTGCTATCATTCACCCTCTCTTATGGTAGCTCTCACTTGGGGTTCACTATTTTATCTTCTGGGGGGCTGTGATCCACGTGGCCAATCCATGACAAGGTCCATGAACAAATGGCCTTGAAGTTCCACTGGGTGATTCTAAATTTTCATTTGGGTAATTTTCCAGGATCTTTCCAAGACCTCTCTTGAGACAGTGTAGCTAACGCAATTTCAAGTCAGCCAGTAAGTCTGAAGTCTGCTCTGCTGCTGCTGCTGTGATGCAGAATTGGTCTTTGTTTTGATAGATGACAGTTTGGAAACATCTGCACTTTAATGATTCCTGTGAAATTGGAGTAGTCGCTTTCAGTCTTGATGTTTATGTTGTCACTACCAGCTCTGCCAACTGTCTATGACTCAGCAGCCTCTTGAGACCCTGTCTGTCCTTTAGAATGAGTCTGCCATTGCACTAATGCCACCTGTTAGCATTTCTTTTTTGTTTGTTTTTGAGACAGAGTTTCACTCTTATTGGCCAGGCTGGAGTGCAATGGTGTCATCTCAGCTCACTGCAACCTCCTCCTCCCAGGTTCCAGCGATTCTCCTGCCTTAGCCTCCCAAGTAGCTGGGATCACAGGCGTGCACCACCACTCCTGGCTAATTTTGTATTTTTAGTAGAGACGGAGTTTCACCATGTTGGCCAGGCTGTCTTGAACTCCTAACCTCAAGTGATCCACTTGCCTCGTCCTCCCAAAGTGTTGGGATTACAGGTATGAGCCACCGCGCCCAGCCAGCATTTCTTAGAGTAAGTTCTCCTTCCCTTCTTTTCCCACCCACCCAAACATGTATCTTTAAGGACCTTGGGGGAAAATGTGGCTCTAGTACATTCAGAGATTCTGCTGACCTTCTTCTTGATAGTTTACATCTTCTGTCCTTTAAGCTTCCCGGTTAGAACCATTCAGTAGGCTTTCAGCATAAAGTAACTAGGATTCATCTCTTGCAGAACAACTGTTTGAGTAGTTTATTATAACTGTGCAATCTTTTGCTGTACATTTGAAGGAAAATCCAGCCCAGACCAGGAGTCTCATTGTTACAGTGTCCTCGCTCTTTCACCATTGGCTTCCATGGGTTGGGGATAGCCAGAGCTGACTGGGTTGGTCCATCACGGACATTCAAAGCTTGGGAGGAATAGACATGGCTCAGGACTATAAACTAACAGTTTATCGTTCTCCAGGAAAGTTGGGAATCGTAATTTGTCATCATGATCTTAAAGTTTTAGGGCCTGCAGCTTGGCTTGCAGATGTCTTGGTTAAGTAGGGCTTGGTTCAGAGCTTCCTATATGAAATCAAACCTTACTTCTCCATAGACATGGAGGACAGGCATGGCAAATAGTTATCTAAAAGTTAGAATCACCAAAAAAAAAAAAAAAAGAATCAAAAGCTTCACTTCTATCATGCTCAACTCTCGTTCGAGGATAATGGCTATCAAAGAGTGAAAGAGACTGGAAAGTTCCCTTCTACCTTCTCCCAAGGTTCACTCCTTGCAGATGTGCAAATGGCAACAATACTGAAAGGCGATAAGAAGAGGCTTATGCAGGTACCGTGAGATGCCTAAGTCGTTCCCAATCATTGCCAACCCTGGGAGGGCACTGGGGCCAGGAGACTTGGTCTAGGAAGTGGCAGAGAGCATAGAAGGTGCTTAGAGCACAGAGGGTGTTAGAACTAGGTCTTCAAAGGAAACCTTTGTCTATTTGTAGGACAGTTCCATATTCTTTTAGAATCAAGACAAAGGCTGAAAAGAGACCAGAGTCCCGCCCAGATTAAATGGAGCCTTTTGAGATCCTAAAATCTCCCGGAGCAACCAAAAATTAGGGCCCCGCTCTTGCTTCTCAATGTTGACCATCCAAGTTATAAACAAAATCTAGACTCTGAAAATCAAACTGTCCACCCCCACCCCAACCCCATCAATTGTTAGGAGATTACTGACACCAGAAATCAAAACCCAAGTGTGGTCCCGGGCCTCCCATAGTGTCGGTGACACGAGGAGCTGGTACCTGCCGCACATTCCTCAATGGCTGTATTGATTCTGCTGGGAAAGCGGGAGCGAGAGGCTTGCTTTGGATGAGATGGGGCCGATAAGGCCCAGAGATATGGAAAGAGCAGCCAGGCCCACAAAGACAGAGGTGCCACTTTAGCAGCCTCTATGTGGCCCCCACCTTTGTCATTCTAGGAGAGTAGGGAAATTAAAGTAGTGAATTATTCCCTCTGAAAAACAAGTTTCCTTTGGGAAGAGTCTGCAGCCTGGGCTCGGGAAAGCTGGGAAATACATGTGGAGCATGCCGCTTTGTCCAGCCCCCTGCCGTGCTGGTATTTTCTTGGCTGTGTGTGACCTGCTGAGTGGGGACACCCGGCTGAGCTGGCAGGGCCTGTGGGGTCAGCCCAGGGCAACCCGAGTGGCCCCTCTGCAGAAGCCCTGGTGAGGAGACGGCTCCCTGCCCACCTCTCTCCCTCTCCCTCCTTCTCACCTGCTTTCTGTGGTGTCCCTGACATTCTCTCTCTTCTGCCTTTGTTTCCCTTCTCCCTGTCTTGCCCTTGTTTCTCTCTCCTCCTCTACTGAAGTTGCAAAGCACAGCACGCAGGGTCACTGGGACCCAGGCTGGCTCTGGCTGCCGTGACTCAGCGCACCCGCCCTGGGAGCCCCAGGCTTGCTGCAGCACCCTCGTCCCGCCATGCTCACAGCAGCAGCTGCGTGGTGGCCCTCCAGCCCCGCAGTGCAACGTCCCCACACAGTGCCTGCCTGAGATCAGGATAGTGGCTGCACTCTTGCCTTCTCCTCTGGGTCTCATACCTGTGGGACTCTCCTGGCCTCCATTGCCAGGGAAGCCTGCCTGTCACTGGCCGGTCATGGCATATAGAGATGGAGCTTCAGAGCTAAACAAACAGTGGGCTCCTTTGCACTTTGCTGTGTGCGTGGCTCTTCAGGAGGGCCAGATAAAAAGGGTGCTGGATGGAAGTAACCCAGGTGTTATCCTTAGTGTGGGGTGTGACCCCTGCATTGGGGGTACAGGCAATGTGTACAGTGCGTGTGCTGCTGCCTGGGGACATGGCTTCTGTGCGGAAGTCCCAGCCCAGCTAGCCACCTTCTATTGGGGCCAAGGGTGCCCTGTCCTCACTGCACTGGATGAGAGAGCTGCTCTGCAGTTTTCGGTTTGCCTTGGGACGATTAGGATGCCCTGCCCCATCACTGTCACATGGGCCCAGACAGCTTCCCGTTTGTTTTCTCCTGTAGAATGTCTCCTCAGTCATCACAGGGGAGCCAAGGACTTAAGGTTGGGGAGCAGAGGCTGTCAGCAAGGAAGCTGATTGTCAGGGCCAAGACCCAGCAACTGAGATGAGAACTCCCCACCAGAACTGAGCGGACTGTAGGAGCTCAGCAGAGCCTGTGTGGAACGTGCACCTGCAACAGGAGGAACAGGGGCAGGAAGATGCTAGCGGACAGAGAAAGGGGATCAGCCAGAGGCGTGTGTGCTGGGAGCTGCAGTATTTACCCCTGATGGCCCCCAGGAAGGGAGCTGTGCCCCTCCACCACCACCCTCAGAACAGGACTCTCAGATGTGAAAGCTCAGTTGTGTCTCAAGGACAAGGAGACTCCATCACTGTGTCCTCTCTCCCATCCATCCGCTGGACTCCAGAAAAATGCACCTCCATATGGCTCCTTTCAAGTTGGCCCCCAACCCCTCCCAGGTGTACTGGCCCCCAGGTAACCTGGAGGAATGACAGATAATGAAAGACACACCTGGGGCTTGGGAGAGGGATGTCAGAGCCATGGCTGGACCTGATGCTTTATTCCAAGATGAATTCTGCATTGGAACACCCCGGTCTCTTATGGTAGAAAATGGCAGGTACTTCCACACGGTCCCGCCATTGGGAATGGATGGGACACTTAGGCCTATTTCTCTACCACTGAATTCATTGTGCAGAAGGCCTAAATGACATGCAAGCCTCCCTTGGCCAAGTATTGGAAAAATGAAGGCTAATTATTGGAAACATAAAGGCTTCATAAAGGACATGCTTTGGGCACCACAGCTGGGACCTCTCTGCCCAACTCTATTCTTCTTCTGAGGGGGATGGTGCCTGTCTCTGCCACCTTCTTTTCCACTACAGATGATGGAGATTCTTGCTGAAGAACTTTCCTTAGGGAGAACAGGCATGTCTGTCTTGGATCATTTTAAAAAACAAAACAAAACAAAAAAAACCAGGTCTTGCTCTGTTGCCAGGCTGGAGTGCAGTGGCATGATCTCAGCTCACTGCAACCTCTGCCTCCCAGGTTCAAGCGATTCTCCTACCTCAGCCTCCCGAGTAGCTGGGATTACAGGCACGTGCCACCATGACCATCTAATTTTTTGTATTTTTAGTAGAAACAGGGTTTCATCATGTTGGTCAGGCTGGTCTCAAACTCATGACCTCAAATGATCCACCTGCCTCGGCCTCCCAAAGTGCTGGGATTACAGGCGTGAGCCACCATGCCCGGCCTGTCTTGGATCTTTAGAGTTCATCTCCATCCCCGAAGGGAGTTTTAGAAGCTTCCTGTATGATGGGCTCCACTTACCTGTCCCACACTGTGAGATGAAACTCATTTAAATCTCATGTCCAAAGCCATTTTTTTTTCTACAAATACTTTGTGTGTGTGTGTGTGTGTGTGTGTGTGTGTGTGTGTGTTGAGGGGTTATAAAGGAAAGCAGAATGTTTTATCATGGTTTTTGCTTCAGTGGCTTTAGGACAAATTAAAAGTCAACTCTGGTGCTAGGAAAAAAAAAAAAAAACTTCCACTTAAAACCCGTGTTCAAATATCTGTAATGTTCATTTGGAGAAGAGAGGAAGGATTTGGGCTTTTTAATACTAATTGTACCTGAACGTTTCCCTATGGAAGCAGTTTATTAAAAGGGACAGAAACCTGTGCTGCTAAAGGCAATTAACATCTGATATATTCAAAGCTCAAAAGTCTTTAGCCAGGGGAATGCTTCTCCCTGCGTAGGAGCAGGCCAGGGAATTACCTTCTGCTTATGGAAGGAATCGTCCTGGGGGGGCTTTTATGGTTGTTGGATTTTGTCATCTGTGTCACCTGATCACTCAACAGTTTTTTGCCCAAACCCACCTATGGCTGGGCCCTGCTTGTCCAAGTTGCCCTGGATAAGCACCTGGGGCCTTGTCTTGAGGGGGAAAATCACCTCTGGGCAGCTGGTGCCCCCGCCCTCGAGGGGGACCAGATTTCATTGTGCGTTCAACTTTGAAAAAGCCAGATCCCTTGAAAATGTCTCTCAGAACCAATACTGGGCCTTGACTGCAGCTGTGTCTGGGGCTGCTGGAGAGCCTTGCTGTCCCAAGACAGACTTGGTGTCTCAACAGGGCAATAGCACTACCTGTGTGTGAGCCTCTTGTCTAGAGGGCAGTGGTTCCAGTTCTGGTGTCACAGGTGCACGTGGACAGCCAGGGGCCTGATCTCGGTGACTTTGATTCATGGGTCTGGGATTGGGCTGAGAACTCTGCACTTTAGAGAAGCTGCCTGATGATCCCCAGTATTCGGCATAGGCCACCCACAAGTCACACACTGAGAGCTCCTGTCCCGGCAACGGGGGAGGCTCCTGTGTCTTGGGTCTGCTTCTGTGATTTTTGGTTTGTTGCCTCTCTCTAGCTCTCTCATTTTCTTTCTCTGCCCTGCCCTTGACTGGTGAACCCATTGGGGCAAAGCTGTGTTACCTCCCTTTGTCCCACTGGAGTGACCATGTTCCTGTTGAATTGTCACCACATACATTTCCACTGGCCCTCTTCAGCCCATTCATCAAAACCAATACCAAGGGCAGTGGGAGTGAGGGGAAAGATTTTTCTGTAATCTGTCAATCTGTTAAAAAAAAAAAAAAAAGTGTGTCAGTGTAATTCCATGCAGAACCCAGGGTACCGACCCTGAATTGCAGACACAAGTCTTCCGAGGAGCGTCAACCTTCACAAATATTTATACGTTCTTTGCCAGCACTTAACGTGAAATTATAAGGAAATTTAAGCATGGCCTGAGAGTATCTGTAGGAAGAAAAACAGGAGAGTTGAATTCCTCCCTTTCCTCTCTCTGGCCCTGATCCTTACTTAACAACAACAATGCCAGTGTCTGGCTCTAAAAGGAATAGCTGTTCTTACAGAGAAGGTTCTCTTTGTTGAGCATTGAGAGAGTCAGATCAACAGCAGGTTCACAGAAACCCAGAACTGCTGGTGAAGTTAGAAGCAAAGCCCTTTGACTATGTCATCTTGGTTCCATCCAGCAGAAAAAGAAACTGGAAATCCAGACATAAAGTGGTCTCTGCCTGTGTTCTGCCAGCAATTCTTCAACACCGATTAAGTGTCCTACAATTCAGTCCAATTCTTTTTTTTTTTTTTTTTTTTTTTTTTTGAGACAGGGTCTTGCTCTCTCACCCAGGCTGGAGTATGATGGCATAATCAGGGCTCATTGCAGCTTCAACCTCCAGGGCTCAAACAGTCCTCCCATCTTAGCCTCCCAAATAGCCAGGACCACAGGCACACACCACCATGCCCACCTGATTTTATATTTTGTAGAGACAGGGTCTATATTGCCCAGGCTGATCTCAAACTCCTGGGTTCAAACGATCTTCCCGCTTTAGCCTCCAATAGTGCTGGGATTACAGGGATGAGCCGCCACATCTGGCCTCAGTTTACTTCTGATGATAGCCACCTGGAGTTAGTTTAGCCACAGACCCAAGTTAAAGAGCAAGGTCCCCAAGGAGACAGCTTTCATTTCAGACACCAGGCACAAGTGAGGTCCACAGGGCAGCCATGCTTCTGTCTGTCTTGCCTACAAATTTGGGAGTTCACATGACCGCCCTTCACGTTTGATAATTTGCTGGAACAATTCACAGAACTCAAGAAAGTGCTATACTTACTCTCATAGTTTTATTATAAGGGGTATGACTCAGGACCAGCCAAATGAAGAGACTCTTAGGCAAGGTCACGGGGATAGGCATGGGTAGGTGGAGCTTCCACACCCTTTTGGGTACACTGTCCTCTTGAAACATCAGTATGTTCACCAACCTGGAAGCTCCACTGAGCCTCACTGTCTAGAGTTTTTATGTGGGGTTTAGTTGCTCTGCACAACTGAATCATTGGCCACATGATTGAACTCTATCTCAAGCCCCCCAGAGGCCAGGCTAAGCCAAAGTTCCAACCCCCTAATCTTGTGCTTGGTTTTTTTGGTAACTAGCCCCCATCCTGAAGCCAGTGAGGCCCTAGAGAGAGTGTGGGGCTCACCGTGTACAATCTAGAGCCTCAGGAGCGTAACAGAGACACTCAGGAAAGTCCAAGGGTTGTCAAAGCTTGGTGCCAGGAACTGGGGACAAAGACCAGATATATTTATTATTTTCACACTGCCCATGTCTGCTGGACCTTGGAAAGAAAGTTGTTGGTAGAAATCTTTGCTTTTTACATGACCAGATGGTGCCAAGATGGGCTTCATGGAGACTTTGGTCCCTAGCACAGAGAGGGTATTTTGGAGGAAGCTTACTTCACCAGCAGAATGAGGTGGGATGGGGAAAATTCCAGACTCAGACTGTAACTAGTGTGATCATGTAGTTTATCATCTAACCCAGGACACCTTTAAGAGCACAGGATGTTAGGACCTTGGGGTCTTCAGGAGACCCCCCTGTTGCACCCATCTGGCAGGAAAGGAAAGAGTGAATGGAAGACTGATGGAGGAGGGGGCGGGTAGTTAGGAGGGCCAGGCCTGGCAGTACCACACATGCCTTCTTCCCCACATTCATGGGCAGAATCCAGGCACATGGCCACACCTAACTGCAGTGGGAAATGTCGTCTGGCTGTGTGCTCAGGAGGTTGATAGAGGATGTGGGTTGCCAATAAACACGTCGCAGCCGTCACATGGTTGTTCCTGGAATATGTGAAGCCGGCTGCTTCCTCGGGGCCTCCACATTGTCATTCACACTCTAGGAAATTCTCTCACCCCAGATGGCCTCGTGCCTCACTCCGAGGCTCCTCCTTTGCTTAGAAGATACCTTAACAGAAAGACAAGGCCAGGTGAGGTGACTTACACCTCTAATCCCAGCGCTTTGGGAGGCTAAAGCAGGAAGATCACTTGAGCCCAGGAGTTCAGGACCAGCCTAGGCAACATAAACACCATCTATACAAAGTATTTAAAGAATTGGCCGGGTGTGATGTACACCCAGCTACTCGGAAGGCTGAAGTGGGAGCATCACTTGAGCCCGGGAGGTGGAGGCTGCAGTGAGCCATGATCACACCACTGCACTCCAGCCTGGGCAACACAGTGATACCCTGTCTCAAAAAGTTTAAAACCCACAAAAACAAAAAAAATCCAGACAAACTTGTCAACACTACGTGAGATAGCACACTGCCACTCTGCACTCTCTATGCCCTAACTATTGAGTAATAACTTAGCTAGTTGGGGTTTTTACTAGTCAGAATTCTCCAGAGAAACAATCAATAGGATATATAGAGAGATATATATAGGAGGATATTTATTATGGGAATTGACTCAGGCAATTATGGAGGCCAAGAAGTCACATGAGCTGTTGTCTGCAAGCTGGAGAATGAGAAAAGTGGGTGGTGTAATTCGATATGAGTCCAAAGGCTTGAGAACCAGGCAAGCCAATGGTGTAAGTCCTAGTTGGAAGTCAAAGCCCTGAGTACTGGGGAGGGCCGCTGGTGTAAGTCCTGAAGTCCAAAGCCCTGGGAACTGGGAGCTCTGATGTCCCAGGGCAAGAGAAGACAATGACCCAGCTCAGTAAAAGAGAATTTGCCCTTCCTCTGTCTTTTTGTTCTCTCTGGGCCCTCAACAGAGGAGATGACACCTACCCGTGTTGGTGAGGGCAGGTCTACTTAGTCTACTGACTCAAATACTTATTTCTTCCAAAAGTACCTTCACAGACACACCCAAAAATAATGTCTTACCAGTTGCCATGCTCAGTAGCTTAAACCTGTAATCTCAGCACTTTGGGAGGCCAAGGCAGGAGGCTTGCTTGAGGCCAGGAGTTCGAGACCAACTTGGCAACATAGCGAGTCCCCATCTCTACGTGACAAATTAGCTTGTTATGGTGGCCCATTCCTGTAGTCCCAGCTGCTTGGGAGGCTGAGTGGGAGGATCATTTGAGCCCAGGAGATCAAGTCTGCAGTGAGCCGTGATGGTGCCACTGTGCTCCAGCTTGGGTGACCTAGCAAAACCCTGCTACAGAAATAGATGTTTTATCAGCTACGTGGTCTTTCCGTAGTCCAGTCAAGTTGATACAAAATTAGCTATCACAGTGCTCTAGATTGCACGCAGTAGAAGCAGACTCTAATGAAAGAGAAAAATAACTCAAGGATACCAGGGAACTTACCCAATCAACAAAAAGGCTGGAGACTTAAATTCAGGAAATCAAGGCTCAGATCTAGTCATGGGACAATGTGCTTTGGATCCCACCAATGGGGTCATCACCCTAGATACTGGCTGCCATTCTGCCCATTCTTGATTTCACCTTTGAGTCACTCCCTCAGGTTATATACTGCAGGGTGGAGACATTTGACTGGCTTTGATGAAGTCATGAGTCCATACTTCAGATGCTAGGGGACAAAGAGGGGAGCCATCTGTCATGGGAAATGGGGCTCTGAACCCCTCCTATCTAGGTATTCCCCCACGTGGGAAGTGTTCCTGAAAGCTGGGTAGCAAAAGCAGTAAATATCCACTACAGCTGGGTATGGAATTCTAGATTGATGGCATCATTTTCATATTATTTAATTTTTTAATGTGTATTTTTGTTAAGTTTGCTATCCAATTTGTGTTTATTTGTAAATAATTTTTATCTCTGGGTTGCTTTTAAGATTTTATGTGTTTGATATAGTTTCACTAGATGTGGCTAGATAAGAATGTATCTGATCTACTTGGAACTCACAGGGCCTTTTCAACTTAAAGATGTTTGCCTTTCTTTAGTTCTAGAAAATTCCCAGTCATTATGTCTTCAAATACTATTACTCCCCTATTACCGTCTTCAGAAATTCCTATTAGAAATATGTTGGACTTTTCATTCTCTCTTCCTTGTCTTTTTACAGAGAGAGAGTCATATATTTTGGCCATTTGACTCTGTGGTATATTTGAAGAGATTTCTTCAAATATACTGTGGGATTCTTTAATTCTGTCTTTAGTTGTGTGTAATTTGATGCTCATCTGTTTAATGTATAACTAATCTGTTAAGTAATCTGTTTAATCTGTTAATTAGACAACTAATGTTTAACCTGTTTAATCTGATTTTCAGTTTTATCTAATCTGATTTCATTGTTATTTTCAATGATTATGGTTTTTATAAAGTTCTATTTGACTCTTTTTACATCTACCTGTTCTTTTTTCATGTTTTTTCCCTATAATTTTGCTTTAGGTTTCTAGTCCTGCTTGTCTTCCTTCCATTATTTTAGGTATTCTTCCTTTTTTTCTCTAGTTTTTGTTTGTTTTTAGTTTTGTTACTGTTTTGGTATTCTTCCTTTAGAGCTTAGTTCAGACGACTCTTATCCACAATCTGGGGTCCTCTGGGTCCTCCCTTGCATTCCAGCCATACTCTTGTGAGACTTTGTGTGGTTGATTCATTTTTGTTCAGGGGTTCTTTTCAGTGGGAAGTTTCTGTCTCATGGTGATAAGTGGTTGATTGTGTTTTACTGAGAGTCCTTGTCCTGCATTGTGAAAATTTCCCTCCAGGGCTTCTCTGGGACTCTTGAAGTTACAGGCAGGGTGGTTCTATTGGGTAACATAGGCAGGTGGAGAGGATGAATAAATTTAGAATTATAAACCACCTAAAAATGTTGCCCGTCTCTTCTCCCAGTATAGGCCACTGGCCTGAGTTACTGTTTGTCCCTTTTCCTTAAAAAATCATGAAATCTGGTGGGGCATGGTGGTTCACACCTGTAATCTCAGCACTTTGGGAGGCTGAGATGAGCAGATCACTTAAGGTCAGTAGTTCGAGACTAGCCTGGCCAAAGTGTTGAAACCCCATCTCTACTAAAAATACAAAAAATTAGCTGGGCATGGTGGCTCACACCTGTAGTCCCAGCTACTCAGGAGACTGAGGTAGGAGAACTGCTTGAGTCGGAGAGGCAGAGGTTGCAGTGAGCCGAGATCGTGACCTTGCACTTCAGTCTAGGTGACAGAGCAAGACTGTTTCCAAAAAAAAAAATTTTGCATGTTCTCTCCTGCTTCAAAGCCAGGAAGACTGGGAGTTAGAAGTTAGAAAATCAAGTTCAAACAGGCCTTCAACAATTAGGTGACTTATTGGCTTATGTAGTTGAAAAGGGAAGGGATAGCCCGCAAATGACCTAGGCTCTTACACCCACTGACATCTCACATTAGACGACCTTTCTCTAAAGCCTTCTCCTTGCCTTTTATCCTTCCATCCTCTCTAGAACTCTCAAACACAACTCCAGATTGATTAATCCTTTAGAATCACAGCTCGAAATGTTGCTGTCCAGCTCAAAAGCCTGCAATGGCTCACTTTGAGCCGCTGGTGGGAAGTCCGAAGCATTGTGGTTGGCAGCCTAGGCCATTCATTTCTCCAGCTTTATCTCATCTGACCCTGCTTGACACATCCTTAAATCCATTCCAGCAGAACTCTTCTCTCTTCCTCTCACTCCCACTCCCACTCTGAACTGTCCCTTCTCTGAAGGGACATTTGCCTGTGGCCCTTGCCTATGTGATATTTGCCGATGGCCTTTGCCCGTAGCATCCCTGTTCTGGTTTGTACTGGAGTTATTTGGTGTCTGTTTCACACCACCCCTTTGTTCACTAAGTTCTTGGAGGAGGAAAGCCATGTCTGACTTACCTTCTATTTGCCGTGGTGCCAGGCAGAAGGCATGTCACAGAAGAATCGCTCCAGTGGGTCTCAGTGAATCGGGGCCCTCCCAGTGCTCTTGCTGGTGAATGAGTGAAGCCAGGCTAGCGGTTCCTGTGCTGCACAGGGTGGGCATGTGCACTTCAGCAGAGTCTCATGAGGAACCACTGGCTCAGTATTATTGCATTAGCACACAAGGGCTCAACCCTGGCAGTGAGGTGGGAGTACAGCCAGAGAGAGCATTGCCCCTGCACGGTGTCTCCCTCTCCCTCTTCTCCTGGTTAGGCCCCACTCCATCATTACTCTTCCTTCAGGATACCCTCCTGGCCTGGCAGCTGTCTTTAAAGTCCCTGTGCAGCTTCAAAATGGTCCCTGTTTGGACGGCAGCAGATCCTGCCTAGTACCATTGTCTGATCACGTGAATGTGACGCCTTCCCAGTCAGGCGCCTCTGGGGTGTACCGGGCAAGTTGGCCCAGTCTTCCATAGGCCTAGCATGCAGCAGGGCTCACAACATACCTCTGTTGCTCAAAGGTGTCCAAGTCACCCTGTGCCCAGTACTGACCCCAGGGGAGACAAAACAGACTCCATAAGACATTCAAGCCAACAGTCAGGAACCTGATATAGCTGTTGGGTGGCCACACTTGTGTCTAGGAGGCTGTCCTGAGCCCAGTCTGCGCCTGGCATGTGGCAGACTCTCTGTGAAGGAATTAATGAGTTGATGGGTGCGTCTTTTGATCTCCTCCAACAGATTACAACAGCAGTGAATTGAAAACAGCTTGCAGGAAGCATGAGCTGTATGTGAGTTTCCAAGACCTGGGATGGCAGGTGAGTTCTCCAGACATGGAGGACAAAGGTCCTTTCTCAGCAGTTTACTCTCATCTGAATGGTGGCAGCCATCACCAAACACCCAGAGCTTGAAGGCTGAGCTGCTTCCTTCCATGGAAGTCCTGAGGAGCCCTCCCCAACGCTCAGGGTCCTGGAGTGAGGCAGAGGAAGCTTAGTCTGTGGGGACCAAGCGCTCCAACACCTTCCTAGGGTGCCTGAGCTCTGTGA
The DNA here is from genome assembly GCF_003255815.1 of Theropithecus gelada. NCBI lineage: Eukaryota > Metazoa > Chordata > Mammalia > Primates > Cercopithecidae > Theropithecus > Theropithecus gelada. The sequence continues at coordinate 10,822,186 of NC_037671.1, forward strand.
TCCCTCAAAAATCAGTAGCCACATTTCCCAATACTCTTACCTCATCCTTTCAAAGCCCATAAGACATATATTTATTTGGGCATTTAAACGAATTTTAATTGAGACAGGGTTGGAAAAAAAATTAACTAATGGTTAACTTCTCCAATGGCTACAAACTGGCTCACCCAAACGATGCAGAAGCACACACGTTTGCCCCATACCTGAGAGCCACCACTAGTTTGTAAGGAAGGCAGCAAATTTCATCATAGGTGGTGAGCAATAAAAGATAGCTTCCATATGCAGGTGGCACTACTTCCACAGGAGCACCGTGGGCTCCTGGAGGGGCTATCTTGGGTCCAAGCACATATTGCTGGCAACCTACATGCTTCCAGGTAGCAGCTGAGGCCCTGTGGGCCTCTGCAAGGAGCGAGGGTTCTGGGGTCAGATCGACCAGGTTCACTTCCCAGCATTGCCAATCAAATTCCTAAGCCTTCCTGCATCTGTCTCCTTGCCTGGCCAATGTGAAAAATACCTTTTCACAGCATTCCTGAAAAGCACAAATCGTGTGAGAAGTGCATGCTAATCTTTTCTTGCTTCCTTTGCATTAAATCAAGGACTGGATCATTGCACCCAAGGGCTACGCTGCCAATTACTGTGATGGGGAATGCTCCTTCCCACTCAACGCACACATGAATGCAACCAACCATGCGATCGTGCAGACCTTGGTGAGCTTTCGGAGACTCTGTTTTCTAAGTGGGAGTAAGCTGAGACCAGGTGTCATTTCTAAGGTACCTTTCTCCCCTTCTGTTTTGGAACAGGTTCACCTTATGAACCCTGAGTATGTCCCCAAACCGTGCTGTGCGCCAACTAAACTAAATGCCATCTCAGTTCTTTACTTTGATGACAACTCCAATGTCATTCTGAAAAAATACAGGAATATGGTTGTAAGAGCTTGTGGATGCCACTAACTCGAAACCAGATGCTGGGGACACACATTCTGCCTTGGATTCCTAGATTACATCTGCCTTAAAAAACACAGAAGCACAGTTGGAGGTGGGACGATGAGACTTGGAAACTATCTCATGCCAGTGCCTTATTACCCAAGAAGATTTTAAAGGACCTCATTAATAATTTGCTCACTTGGTAAATGACGTGAGTAGTTGTTGGTCTGTAGCAAGCTGAGTTTGGATGTCTAGTGCAAGGTCCGGTAACTGCAGAAACCACCGTGAAGCTCTTCCTCCCCTCCTCCCCCAAAAACCCACCAAAATTAGTTTTAGCTGTAGATCAAGCTATTTGGGGTGTTAGTAAGTAGGGAAAATAATCTCAAAGGAGTTAAATGTATTCTTGGTTAAAGTATCAGCCTGTTCAGTACTGTCTATCAAAGGTAGATTTTACAGAGAACAGAAATTGGGGAAGTTGGGGGAACGCCTCTGTTCAGATTTCATTCCCAGGAAGTTTAATTTCATACATGACCCACAGCCCAGGCCACAGCCAGGGCTCCATGGGGCGCCTTTGTCTCAGTCATTGCTGTTATATGTTCATGCTGGAGTTTTGTTGGTGTGAATAGATACTTATTTCTGCCAAAAATACCATTTCTACACCTCAGTCCTCCATTTGCTGTACTCTTTGCTAGTACCAAAAGTAGACTGATTACACTCCGAGGTGAGGCTGCAAGGTGAAGGCAATGCTGCACCTCTTCTTGATCAGAACGGTTCTTTGACCAGCACATTAACTTCTGGACTGCCAGCTCTAATATCTATTTCAGTAAAGCAGTTCTCTGCCTGTTTACTATACAGCATACCATGCCACAAGGTTAGAACCAACAAAGAAGATAAAATGAGGGTGCCCAGCTTGTAATAGTGATAGGGGGATAAGCGTGCTGTTTATGAACTGAAATCATGATTTCCTTTGTAGAAAGTGAGGCTCAGATCAAATTTTAGAATATTTTCTAAATGTCTTTTTCACAATCATGTACTGGGAAGGCAATTTTATACTAAACTGATTAAATAATACATTTATAATCTACAACCGTTTGCACTTACAGCTTTTTTTGTAAATATAAACTATAATTTATTGTCTATTTTATATGTTTTGCTGTAACATTGAAGGAAAGACCAGACTTTTTTTTTTTTAAAAGAGTTTATTTAGAAAGTATCATAGTGTAAACAAACAAATTGTACCACTTTGATTTTCTTGGAATACAAGACTCGTGATGCAAAGCTGAAGCCACGCTTGACAGTTGTGCTTCTCTAGGAGGTTGGGTTTTTTAAAAAAAGAATTATCTGTGAACCACACATGATTAATAAAGATTTCCTTTAAGGCAGAGGTTGGTTGAGATGCTGCTGTTATCTTCTGCCTCAGACAGTATAAGTGGTCTTGTTTGTAAGATTGCTACCACCAGTTACTTTGGGCCAAGTATCCACATCCCCTTGCGCGTGGGAGGTGGGTGAAGGGTGTTGGACACAAAGTGGTTATTACGGGAAATAGCTCGATGGTAAAAGAACAAACACCTTAGAGCTTAGTCCTATAAGTGCTTATTCCCGAAGGAGATAGTAAAAGTGTTTAATCACAAGGATAGCATGAGTTACAGGACACTGGCATCAACAGCTGCCACAGCCGTGCACACCAGGGCCAGAGCAGTCCCGCTGACATCTGTCTTTGGTCTTGAGCTCAAATGCATCCCATTCTTCATACATTAGAAGGTCGACCTCCTTGAAGCAGACCAAGTATAGCAAGCGTCTAAAAGGACTACTGAGGAACAGAATCTGGAACTCTAGTTAGGGGCCTCCAGCAGGGCTGCAGAGCCTCCCTGGACCCACACCTGAGAAAGCCTGTCTGGTCTTGTCGCCCCAGGTGACAAATACAACTCCTTGTGGAATTTTCCATGCCTACCCTTTCTAAGGAAGACATCCAATCTTAAAGTTCACGTAGACTGGCTTCGTGTTAACATGATGAACTAAAGAAACGTTTCACCCCATGAGAAACAGAAGGATCCCTGAACAGGAACTGATTTGACAAGTATGGACACGTCAAGTTATGGCATCAGCATTGTCTTACTCAGGCACAGTCAGAAGTAACGCTGCTTTCATTATGGCTAACCTCTCACATTGAGAGAAGTCTTCACAGACACAGAAGCTCCAGCAGTGGCCGTGAAGGTATCTTCCAGAGGTGTGGGGTTTTGCATTTAAATCTGCTCCACGCTACAGACCAACCACAGTACTGAGTCAACTGTGACCTTAAGATCAGAGGAACGGCAATACTGCCACAAGGCCACCTTTCCAGAATTCGTGGGCAGTTAAACTATGCTTTGGATGTGCTTTCTTTCACCAAAATCACTCAACTCAGGAACCAAAAATAGTCCAGCAATTTGATTTCCCTCAACTCTATTTCAGTCTCAAAGGAAACCATTTAAATTTCATCAAGAGAAGGTCAAAGGGGATATATCGCCACTGAAAATAGTTTACACAGTGACCATGAGTTACACATTTACTTGGAGAAACTTAATAAAGAATCTGTAGAGTGTGTTGGCTTGGAACACACACACACACAAAGAAGATACCACACACTTAGTATGTTCTGCTTTCTGAACAGCCACCACCGGGAACCCAGTGGCCTCTGTGGGACTGAACTCCTAAATGCGGGGTGCAGGAGCCGGGCAGGAGAGGTGACTTCCAACTGTGTTTCTAGAGTTCGTCTTTCGCTTGGCCCAGGACAAAGCGGTGTAACGAGTCAAGGTCTCTGCCTCCACTGTGCTCACTGACTTTCTTCCCTCCTCGGAAAAGCAACAATGTGGGGTAGCCTCGTACCTTAAACCAAAAAAGAAAAAAGGTTGCAAACCAGCGGTCCAGATCACATACAAATTGCTTCCTAAATAAAACCAGATACACCCCTACTGTCGTGGCTGGAAAATTCTGTGGCTAATTTTTAAAGGTATATATTCCATTAAAAGAGGAGCAGACTATTTAGAAAGCAAAGCCGTGGGGCACTTCTGAATTCAAAATGACATCATTAAAGATCAGCATCAAAGGAATGATTTTACCCTAAAGTAGACCCTTTCAGTCTTTACTGTGCCCACGATCACCTGCGGATCTGGTGAAGATGCAGATTTGGATTCAGCAGGCCTGGGAGTCTGCATTTCCAACGACCTCCCTTGCGATGCCCTGGTGGTCCGCAGACCAGACCATGAGAGCAAGATCCTCTTGAGGATACATTTTTCAGTTGCAACTCGTTTCTAAGACTTTTAGGGCACAAGAAACAACTGGTATCTTTTAATGATAAGGAAACTATGTCTGGGTTACGTCTATTCTCCATCTAAAAGGCTCCAAAAGTGTTTGAATAACACAAAAGGAGAAATAAAAATGACACATCTTCCAGGCCATCAGATTGTGCTAACAGCTTGGAATGAAGGCAGTAGTTAACCCAAGCACAGGACCGACTTGCTGGCATGGCCCTTTCAGAAAGGAGGTTATGTTGAAATGATTCTGAGATTCAGCCCCTGCATTTTAGAATGCTGGCTTATGTGTGGAAAATGAGCGACTCGGGTATTTATGGCGAAGGCTACAGATCACTGGTCAATCATCAAGAGTAGCGGTGTGGGAAGCCCCCCAGTCTATGGTGTGGGGTCTGTTACTTCATGGCCTTATACTCAGACAGGTTTTCAACTGAAAACCTGCACTGAAACATGGATACTAACTAAGAAGTGGGCGGAGAAGAATGCCCTTCCTTCAAGAGAGGATCTCTTTTGCTTCTCAAAACAACTCAAAGGGGACATAAAAGCCACATTGTTGAGAAGATGAGGGCAGAGCGAGTGATCGTGGTTAAGGCACAGTTCCCTCGGGATCTGCTCCCATAAGCAGCCATCCGAGCACCCACCGAGTACTTGCTGCAAATACTCCGTTCCGCAGTGCAGTCTACTTCAGCGATCTTGACCCCTGCCAGGCCAGGGAATTCCTTTCTAGAGAGTTCCTCCCAAGTAGGAGCCAGATTCTTACAATGACCACACCTAGGAAGAGAAAAAGGACAGCTGGTTGAAATCCTGGGTCAAGATCATTCACCTACACTTTGCTGCCAAGACAAGCCCTGCTTCTTCTGTATGGGACAAACACGTGCCTAGAGATTTGTAAAACACCAAATTCTCCCACTGGGTGCACATTAACTCTTCCTCCTCCTCCCATCCCAAACGAAGAACCCAAACGTTGATCTAAGGTAGACTTTCAGACAACGTGACAGAAGCAAGCCAGTCTGAAAACAAGTTGAGATTCTGAGACCATTCCCATGCCATGGTCAACTGCACTAACTGGTTTATGAAAGCACCAGGAGCAGAGGAACAGGGAAGACAGCAGATGCCACACAATTTCTTAAAAAGTCACTTGAATGCCAAAGACATTTTAGATTTGATCGCTTAGGGTCTCAGAAGTTCAAAACCATTTTAAGGCCTCCTTGGTACTTCAGCGATTTGGGGTGAGCATCAAGGCCATGACTAAGTTTGGTTCAAACCCTCCCTTCTACCCGACTCTGTTCCCTTGTCTCTTCTGACCCCCTCCTGCCGTATGGATGGCTCCCCTTCAGCCAAAGGGGATCCTCTTTCTTGATACTTGATCTATGGAGCTTTAGGTTTTTAAAAGTTGAAAATGATTTGAAAGGCATCGCTACGGTTCGTTTGAGTCCTGTGCTTATTAACTTTTTACCCCTATGGTTAGTTTCTCAGGAATATGTGGAGCGTAACAAAAAGAAAACTAGCGCCTTTATCATGTTTAGATAAAGAATTTAATGTTGTCCTAAACCCTCTGCTTTTCCAAATGGATTGTTTTATTTGTGAAGACAAAAAGTTACTCCCATTTTTTCAGCTGAGGGAACTGGGGTTCAAAGGAATTAAAGGACATTCACAGTAAGTCTTAGAACCAAGGTTGTCTGGATCTCACACTATCTGCAATCCATTTCTGCTCTGGTCTCCAAGACAGTGTGGCACGCAGGTCCAGGAAACTGCGTAGCATACTGAATGGCTCTAACAGACTCTACTGGATTTCTCTACAAAAGAAATCTGACTACTTAAAAGAACCGAGGAGCAAAACTACATCATGACACTCATTGTTTCGCCAAAAAAAAAAAAAAAAAAAAAAAAAACCCATCTATTTGGAAAAGTGCAGATACCACAACACTGAATATGGCCATCATAATTTGCCTCAATTTTTATGTTTTCTCCAAAGTTGATAGAACTTTACATTAGCCTCATTCTCCATATATAATTAAGGCCACTGAAGTTTAACATATTTGAATATAGGAGCATAATGATAACGGTTCCTTATTTCCTACAACATGACCTACATGTAAATGCAACACGTGCCCAACATTGAGTCTAGAGGGGTGGCAGATGAGCTGGAAAACATGATGTGACTTAGTACACATGGACAAAGTAGTTTCTAATTAAACAGTCACTTACCATGGAGCATAAAACTTGATGAAGGTTATTCCTTCTGCAATGGTGTCATCGAAGTTATTTTCAGTGAGTGCCAACACAGTGCCCTTCAAGGGAGGGAAAAGCCACAGTTCAAGTACATCCCTTAAAGTTGAGCAGGGCCATGCTTTCGAATTGCAGATACACGAATCAGTAATTTTTTTAAAATGCTGTTATGCAGGCTCCAAAGTCACAAAGAAATACCTACACAACCTGCATTTCATAGGCTATATACAAAGGGAGGCTGGCAGCCTCTGAAGGGCAGAGAGATCAGTACAAGTCCCGGGGTCCCAAGCCTGGAAGATGCAGTGAGGAGGTGGCTGGACACTACGGGGGTGGTGGGGGCAGGGGCTGTCTTTTGGGGATGAGGCAGGTTGAAAACTCCCAGGCCATTGTTCTGACACCGCTCCAGGGCTCTGTGGTGTGGACCAGGCAGCCCTGGGTGTCCGACACTTGAGTCTGCACCTCTAGGCTTGGAGTCTCTAGGACACCCACTGAAGTCTGATCCTCAGCTGCTTTTCTCACTGGCCACCCTGTTCTCCTAGCACCCTTTTGACATCCTCTCTCTGCAACAAAGAACTGAGTTACAATAGCACAGGCAATGATATGTGTTTTATATTGAACATAAAAATGGAAAGCAGCCTGTTCTAAGTCAATGTGTAAAATGTTGATGGAAGCTCTGGCTGGAGAATTTAAGGGAAAGGTGCTACATGGTAGTCTGCTTTAAAGCCATTCTCCCTTGACAGTTCTTTACAGAATGACGTCTATGTGTTTCTCCAAAAATGGATCTGCGATTCTCTCCTGAGAGCAGGAATGGGATGATTTATCATGTGGCTAAGTGTACCAGGGCTGCTCCATTTGAGTCTGGCATCGAGTAACATATGTCAGTGACGGAGGCCAAGCGGGGCCATTGTGGAACACTACCATCTTTATGTCCAGAAACATGACGCCGCACGCACTGAAAAGACCCACTTCATGGTGGAAAACTGTATTATAAATAGAAACGGTGCTGTGATGAAAACATCCATGGTATATAATTATACTCAATTTGGGATGACCTTTGTAACCACCATGACACACATACTCCTCTAACATATGTGGTCCTAACAACTACAAAACCAGCTGCTTGCTTCTTCAACCAAAACATCAACTTTTAAACAACACTCAGGCCATCCCTGACCTACAAGTGTCCAACTAGGGATGGGGCCGTGGGGGTGAGGAGGCCCTGTATGGCCCCACGCAGTGAGAAGGGGGTTGGTGGCTCCACTGGTTTTTCCAAATCCCATCTCCTGGCCTTCAGGTGTGGCTTCTACCTGAAGAGGATGACACGGGCACTCTCGTCCAGTGCAGACCTCCTGCCGTAGCCCCAGGCTCATGGATGGAACTGCCATTGAACACTGCCACCTACGCAGTCGACAGCCGTGAAGACCAACACCTTGAAAACCAAGCTCATCCCTTTTCCTCGAGCTCTAGCTCTGGCCCTGCCCCTGTGCTGGGTACCGTCCTCCACCAGATATGCAGGAAGGAGACTCGCCTCGGACCCTCCCTCCCTCTCCTCCCCGCTGCACAGCAGGCTGGACTCCTTATGCTGGCTTTCTCCTCCTCACCATCCCACAGTCACAGCCGCACCATGAGACGCATCATCTTTAATGGCCTAATAGAGCAGCTTCCCACCTCCAGCACGTGTGCATGCCAGTCATGATCCTACAACTCCACTCTGCACAGAACTTCCGTGGGCTCCCTGTGAATATGGGATACAGGTCGTAATCCTTGGCCAGCTGCCCACATCCTCTCAACTCCAGCTCCTCTCTCTCACTCTCAGGGATCCTACACCACACCCCGACCTGTATCCCCTGTGTTCCCCCAGCCCCAGCTCTGGCCCTGCGGACACGCCGGCTGATCTCTGCTGGTGCGGCGCCTCAGCGGCAGCCCTGCCCAGCCTATCTGTCCAGCACAGATCCCATCAGTCAGCTCCTTAGGGACACTTCTTGCCCATTTGCCCCCACTTCTCTCTAGCAACCAGCCCCGCACACATTTCTGCCCCAGCCCCCTGCCATTGGCTTCTGTGTCTTCTCACCATTTGCCTCAGAGACCTGTATGCTTCAGAGGCAGGAAACCGGTCTTATTTTTATTTCCTGGTGGCCTAGAATAGTGCCTGTGATACAACAAGGGCTTGATAAAGCAGAACAAACGAATCTAAAACCTCCTGCTATCTGAGGGGAGGAAGGAAACCCCTCAGTGTGTCAGGATGGCCTAAGCAGGTTACATCTACAGTCACTAGCCTGATCCCTGTGGATGCCCTCTTGCTTACAGGTCTTCTAGGGCCTCTACAACAGAGGTGAAAGGAAATGCCCGGGACAAGGTCAGGAATAGAATCGGGGCCCCAGGGCCAGCGGCCAAGATTTCACAGCAGAAACCTGCCGAGCATAGTCATCCTTTAAAATGAAGAGGAAAGGAAGGATTCTCTAGAGATTTTTGACACCAGATATTGTCTTGGGATTTGTCTCATATCCATTTCATGTTTTTAAAAGGGAAGCTTTTGTTTACATTTACCCCTGAAAGCATGCAAAAGTTGACGCAAAATACGTGTTGAAAACGCAGCTATAGCCAACCATCAGAATGACTCTGTCCCCAAACTGTCATTTTGTCCAAAGCATTTGAGAAGGCCCTCTGAGGGTGGGTGGTTGGGGCCGGGGGCCATGGGCCTGCATGGATCCCGACCCCGGCAGGCACCCACCTTGTCAGCCTCGGGCTCGGCTGCCAGCACCGGGGCCTCTGAGGGCTTGACGGTCTCCGTGGCTCCGGTCTCTGTGCGCTGCAGCTGCAACTCCACGTACTCCCTCAGTGACTCCAAATCCCGCTTTCCCTTGTACTGATCCACCTGTCCGAGACACGGGCACACTGCTGAGTGAGTCCACTTAGGTGTTCTGAATCACTTAAGCCTTCCTCCAACCCCTGCTTGCCCAGGTCGGCTCTCCCAGATGTCTTAGCTGTGGTGCTAAGTCTGCATGTTCGTATTTAGATGGGAATGTAGAGAGGATAACTGAACACTTCGGCTTTGGTGAGAGAACTATACGGGCCCCTCTTCCCTCCGTGGGGTTATACATCACGGAAGTCTGGGGCGGAGGCCTGCCAGCGAGCTGTTGTGCTGATGGGGAACTCTGAGCTGCTGACCATCGGCCAGGGAAGGAGGGAGAGAGGCAGAACCGGACCAAGTGCAAGCCTTAGCTCTGTTCAAAGGCCTGAAGGTTTGTGTTCATGACCAGAGCACAGTTAACCCTATGACTGTAAGATCTGGGTTATTCTAGTGATAACTTGGGCCACTGAAATGTTTCAAGGTAGTGTAACAAATGAATTTATCTCCACAACCCGAATCTTATCAATTAAGAGAAAGACATTTGTTCCATTATACATATTTCTCCAAACCAGTGCCCTAACAATCAAGACTGGCAATTCAGTGTGCCCATTAAACCACTCAGTAGCTCAGCCTGATGGGGTTAAGAGATGAAGAACCCTCAACACCTAGAAGGGCAGACGTACCTTTTTCCCATCTCGGAACCAGAGAAGAGTGGGGTAGCCACGAACCTGGTTTCCGGAGCAGAGTTCATAGTGCTGTGTACAATCAACCTGAGAATAAAGGCAGACCAACTTCCCAGTCAGTTTCTTCATGGACCTTCTTGCTAATGGGACTACTGGATGCTTTGTACTTTACAAATATTCTTTTCAAAATCCAGATTCTGTAGCAACTCTGCCAGCAAGGTGCAGTTTTTGAAGAGAATGTTCCTAAAAGCTACGCTAAAACATACCTGAGCTAAAGGGAGTAAGGGAAAGATTTACTTTAGAGGTAAGATGTATTGTATTAATAGCTCAGTTAAACATGCCAATTTTTAGGAAGCAACACTTCAACTCAAGCAAGTCAAGTCAGCACCTGGGAGCTGGAGTCAGGGTCCTGGCTTGACATTTGCTGGTGGTGGTGCTGGTGGGAGGGGTTAGCCTGGCTGTCGGTGTCTGGGACCCAGACCAGTTCACATGCCAGCTTAGAATTTCCTCTCATGCTCGGGCTTAGAGGCTCTTAAAATCAAGAGGGAGCAAGAAGTGAATTTTAAACAGGAGTAGTTGGTATATAATAAAGGTAAGACTGAAAAGATGTCAAGATTACAATCCGTCCTTAATTCTATAAACTGAATTTACCAACAAGCACAGCTCTTCAAGCTTTTTATTTCATTTCAATCTCAAAAAGATTCCGCTTGCCCAACATTTTCATGAAACATCTTGTTCTAAGTCATTGCTTTCTTTTTTCTTTTCTACCAGCACGAAAATCGGCAGGACTAAGTTGTTTTTCACTATGTCAGCAAACGGGGGTAAAAATACTATTTCAACACCTAGGACCCATCAGACAGCGGCTCAGGTGCAGAACTGAAGTACAGCAGGCCTCAGCCCAAGGTTGGCAGAGGACAAACATTTTGAAGGGTCCGGTGTAACCCAGCCACATGTGCCAGGCAGGAAGGGCTTCAGCATGGTCACCTAGGCTTGTGTCTGCTAGGATCCTCTATGGACATAAACCTAAAAGAATCTCCCATAAAATTTCATACAATCATTAAGTAAGGATACAAGGAATGGGGTAAGACAGTAGACAAGATTATTTTATAATTACTTCCCCGCAATGTTCAATAACTATAAACTGATAATCATAACATGTATAATTAGTATATATTATCATAAGCGTTTAAGAGGCAACAGTGAGAAATCCATTTAACTGACAACAAAAGTGATTGCAACTTACTAAGCATCCGCCCCATGCCGAGCATCACACTAAGCAGTGTACTTTCACCTGCCCAGACACCACACAGTAGATCTTAGCTCAGTTTTGCAAAGGGGGAGACCAGGCGTGGAGAGGTTTTGCCCAAGGTCAGCCAGCCAGGTCTACCCAATCCCCAGGTTTACGCTTTTGACCATCTCACCATCCCAAGTAGATCATCCTGTTAACCATCATCCAGTCCTAGACATGCAGCGTTACTTTTGTATACAAATCAGCCCCGTGGCAAGGTAGAAAAACGAGATTTTTAAGAAAGGAAATCTATGCATGGTGTCTGGTAGGTGCTGGAAAGTGGACAAGAATAAAAGTGATATCCCTGGAGCTACACTGGATATTTCCAGAAAATCCAGTTACACAGAATTTGTCAGACATCACTCTTGGCTTCTCTGTATAAAGTGGGAAACCCTGGAAAGAATCCCAGGCACAGTGCAAACTGAGGGAGGGTCTTCTACGTGCCTGGGTGAGCACAGGGCCAGGGTCCTTTTAGAGAGGGCTCTTGGGTGAGGTCGAACGTGGATGGTCTCCAAGTTCGTCCAGTGAACATTCTACAAGGCTCGACCCCGTATCTTTGCAGAACGGGCTCTGGGGCTGCCAATTCAGATTTGGCCATCTCTTCAAAATAAACAAAGCAGCCGAGGCCATAATTTATCTCTGGGCTGTGGAAAAGTCAGCAAAACTCAAAATCAGGCTGCCATCTGTGAAGGTGAAATGAATTATCAAGTGGCACACTAAATGGAATTAATAAATCAAGTTTGCGACTTTGCACACAGAATGAATAATGGGCCACTCTGCTAATTAATCCAGCCCAAAGCAGTCCATTTCCAGTTTAATAAGGGCTTTCACTCACCTTGCCAATCTTGACAGTTTCGGAATGTTCAAGGCCCAGAGCCAGCTGCTCCCAGGTTGGAGCCAGAGCTTTGCAGTGACCACACCACGGAGCGAAGAACTTGATAAAGTGGTCGCCTGGAGTGGAGAGCCAAGGCAGAGACGGGGGAAAGAGGAACTGTAATTTATGTCAGACCTCACTAGAGAGTTAATTGAAGAATCAGATCTTTGTCCTGCTTAGCAAATCCCAGTTCAGCATGAGCACTTTAATGGGTACAAAGGGACTCCATCAAATGTGTTTCTATTCATGAGTTCATAACAATACTCAAAACCAAATTTGTCATCTTTGATGGACAATCAGCAACAACTCATTATTTGGAAAACTGTAGGGAGAGAATGAGGCATTTCTCCCACCTCTCCCATATGCACTGCACCACTGAATAACCAGGTGATAAATGAGGGCGAGTTTCTCTTGGTTAAAAAATGAAGGGATGCTTGAATGAGTCTCGGCACTTCGCAGCCCTAAGGAATGAATGGAGCCAGGCCCTGCCTGTCATGGTCACCCACATCCCAAAGAGAGACAACTGGACACTCTGTGCCCCCACCAGCTATGAGGTCTTCCTGTGCCCCCAAAAAATATCACACTGAAACTGATTCTGTCCCCAGACCCAACTACCAATTTACAGGAAACAGAGAAATCAGGGAAACATGTAGACCACACTACGGGGACACAATTAGCAAAGTCTGGACCACGGGGAGCTCTACAGGTGAAACCACCTATGTCTTCAGCAAGAAAGAGAAAGAGATGTCTGGAGAACATGCAGGTTAAAAGAGCCTTAAAAGATATATACACACACACGAAACTACAGTGCTCGGGAATGTGCACTTCAGTGATGAAACCATAAAAGGAGTCGTGATATGGTTTGGCTGTGTCCCCACCCAAATCTCATCTTCAATTCCCACATGTTGTGGGAGGGGCCAGGTGGGAGGTAACTGAGTCACAGGGACAGGTCTTTCCCGTGCTGCTCTCGTGATGGTGAGTACGTCTCATGAGATCTGATGGTTTTAAAAATGGGAGTTTCCCTACACAAGCTCTTTTTGCCTGCCAATATCCACGTAAGATGTGACTTGCTCCTCCTTGCCTTCCACCACGATTGTGAGGCTCCCCTGGCCATGTGGAACTGTGAGTTCTCCATTAAACCTCTTTCCTTTGCAAATTGCCCAGTCTCGGGTGTATCTTCATTGGCAGTTTGAAAACAGACTAATATAAGTGGTTTCCACAAATGTCAGGAAAGCGCCTTCTTGGAGAAGAAGGGAGGGCGGGCTGAGCCCTGGATGGGACACGGGAGGCTGGCAGTTTTATTTCTTGAACCGGACAGTAGTTACAGTGTGACCACTCTATAAAAATTCATTAAGCCCTACATTTGTTCTCTCGATCTGTATTACATTTTATCATAAAAAAAAGTTTAAAAAGTAAAACACCCCATCTCTACTAAAAACACAAAAAATTAGCCAGGCGTGGTGGCGGGCGCCTGTAGTCCCAGCTACTCGGGAGGCTGAGGCAGGAGAATGGCGTGAACCTGGGAGGTAGAGCTTGCAGTGAGCCAAGATCGCGCCACTGCACTCCAGCCTGGGAGACACAGCGAGACTCTGTCTCAAAAAAAAAAAAAAAAAAAAGTAAAACATCACCGCCTTGGCTAGGGGACACACACACACAGAAAAAACAAGCCCTCACAGCATCATTCTTTGGACACAGAAGGTGTTTAGCTGTTCTACCCTGACATCGGGCTGATACCAAACTGAAATCAGGCTGCGGTCAGGGAGAGAACGAACCAGTGGCATGTGGCCTGGCCTCTAAGCAGGACTGTGCCATGCTAAGGCTAACAGCTACTGCCTCATCAGCACAGCAACGATGCACCTGAAGAAAATGGTGCAAAACTTCCTTTAAAAGTTAACAACTTCCATTTAAAAACGTGCAAGGCTGAAACCATGTACAGGTGCACGGTAGATCCTGCACTGTAAGATGGAGACAAGCTCTCCGGGAACCTCATCAGAGTACTGATGGGAAGCCAGCAAGGGCAGGAAGCCACCATGGTGCCTACATGACACAGCTCTGTGGCAGTGACCCACTCAGGGAGGCGCTGGCGAGGCCTGCCAGAGCCGGTCTGTAACAGGTGATTCGGGAAACACATCCTGCTCAGAGCCCAAGCCAATTCCAGCTGCAAATGCACTCCCGTAGCAGAACGGCTGAAGTTCCACTGTCAGGGCACCGGTACAGATAAAATAACAACTTTTAACAAAATGGGAAACGGCTGAAGGCCTCATGATCAGTTACTGTGGACAGTAAGTGTGGTGGGGGAGGGGCTCTGACTCCCAGCAGGCACAAGTCACAAGGCCAGAGGCAATCCAAGCCCTTTCTCACGTTTCCAACCCAGTCTTCTAAGGGGATTTCTCTCCATGGTAGCATTTGGTAATGGGAGTCAGCCAGGAAGCCAAATTCGCTTTCAAGTCATTCGGCGTTGGGCCAAGTTTTCTGAAACGTATCTATGGGTGAATAAAGGACGCTTACATATTCACATTGGAAATTTAATGGGAATCATTCTGATATTGGGAGACCATTTTCAAAAAATGGGATGTGGTATAGAAAGATCTTTTAAGTGGAAAGAGTAACTAATTTGATTCACGTTATAATGGTGTCATTAAATTCTGGGTTTTGTTTGGTTGTTTTCTGAGACAGGGTCTCGCTCTGTCACCAAGACTAGAGTACAGTGGTGTGATCACAGCTCACTGTAGCCTTGACCTTCCAGGCTCAAGCGATCTTCCCACCTCTGCTTCAGGAGTGCCTGGGACTACAGGCACACGCCACCATACCCAGCTTTTTTTTTTAAATCTTCTGTAGAGACAAGGTCTTGCTTAGGCTGATCTCGAACTCCTGGGCTCAAGCAATCATTCCACCTTGTTTTCCCCAAGTGCTGGGATTACAGGCATGAGCCACTATGCTCAATCTCAATTCCGTTTAGATAGGGAGAAGCTTTTGTTTCTGCCTGAGGTCATTAGGCATATGATTACCATTAATACACAGGCATACCTCCGAGATACTGTAGGTTTGGTTCCAGACCACTGCAATAAAGATATCACAATAAAACAAGTCACACAAATTTTTGGGTTCCCTAGTGGATATCAAAGTTATGTTTACACCATAGTCTATGAAATGTGCAACAGCATTATTTCTTTAAAAACAATGTACCTTAATTAAAAAATATTTTATTGCTAAAAAGATGCTGACAGAGGGATACAAAGTAAGCACAAGCTGCTGGAAAAACGGCTAGACCTGCCAGATGCCGGGCTGCCAAAATCCTCAATCCGTAAAAAATGCAGTATCTCCAAAGTGCAATAAAGTAAAGAGCAATCAAGCGAGGCGAGCCTGTCAATAAACACTCTTAGCCAAGGATGCACTGTCCAGCTAGTGTGTGGGTAATGAGTGCTTAGCATTAGACTTGGCATTTCCATAAGGGCACAGACAAAAGGAGAACTCATGTTTAAGAGGAGGTGCACTGAACAACAGTCCCAACAGCTCCTCAAGAGTGACCCTTTGTCAGTGCCACTGATGCTGCTAAGAGCTCTTGAGTGGCAGGAAGGAAAAGCCCAGCACGCCAAGGAGTAATAGTCAGTGGTTCTCTGAAGCTGGCACCAGGACCTCCCCCTTACCTTGTGCGACGTGCAGCTCAAAGTTGCTCGCTGAGAGCTCATACAGCCCCTGCTTGAGCTCAGGGGCTCTGGGCGGTTCCACTTCTGGCTCTGGTGTCTAACAAGAGGAAGTAAAACAGTCATGGGTATGTCAGTGGAGACACAGGGAAACCATCCAGGAGGTGACTGTGTCTGTGGGGAACCGCCTGCAGAGGCCTCCCTCACTCAGCAACCTGGAACCTTTGTACGATGCTGCTGTGCTGAGTAAGGGCAGTTAGGAACTGATCAAGCCCTCTGGAAGCTTCAGCAAAAAGCCTCCCACCAGCCTCACCCTCAGTGAAAGCTCTAGGTCTCAGGCTCCAGGGCAGCCAAGTGATAGCTGTCCCTATCCCAAAACCCAACCAAACAAAGCAGACAACGTAAAGGATAGTCTTACCCTACACCCTGTCCTCTTCTTTGAAATGTGCTTGGATACTTCACAAAGAATACAAAATACAATGCCTGATGGACATATTCTGAAGGGGACAGCACTTGCAGACACCAGGGTGCCCAGCGCAGTGGCTCACGCCTATAACCCTAGCATTTTGGGAGGCTGAGGCAAGAGGACTGCTTGAGCCCAGCAGTTCAAGACCAGCCTAGGCAACAGAGTGAGACCCTATCACTACAAAAAAATTTTTAAATTACCTGAGCATGGTGATGTGCACCTGTAGTCCCAGCTACCTGGGAGGCTGAGGTGGGAGGATCACTTGATCCCAGGGCTGGAGGCTGCAGTGAGCTGAGAACGCGCCACTGCACTCCTGCCTGGACAACAGAGTGAGACTCTGTCTCAAAAAACCCACAGATACCAAGGTAGCAAAATGGACAAAGCTGAGAATGAGAAACTCAGGGACCAGGAGGGTCTGGTTATCCTTACTTCACACAAATGACAGGGAAAACTGTGAGGAAGACACAACTGTGGAAGACGGATAAAGAGAAAAGGAGGTGATGAGAAGGAAAATGCAGGTGAATGAAAGGCGACAGAGAGAAAACCATGGCATGAACATAAGCTGCACCTTCAAGAAAGAAGGTGATTCACGTGACTAAGTCTTGTACAGAAAGAGGGGGAAAGGGGCTTTTCAAAAGACGCTTCTGACAGGACCCAAGCAGACAGCGATGCGTGCAGCTGTCTAGTCACAATCCTACACTTCTCGACTTTTCAGACCAGGTACAGCTGTGGCTTCCAACTAAAGTAACCAGAAATGAGGGAAAGATAATGGAATCACTGTTCTGCTGCAGACACACGAGTGTGTATTACTCAGCTTTTATCTGGGGGTTCATATTCCTATTAAAAAGAATATCCAAGCTAAGTTGTTAAAGGCTTTAAAAGTGCTGACAGTTCAAAGCTGTGCAGGGCTGGAATCATAAAGAACCGTAAAGTTTCCCTTCCGCTGCGAGCGTGTCAAGACTTTCAAAGTGCTAAATACCCACACGAAAGAATGCCCGAGGGAAGGATGGCTACGTGAACAGTCAGTGAGTTCACATAAGGTGAAATAAAACACTGTGTGCCACTCTCCATGAGATGTTCAAGGGCCTTTCACTACCAAGTGTTCATTTACGGCACGTGCGGGGTGCCCCTAGTTGCTTCCTGGGTTCCTGGCAGACTGCAGAGCAGTCCCCCGGCCCCGGAACACCACAGTGCATCCCAGAAACAGGTGGCATCTCACCCTGCAATGCCAGCAAACGCTGATATGGTTCTTAAGAAAGCAACCTGGCACTATTCATCAAGAGCCATAAAAATGATCTTGTTTTTTATTCTTGGCCTTACAATTTTATGTCTGGGAAGACTATATTCTAAAAATATCACTCAAAAGAAGAGGGGGGAAAATGTCCTTTACAACGATAAACTTGTTCCCTACAGCATTACTGATGATGGAAAAAGTATACATAACCTAAATATCCAGACAGAATCAGAGTTGAATTATGGCAAATCCACATGATAAAATAATGTAAGACATGGTCAATATAAAGACCACATAAATATGTAAAATCATTAATAAGATGAAACATGTTTGTATGATTATAACTGTTCAAGAAAAAAATACAGAAGCAAACATGGAAATATAAAAATTGCAGTAGAATGTACAAAGTGACAAATTGTCTTCTGAGTTTCTTGAATATTGCCACAACACTTTAAAAAAATCTAAATTTATCCCACATGAATATTAAAAAATGTAGGTACTAAGTTACTTAGGTATACAGATAAAGAACTTTCTTTAAAGTTTTCACCTAAAAAGCTAAGAGAATTCTGGTTTGCAGTATAAAGTATGCACACTTAACCTTTTCCAAAATAAGGCATATGGTCATTGTTTCTGGCAATTATCTGGGACCTCCTATTGCTGGGAGACACTACAATATGGCAAGTTAGGTGACTGTGGTTCTGGGGTGGCATGGGGGGATTCCACACAGCCATCCTGCTCCCACACTGAGGAGACAGAAAGTCCCTTGCAGAGCCTGGACTCGGCCTCTCAGCCCTTCCCAAACTGCAGGTGAGGCCACCACCTCCACTAAGGGAAATGGGCCATGAGATGAGGTCTTTCTGCCATCCTGATACTGCCCGCCGGTTTCTTGAATAAAGCCATCACAGAAGACTGGCTTTTTTGGTGAAATTTATTTGAGGCTATTAACTCCTCCTTCAAATTGGCTTCCTACCATCAAATATACATGTCCCCACAAAGACAGTATTTTCATAAAGGAAACAATGTCAAATTTAAATCTGTATGAAAGTCACACCTGCTTATTCAGCTTTCTTGCCAGGACAAAGATGCAAACTTCCTGAGAGGTCTGTGGTTCTCCCTTTAAGCTAAAGTTAGGTAAGTCTCTGGTTCAGTGACATACATCACACACCAACAGTCTCCACCACACAGTTCAGAGAGTCTTTTTTTTTTTTTTTGGCAACGGAGTTTTTGCTCTGTTGCACAGGCTGGAGTGCAGTGGCGCGATCTCGGCTCACTGCAACCTCCTGGGTTCAAGTGATTCTCCTGCCTCAGCCTCCCAAGTAGCTGGGATGACAGGTGCCCACCACCATACCTCACTAATTTTTGTATTTTTAGCAGAGATGAGGTTTCACCACATTGGCCAGGCTGGTCTTGAACTCTTGACCTTGGGTGATCCACCCACCTCAGCCTCCCAAAGTGCTAGGATTACAGGCATGAGCCACCGCACCCAGCCGAGTTGACAGAGTCTTTACAGGTGAGGGATGGAAGTACTGAATCAGCAGCCAAGTTTCTGATTAGATCATCAAAGATGGGGCAGAGCAGAAGAGCCGCACAGACACACTGGAAAATGGCATCAGTAAGCGGCAAAGCTCCAAAAGGACCACCACAGACCACCTTCAAATCAGTGGGCGCCTAGCTGGTACAAGAAGGTAGTCCTAGGTCTTTGTTGAAATTGAAAGTACAAAGACTTCGGATGCTCTTCCTAGCTCATCAGGATCCTACAGTGTAGGAATACAGGTCTTCTTCCAGTCCCTCTCCAACACACCAGCATGACCCACCAGGTCTACCCGGACTCCCGGGGCCTGAGCGCTCGGCATTAATCAGAAGAAACCACCCACAAAGGGACACTTAACCAGTGGTTTATGATCATGATGATTTATAACAAAGTGAAGACTTCCAACATCAACTGGGAAGGGGGAGGATTATAAATTCTTTTTAGTACCTAATATTCTAAGAGTCTACAATCTCCTGATATTAGCCTTAGTATGGGAAGTGCATTAAGACACAGAGTATTAACGGTACAAAATGATGTTATAAGCAAAGCCCATTAGGGACTCAGGGACTGAGCACCGAGAAGAAAAGGAAGGATCCACCCTACGGGTACAGCTGGCGGGCTAGGCCTGAGCCAGAGGACGGCAGGTGGTAGAGGGCAAAGGTCGGGGGGATGGGAGGAGGCTCCAGTGCTGGCTTGGATAGGAGATTCTAGGCTGGGCCAGGCCCTGACCCCAGGTGGTGCAAAGTCAGTCTCAGATGCTGGGGAACACTTGTGAACTGTATTACCTGTGACGGTGGCAGGGTGGCAGTGTTAACAAGAAGTGCTTATCTGTGAGACCACACAAGTGACTTCCCTGAAGACTGACTACAGCCAAACAAGGTGCAGGTGGCGGGAGAGACAAACACCAAGATGGCAGTAACTGTTGAAGCTGAGGGTTTAGTCTTCTCTTGACTTTTGTGCACATTTCGGTATTTCCATACCAAAAAAATGTTTGTAAAAGTTCATCTGTACCTATAATATCAATGAGCTCTCAAAAAAAGTAGAGTTGCTTTAAAATGGCAGCCTGAATCATTAACCTCAACTGGCCTCTGCCCCGTTACATATTACCCCAAAGACGCAGGCAGGGAGAAAGGGAGGGAGGGAAGCAGGTAGGCACTGACCGCTGGCTCCTCGTTCAGTGTCTGTAGCATCCAGTTTTCCAGTGTCTGGAAATCCCGAGGACCCTGGTACTTCACAGCTTCTTGGCCTGGCTTGAAAAGCTTTAAGCTGAAAGAATAGCAAAGGATTAGGCAGAGCAAAAAGAAAGTTGTGTTACCAGAGAGCAAACTCATTTAGTGAAACAATTAGAAAATGGGCTGTCAAGGGGCTGCAGCCAGGCACACATCCGCTCTTCTCTGATAAAAAGGAAACAAAACTAATGTTCCAGGAGGTAATACATTCAGTTAATCCTAAACTTTTAGAAGTTTCTGATTTTATTCAAGGAAAACTAAAATGAGGTGAAAACTTCCAGCCTCATGCTGTGAGTGAAGCCTTAAAAGCTACAAGTATTCAGTGCTCCTCTGTAGCAGCCTCGGGCCTTCCCCGTAAGCTACTGTTATGCTTTCCCGGCTTCAGCAGTTGTTGTGTATGTGTTCAAATTAGGACCGGAGTAGATACAGTGTTGTTTCGCAATCAAGGTATTCTTCCAGGTCACCCTGGCAGGTATTCAACTCTTGCAAAGCATGAATATCCAGTTACCGTGAGAATTCAAGTTTCCAGCTATAAGAACATCCGTGACATTGACTGATGCAGTCCATTCACCTCCCCATAGAGAAGGAATCTTTTTTTTTCCTACAAATGTTGGCCTCTGAAGGAATCTGCAGAGAGGATATGGGAGCAGGCTCTTTAACTGTAAGCGAAAGCCATCACCAGAGGATGAAATTAACACTCCCAGTTCCTGCATCCCTCCAGCAGTCATGGGGAAACATGCTCTAATGCGCTAGATAAAAACTCACAGACTACTAATAGCAAAAAAAAGAAACACCGAGTACCATTTGTTGACAAGCCTGCTCATCTAAAACACCCGCCACTTCTACAGCACGTATGTGGATTTTGTGAGTAGATGTCCAACGTACAGTATCAGAATTGTAAGATGGCAACATATGTAAAAATCGGACATGAGGGTTTGAATAGTGTCTTAGTTCAACAACAGCTGTAACAGAAGACCACAGACTGGGTGTCTTAGAAGCAACAGAATCTATTTCGCCTAGTTCTAGAGACTGGGAAGTCTGAGATCAAGGTGCTAGCAGAGCCAGTGTCTGGAGAGGGCTTTCTGGTTCACAGATGGCATCTTCTTGCTGTGTCCTCATATGGCAAAAGGGGAAACAGAGCTCTCCGGGGCCTCTTTCATAAGGTATGTAACCCCATTCATGAGGGCTCCACCCTAATGGCCTACTCCCTCCCTAAGGGCCCACTTCCTATTGCCAGCCTTGGGGATCAGGGTTTCACCTATGAATGCTGGGGGACACACATTCAGTCCATAAGAAATGGCTAATTCTCCTTAAAATGAAGTCACATGGCTAGATTAGGCTTTGAAATGAAAACAGGCATACTGGCCCTACCCAGAACCTAAGATGGTACCATGGGGCATAGGTAAGGTCCCTAATGTGTCTCCAATGCAAAACATACACCCAGCTTCCTCAGCAGCTCAGTCTCATAACCACAGAAAACAGCCAAAACTTAACTAGATTTGGCCAGTACACCGGCTACTTCACGAAGTTCAACATGATAAGCAACTGCAACATCTGCGGTAACAAAGATGATGGCCCTCACCTAGCCTGGCACCTCCCCAGGCTCCCACAAGGCGTGTTCTGCACCTGGAAACAGAAACTGCTTCCTGCACGGCTCTGCCTCCCACCAGCGCTCTTCAGGAAGGGAAATGGGTGGATCCTCAAGACATCAGAAAGGAACAGGGACTGTCACACTCATTCCTTGTGTCTTTGCTAAAAGTAAAATACAGTAAGACCTAGCCTATGATTTTTGTAATTTGCTATTCATTTGAGCAAAACAAAAAATTAAAAAGAAAATCTCTTCTTCTTGTTGGACTGAAAATCGTTCTACCCTGCCCAAGAAGTCTGAGATTCTTCCTCGGTAAGTTCACAGAGCCCAGGGATAGAGTGGGCACTTCTGGTCCAGACCTTCCAGTTAGTTTGCGGCATCTGACTTCAATTCTCACTGTCGATGGCGGTGAGGAAGGCGATGGAGACTGGGCCACAGGGTACAAGCCCAAACAAAGTATTGCCCCACATTTCTGCTATTACCACGCCTCCACACCGGCATTTGAGTCTCCTCTTTCAAGGAGACAGCAGGGAGAAAATCTCCATGTAGGTATTGCCTTGGCAAACAGCATGATGAAAGTTCTATTACTGTAGACAGTGTTATGAGTTGAACTGTGTCCTGCAAAACAGATCTGTGTAAGTCATAACCATCAATCTCAGAAGGTGACCTTATTTAGAATAAGGTCTTTACAGAGATATTCAAGTTAAAATGAGGTCATTAGGATGGGCCCGAATCTAGCATGACTGGTGTCCTTGTAAGAAGGGTTAATTTGGACACAGAGAGAGACACACACACACAGGGAGAAGAGCACATGAGGACAGAGGATGGCAGTGATGCATCTACAAGCCAAGGAACGCCAAAGATGACCAGGAAACCAACAGGAGCCAGGATGAGGCAAGGGAGGATTCCCCTACAGGTTTCAGAGGGAGCATGGCCCTGCTGGCTCCTTGATTTAGGACCTCTGGCCTCCAGCACTGTGGAGAATACATTTCTATTGTTTCTGGCCACCCAGTTTGTGGAATTTTGGTATGCACAGCCTAGGAAACTAACACAGGTGGTTTCCCCCGTCAGTCCTGCCCTGCTGTAATGACTCACGACTGGCCCAACAGGAAGACCTCAAAACATTTACCTGAGCACAGCCAGCCATCTCTAGGGGGCATGGGAGCCCAAACTCCCTGCCCCTCCAATCCTTTACTCCAGTTACACTTGCCAGGGAAGAATGACATGAAAGCTCATGTCCTGACACATGCCTGGACTCAGGCAGGTACAACATCTGCTTCAGGCCTCACAACCACCCTATGGGATGGGTACTTTCTTGGAGGAGTAAAAGCTCACTCAAGTCCATCTACAGATGCCCCGACACAACCACATTTCATACAGCACATTCCACCTTCTGCATTCTCGGGGAGGAAAGTAATCTGTTCTCGGGAGCTTCTGTAGGGCAGTGATGGTCACAGAGGTTCCTTCCCAAACTGTGTTCAGTGTGATGTAAGCTCGTTTTTGTTCTTTTTAATAACACAAAACCAGCCCATGGTTTACTTGGGGAGACCAGATCTTCTCATTAAAAATCTAAACACATGATCCAATACGGGCCTTTTTAAATTTGTGACTTTTTAAATTTGTGATGGTTGTTGGTGAATACCAACTATGGAGTAGCTGATATTGCAGCTGATAGCTGTTATGGCCAGGCTTAGGCGGAAGCCTTCGCTTCCTTCTCTGACGCCCCATTAACACATACCACTCTCAGCTCCATTACAGGTCCTGTGCCACCTTCCCCGTGGCATGGTGTGTGGTGCACACAGTCTCAGGCCACAGATGGTCAGCAGGTTAAGAGGAAAGACATCACAGCCAGCCCACCCCGGCTGCCCCTGAACTTTGACAGCAGCAGGCTCTCCACAGGTAAGCATTCACCTCCTCGCCCTCATCTCTGCTCACTACCTGCTGCTTTGGGAGGCTCTTGATCCATACTTTAAAAGCAATACTATAAAGCATAGAAGTGTTAATGCTTTTATGTAGATACAGATAGTAGGCAATTTTATCTCCATTGATCTGATTTAAAGTAAACCCAAATTATGGCACTTACATTAGCAAGTAGTCACCAAACACCAAGACTTCCAGAGTCCTTTGTGGAAATGCCCACATTTCCAGACGGGAGGGTAAACCCTAACATGTATCGGGTGTGCTCAAACTGGTGTCTGCACACATTCCATGTAAGTCCCATAACAATGTTTGGGGGATCACCTTACTTACAGGTTAAATGATGAGGCCAGAGCTGGGTGGTAAGTAAATGGGAGAGCTGGGATTTGACTGTGACTTCTAGGTTCAAGCCTAGAGCTCCCTCCACTTTTCTGCCTCCTAGGTTTGAATATAAGCTCCAATTTTAAGCTTTATTGATGGCCCCCTATAATATCCAATTAAGCAATAAATTGTATAGAATTGACTTCATTCCTCAATTGAAACAAACAGCAAGGAAGTGACCGTGCAATCCCTCCACCTCCTTCAGAAACAGCTTCTTCTCTCTTTTGAAGAACTGCTTTTCCCTCCAACACTTGGCACATGGTGTGAATGGGCACGTGTGTTGCTATAAGCTCCTGTTTCCCTGGCCACAGTGACTATTCCTGG
Source organism: Theropithecus gelada (assembly GCF_003255815.1). Taxonomy (NCBI): domain Eukaryota; kingdom Metazoa; phylum Chordata; class Mammalia; order Primates; family Cercopithecidae; genus Theropithecus; species Theropithecus gelada. The sequence continues at coordinate 10,846,635 of NC_037671.1, forward strand.
AACGAACACTCCAGCCAAGCAGGGCCACTGAGTGGTGAGCCCTTCTGTGCAAACAGATACAGACCTGGAAAGCCATCATCTCAAGGGAGGCGCAGCAGAAACAGACACCCGACCCCTGAAGCTGGGTCTCAGAGGTTCCTCCACAGCCTTTTAAATAGTCCTTTCTTTCTGTTTAATAAGAGAACAATTATATTTCTAGAATTGAGAACGTTTCAATTTCTATTTCCTATAACCAAAAAAATTCTTCACTGTCAAGGAAGCAAGTATCATCGTCTGTCAGACTCTATACTTCTTTCCAACAGAAACAGCCCTGTGGGAGTCACACGGGAAGGAACTATAGGAAGGGTGTTTGCGAATAAGAGTCACTAGAAAAAGCAAGCCAAAATTGATGACAGTCTACGCACACTGTGTAAAATGTACCAGTGAACATCTAGCATGGCGGGGCCACCATTTTCGTCTTGCAAACACATTCTCTTATAAACAGGAAAACCCAACACTGATGAATTAAAGGTTATCCAGAGTACGAAAGGCATCTAAAATAGACACAGCGTGAAATGCAATTTCTCCCTAATGACAGGGACTGCCTCCTTAAATTTAGCATCTCTTCACTCCTTTACCAAAAGTTTAGGACTTTCTTTGTAACCAGGAACCACCTGGGAAGTGTGCCCCCTTTCTTCCGACTTACGTGGGGTATCCTCGCACTCCCTGGGCGGAGCACACATCGGAGTGGGCCGTGCAGTCCACTTTAGCCACATAGACTTTGGCATCTTCCATGCTGTTATATTTGTCTCCCAGGTCATTCCAAGTTGGCTGCAGCCGCTGGCAGTGTCCACACCTGGAACAAAGCAAGAGTACAAGCGCACTGAGTACCAGGTCACAGGGCAGCTGGCCCACAATTTCAGCCCTGTCCAGGAGGCAATGGGGCTCTCAGTCCTTTCTTTACACCACTGCAGATGGCAGCTCCTGGACCAGTACTCCAGGACCTCTCTCCCCTGCTCCCTCCCCTCCAGAGTCGCTGCCCTGTTCGCAGCATGAAACCTCAGCCTTGTTCCAGCATTAAACTTAGCAGAGTGTTGTTCTGGATCCTACTTGTTCTGGCCCTGCTGACTTCCCACTTGACTTCTATTCCAGAGTCCACCCTCCTTCCCTTGTGGCCTAGTCCTGAGCCCTACTGCAGCATCTGCAGTGTTCCCAAAGGGCTATCGCTTGGTTTGGCCCTGGGACACGTTCTCTGACACTTCCTCTGTAAACTCCACCTAACTAAATCTACCCGCCCTTCAGGTAGATTGGGTGTCACCTCCTCCAGCAAGTCTGCCCTGACTCCCCGGGCCATTCAGTGCCCGTTCTCTTCTCCTGCCCTTCTGGAAAGCCCCTCTACTCCTCCCTTGACAGTAGCTTAGCACCTCCTGCCGTATCTGCTACTTTTACTCACAAACCAAACAGCGACAAATACAAGGCAATCTCAAAATTTACTCAATTGCAATTTTCTCCAATGAGGAGGAAAAAAAAATTTGTGGCCACCTAAACTTCTAGGGTTGAAGTAAGCAAACGTCTATAGTATTTATTGTATGAATTCAGTTATGTACAAATAGTTTTAAATCACCTATCATTTAAAAGAGTATATTAATTAGGCTTCTTCCATGCTTCACATTTCATGAGGATATCAGCATCTTTCCCAACACTAGATCTTGAGTCCTACAGCTGACCACAGCTCTTCCCGCATTCTCAGGACAGTATGTCCACAGTGCCATACCTGAATTTTTAACGAGACAACCCTAGAAACTTTATCCCAAGTTTCAACTACAATCCCACAGCATGATGACACATGGGTTTGTTATTTAATATATTGTAGGTATACACTGATGCCTACAATATAACCACTTTGCTGTATCGCTTTTTAAAATGCTTAAAAAAAAAAAAAAAAAAAAAAACACTTGCTTATAAGAACACCCAACGCTTAGAATTGTGACTTCTTCCTCAAAATAATTTAATAATCTCTGTTAAATCTTTTTTATTTTCTGACAGATTACCTCAAAAATAAGCATTTAAGTTGGATCCAGTGGCTCATGCCTGTAATCCCAGCACTTTGGGAGGCTAAGGCAGGAGAACTGCTTGAGCCCAGGCGTTCAAGACTGGCCTGGACAACACAGCAAGACCCCCCATCTACAAAAAAATTTTAAAAATTAGCCTGGTGTGGTGGCACACACCTGCAGTCCTAGCTACTTGGGAGGCTGAGGCGGAAGGATCACTTGAGGCCAGGAGTTTGAGGCTGCAGTGAGCTATGATCACACCACTGCACTCCAGCCTGGGTGACAGAGTGAGATTTTGTCTCTTAAGAAAAAAAGGATTCAAGCCAGGTGCGGTGGCTCACACTTGTAATCCCAGCACTCTGGGAAGCCAAAGCTGGTGGATCACGAGGTCAGGAGTTTGAGACCAGCCTGACCAACATGGTGAAACCCCATCTCTACTAAAAATACAAAAATTAGCTGGGCGTGGTGGCACGCACCTGTAATCCCAGCTACTCAAGAAGCTGAGGCAGGAGAAGAATCGCTTGAACCTGGGAGGCGGAAGTTTGCAGTGAGCTGAGATCATGCCATTGCACTCTAGCCTGGGCAACACAGCAAGACTCCCGTCTCAAAAAAAACAAAAGAAAAGAAAAAAAAGGATTTAAAAGTAGCACTGAAAAAGTCTGCCTCAACATAATGTTTCTTCCCTAAACAGCACTTTCTTGGCCAGCTAAGAGAATCCCTGCTTTATGAGACACTCAGATACAAAAAAAAAAAAAAAAGCACAGTGAAACTATACATACAGATTTAACTTCTGTAGATTCAACAAAGTGAGTTTGTGTGGCAGGGAGAAGGAAACAAGAAAAAAAGGCAATTCCCACAGAACCCTAACGTGTGTGCAAGCTGGGAGATGTGAGGTTTTTGTTCCTCAGCTGGTCTTGGTTCCTGCGTGCTTCTCATGGCATGAGCATTTCTCTGACTATATGAAGCGTGACCTGCCGTCTAAAGACAGGTTTGAGAACTAGTCCATTGGTGTTTAACCAAAGCAGCCATGATAGTTCTAATGCTGGAGGAAACGCTGGCAGTGAGGACTTACTGACTGACTGGGGCGGTGTCCAACAAGGTACCTTCCTAAGGGACTGTCAAGGGCAGTTCTGACCCTAGGGGACTTTGATCAGTGATGCTCATTCTGGAACTTTAGAACTCCTCTGCAATCTTGACGAGGTTTTGTTGTGTTACCGTGTTTTGTTTTTTGTTTTTGTGTGTGTGTGTGAAAACACAAGATTAGATTAAGAATGAGAATAAACAATAAGTAAGTTTGTGCTACACTAAATCAAAACTGACCTTTCTGGGCCATCACCAAGTTGGATGTGCCCTTGCTCCTGGCGGTGATGGGGCCACAGGTGCTATCTAGTTGGCCCTGTGGCTACAGCACCCAGCTCTGAGACAGACAGCTGCATTCACAAAGAAGCCTGTGGCCAAGAAGTAGAGCAAAGCTACCTGGTCCAAATCTTGACCTCACTGTCACCAGGTTCGGGGTGACTCACAAACTAGCCATACAGAAGCTGTGACCAGATGTTGGCACAAAATCTACAGCAGTAGGACAACCCTGCAGCTGCCAAGCTCAGGGCAAAAATACACAGATCAATGTTTTTGTTACAGGGGCTCCAGCCCCTTAATCACACGTGGGCTTTCACCATTTGACGGCAGCAGAAACTGGAAAAAGGTATGTGTGTGTTGAGGGGGAGTCCACTGAGTATTCTATCTGAGCTCTAAACGCTCAGCTGACCACTCCAGGACCTCCTTCCCTCCCCTGCAAAGGCCCCTCCAGAGTCACCACCTTGTTCTCAGCATTACACTTACCAAGCTGTTGTTCCAGGTATTGTTGGTCCTACTTGATCTGGCCCCCCTGACCTCCCATTTCACCTCTCTGTCCACTCAGCCTCCTTTCCTGGCAGCCTATTCCTGAGCCCTACTGCAGTTATCTGCAGTTTTCTGAAAGGGCCCTCTTGAAAGTCCAACTTAAACACCATCATAGAAACCCACATATCTCTATTTAAATATTTGTATTATACTATCAAGAAGTCAACAAATAGACTGGGCGCAGTGGCTCACACCTGTAATCCCAGCACTTTGGGAGACCAAGGCAGGTGGATCGCAAGGTCAAGAGATCAAGACCATCTTGGCCAACACGGTGAAACCCCATCTCTACTAAAAATACAAAAATTAGCTGGGCGTGGTGGTGCACACCTTGTAGTCCCAGCTACTCAGGAGGCTGAGGCAGAAGAATCGCTTGAACCCAGGAGATGGAGGTTGCAGTGAGCGGAGCCTGCACTATTCCAGCCTGGCGACAGAGCAAGACTCTACCTCAAAAAAAAAAAAAAAAAAAAAAAAAGGCCAGCAAATAACAACATAAACAGTTAATTTTTTGGGAAGCATCCACCTAAATGTCTAGAAGCCACATATAATGGAAAAGGAATTTACTTAATACCAAGTGTCCAGACGTGCCAGTTTTCCCTCTCACTCAGCCCAGGACTAGCTGGTATTTACTGCAGAGATTCTAACTTAAAATTCCTTTGGCACTGCAGGGACTTATTACATCTACATGTCAGTTTTTCTTTAAAAAAAAAAGGAGGGGAAAGAACGAGGTGTGATGACTCATGCCTGTAATCTCAGTACTCTGGGAGGCCAGGGCAGAAGGACTGATTGAGATCAGGAGTTTGAGACCAGCCCGGGCAACATAGCGAGACCCTGTTCCTACCAACTACAACAACAAAAAAATAAGCTGGGTGTGGTGACCTGCGCCTGTAGTCACTGCTACTCCAGAGGCTAAGGCAGGAGAATCACTTGAGCCCAGGAGTTAGAGGCTACAGTGAGCTATGACTGCATACCACCGTGTTTTAACGGAGCAAGATCCCATCTCTAAAATAAATAATGAAGAAAGAAAAAAGAAAACCCATGGACAGATTTATTCCACTGAAATGGGGTCCAATTAAGTAGTATATTTAATTGCAATAGTTGCTGAGAATACTCCTGTACAGAGAGAAACTGTTAGTATTGCCTGATTGTTTTATGTTACAAAGTAATTTCTATACCACTGGTAGTTCTAAAAATTCGAGTCAGTTGGTTCTTGGGAATTTGAAACACAATGTACTTCATAGGTACATTGTTAATAAACCCACACTGGTCCAAAAAGTTGATTTAACTCCAAATGGACTGAAACACAGTAACAGCCTGAATACAGGGTTAAGAGAAAAACGTTTCTCCCAGTTTGAAATATACAATTTCTGAACTGGCCATTTTTCTTAGGGTACCTTCTCTCTATGCCTTCCTACATCCCTTTCCCAAGTGAGCCTCTGCTTAGCTCTGGGGAAGAATACCAAGTTCTGCAACAAGCACCTGCAGGCTATTCCAGCCTCTCAAAGGTCTTGTGTCCTAAAATTATGGCTTTTCTGCCCTGGCCTGTGATCACTTCCCTTCCTCGGGGCATCCCAGCGCTGGCAGGAAAGCTGTGCACATGCTTGTGTGAATGACAGGAAGCCCTTCCGTGGGATGAGTGCCAGGGTAGGGGTCTCTCAGGTCAGCGGCGAGGCCCACACCAAAGCCCCGCCCAGAGAACCAAAACAGGAGGGACCATCTGCTCAACTGAGGGGCTTCTCCGGATCTTACACATAACAAGTGACCTAGCCCCGAGAGAGCAGGGGGGAGGTGACAGGACAGCCTGGAGTTGCGGACCAGTGGGCTCCGGTCAGAGAGCACACCCACCCTGAGCTGCGGAGAGGTGGGGGCGGGTCCAGAACTCGCACTACCTTGGTCTTTCCGGGGTAGCTCGGCAACCCTCCTCTGCCTGGACCACTCCTTCCTATCCCATAAAACACGCACAAAGTGGGAAACGACACTTTCCTGAGTTCTATTTTTCAATTAAAGCCTCTGGAAGGAGACGTGCCCGCCGTCTAAGTGTCCCAGCCGACCCCGGTGGCCGCGGCAGCAGCAAGGCCGCTCCGGTGAGCGCACGTGGCCCACGGGCAGGCCGCGCGTCCGGCCGGCACAGGAAGTTTGGGGCTCTGGGCAGGGACCGCGGGGTGACATTTGGACTCCCGGCGGCCCGAAAGGGCGACGACCCCACATTCCCCTCCCTCGGTGCCGAGGTCCAAGAGGGGGTTGAATTCAGGAGCGCGACACAGGGCGGGCTTTTCCCGGCTGTCCCCTCGGGGACCGCCCCCTCCTCCCGCACCGCCCCGGCCGCCAAGCGCCACGTCAGCCGCGAGCGCCCGGCCCGCTGCGCTCACGCCCCCCAACCCGGAGCCCCAAGCCCTCGGTTCCCTGCAGTCTCCGGCTCCCGGCCCCGACCGCGGCGCCCGCGCCCCACACCTCCCAGCCGGAGCCCCGAGCCCGCAGGGTCCCCGCGCCCCCAATGCCCACGTCCCGCAGCCCTGAACCCCGAGCCCCGCGCCCGTAGCGCACACGCCGCTGACCGGAGCCGTCGGCGCCCACGTGGCCCCCGGCCCGGGACCCCCGCTCGCGGACATAAGCGCCCCACGCCCCCGAAGCCGCAAGTGCGGGGCAGGGCGCCGGCCTGCGCGGCGTTACCAGGGCGCGAAGAACATGACGAAGTGCGCGGCGCTCTGGATCCCGTGCGTGAACATGTCGGCCGTGTACAGGTGCTTGCTGTGCGGGTCCTGCCCGTCCCCGCCGTCTGCCGCGGGGGACCCGTCCGCCGCCGCCGCCGCCTCCTGGGCCCGGGCGCCCCAGCGCCCGCCGCCGCCATGGCCCAGCAGCAGCAGCAGCAGCGCGGTCAAGGCCGACGGCCGGGCCAGCAGCGGGAGGAGGCGTCCTGGGCGCGCGGGCATCGCGGCGGGGCTGGGCGCGCTCTCGCCGCGGCCGCCGGTCCCCTCGCAGCGCCCGCCCTGCGCCCCGCCCCGGAGAGGCCGCGCCCCTTCCTCTCCCCGCCCGCCCGCGCCGGCGCGCGCTCGCTACCCGCCAGAGGCCCGGGTCCGCGCGCCGGGAGGGAAGGGCTGGAGCGAGGGACCGAGTCTGGGAGGGCCCTCCGAGTCCGGCCTCCTGCGCTTCCCACCACGGGACGGCTCGCCCCAATCCCGCGAGGCTCCTGCGCCTCCGCAACCCAGGCCCTCACCCCTTTCCCCGTGGCCCGCTCCGCTCAGAGCGGCGTTGAACACACAAAGTAACGATGAGGCCAGCGGGAAGCCACAGAGGGGCCAGTCAGCCTCGGCTAATCACAGCTCACACAAGCACTCCGGGATTTCAGGCCAAAGGAAGGACAGAGCTGCTGTCAGCAGCAGAATGTAGGAAATCGGGCAAAAGACGGTGCGGTTTGCACCTGAATGAGTCAGATTCTTGGCCAGCGCTCAACTGTGATTCTAGACCTGGGCTCAGAGGGGTGATGAAACCCGCTTACCAAGTGAACCCCTTGCTGGTTACCCCTGCCCGGCCTTAACTCGGGGATGAAGAGGAAAGAACGTCAAAGCGGCCTCTTCTAGACAAGAAGGCACCTAACAGGACTGGCTGGGGTCCTACTGTGCCCTAATTTATCCAGGTTACTAAAATGAATGATAGTACGCCTGCTCTCGCTGAACTCAGCCTTGTGGAATGGCCGGAAGGCATCGCTGCCCGGCGCCTCGTAACTCGCACCTGCACACACACCTTATAGCAGATGGTAATCGAAAGTTCCAGCCCTACCCAGGGGATCTGAGGCTAAATTAGGGAGAATCACCGGGTTGCTTTCCGGGATCCTGCCTGCTCTTTGATTATCCTCAATCCAGGAAGCCCCAGGTAGTTAACTCCTGGCTTGGCAATGGGACACGCCCACTGTCTCACCTGTCATTATTCTGCTCCTGCCTTAAGCCCAGCCACTTGTGAACCTTTAACCATGGGTTGGCAAACACCAAAACCATCAATCTCCCTCCTAAGTCTGTTCTCCCAGCCACTTAAGCTTGAAACATGGGAGGCATCTTGCATTGCTCGCTCTTTTCCCTGTGTCTCAAAATTCAAACCAACCGCATTTCTTGTAACCATGACTTCCTTTCAGCATTCTCAGTGTTCATACCCTGAACAGATCTGAAGACTGGCCTATTGCAATACCTTTCTAAGAGTCTCTTTCATTCACACGGCTGGAAAATTAATTTTCCTGAAGCCTGCCTTTGACCAAGACAGTTTGCTGCTTAAACTTGGACCAACACACCACCAATGTCCCCATGGCCTTGGCCTATGGGATGAAATACTAATTCCTGGGGCAGCCATTCAAGGCCTTCCGTGATGTGGTTGCATCATACTTTGTGTCCCTGTGAAACTCACTCAACACTAGAAATTCAGGGATTCTCTCCAATAACTGTTATTGCCAAATTCTAATCCCTGTGTTCTCCAACACCTCATACCTCCCAAACCCTTCCCACAAGCATCGCCATACACTCTTACAGCATCAGTGTCTTTCGTTTTTAACTGAAACACAGTTCTAGGAGCTCCCTCAAGTGTTGGCTCCTCATTCTTTCACACCTGGAATCCCTCAGAGCCAGGAAGTAAAGCCTTCCTGGTTCCCCATCGCTCCTTCCAAATCCTACAAAACCCTCAGCTCTCCTTAAATGGATGCTACTGGGCATGGCACCCTCTGCCCTGCCAGTTCCTGTCGTTCTTTCACATCACTCTTCCTGGTTCAGTGAAGACTTTGGTTCCTGGCTCACAGTGTTCCTGGCTACCCCTTTCCTGTCTTTCATTCCTGGCAGCTTCAGCATCCAGGTGGATGCTCCATCTACCTTTCCCTCAGTAACTCCCACCCAAAAGGGAGACCCTAGCACTTGTCATCACCAGCATCTGCGCCATCTCCAAAATCTGAAGGCATCCATTCTGCCCAGCACCTCCTCGACTGGCAATCTGCTTGCTCAGGAAACCCATTTCTGCAATGCTTCTTCCTCATCATGACCTCTGAGCTACCCACCCCACCATCTTCTACAATCCCCTCGCAGCCCAACAGACTGCTCTGTCTTCCCTTGCCTTTTGGCCAAGTTACAGCCCATGGAGTCTCACCCTTCACTTCCTGTCCTGCCACATTCTCCTCACAGATGCTGGTGAGCTTTGTCTCTTTGGGTTCCCTGTGCCTTCAACCAGGTAGCCAAACTCTACTGGAGAAAAATCGCAGTCAAGCAGCACGTCTCCTTCACATTTGTAAAAATAAGCCTTAAATTCCTCCTCACCCCTGCCCTAAAACGGACTACATCTCCCTAGGCAGTGTGCTGCCCCCCTTTCTGAGATGCTTCCATATTTCCACTGACACCGCCCCTCCTCTCCTCTCCCCACCCCACCCTGTCAGTCGCCATCCTCTCAGTTGCCAGCTTTATCTCATGTTTCTAAGAAAAATGAAGCCAAAACCACGAGCTCCCTTATTCCTCCCCCGCCAAAACTACACACCCCTGCACAGGCGCCTTTCTCTCTGGCTACAAAGGAGCAAGTCAGTATACCCCTGCCTGGCAAAGCCCAGTCCTCCGGAATAATGCCCCTCACAGACATCCAGGTCCTAATTCCTGAAACATCTGATTGTTTCTTTATACGGCAGAAGAGACTTTGCGGGTGTGATTAAATTAAGGGTTGTGAACTGGAGAGATTACCCTGGATTATCTCGGTGGGTCCTAAATGTGATCACAAGTGTCCTCATAACAGAGGGGCAGAAGGAAATTTGACTACACAGCAGGAGGCAACGTAACAAAAGCAGAAAGAGATTTGAAGATGTTACACTGCTGACTCGGAAGATGAAGGGGCCAAGAGCCAGGAAAAGCAGCTCTAGATGCTGGAAAAAGCAAGGAAATAGACTCCCCGCCGAGCCTCTGGAGGGACCTGCAGTCCTGTGGACAATTTATAGTCCAGTGCAACTGGTTTTGGACTTCTGACCTCCAAAACTGTAAGAGAATAAATGTACGTGGTTTTATGCCACCAAGTGTGTGGTGTTATGGCAGCGCTAGGAATCTCATATGCCCTCCCTGCTCCCTACTCAAACGCTTTGTTCTTCAGCTCCTCTCTTTCCTGCACAAGTTACTCATCACACCTTCCTACTGGACCATTTTCATCAGTGTATAAGCAAGCTTTAGTGTCTCCCAACTTAAACATTTAAACATTTTTTACTCCCTTGTCCTCACATACCCCCAGTTACTATCCCAGTTCCCTAACTCTCCTTCACAGCAAAACTTCTTTAAAGAATTAGAAGGCTGGGCGCAGTAGCTCACGCCTGTAATCGCAGCACTTTGGGAGGCCAAGGTTGGAGGATGGCTTGAGGGCGGAGTTCGAGACCAGCCTGAGCAATGTATTAATAACAAGACCCTGTCTCTACAAAAAAAATCTTTAAAAATTAGCAGGGCTCAGTGGCACATGCCTATAGTCTGAGCTACTCAAGAGGCTGAGGCAAGAGGATCATTTGAGCCCAAGTGTTAGAGGCTGCAGTAAGTCATGATCGTGCCACTGCACTCCAGCATGGGCAGCAGAGTGTGACTCCATCTAAAAATAAAAATAAAAATAAAAAAGAATTATGTGTATTTCACTTTCCATTCATCCTTCAGCTCATGCCACTCTGACTCTCAAACCTGCCACACACCAAGTCTTCTCAAAGTCACTGAAGATGTCCACACTGACAAGTCAAATGAACATTTTATGTTCCTCATCTTCCTGGGCTTCTCAGCACATTGGTAAAACTGCCATTGGCCCCATCTGAATCCACCATCCTTTCTGCTTCTCTGATCTACCTCCTGCCATCCCCACATCATTCCTCAGGCTCCTCAACCCAACCTTTGATGTCAGTTTTCAGCGCTTAGCCTCCAACCCACTTTTGTCTCTCTACACTCACTCCCTAGGTGATCTCATCCATAGCCATGGCTTTAACACCATCTATATGCTGATGCCAAAGTGTACATTTGCAGCCGAGGCCTCTCTCTGAGCTCTCACTGTCTACAGGACGCCTCCTCTTGTTTGTCCTGCAGGTGTGCTGAAGCTGACCTTGTGCTTCCCCGAAGCAATCTGCTTGTCCTCCGATTTCCCCTCCTCAGTAAATGGTGCTTCCTCGCTGTTGCACAAACCAGAAAACTGAGTTGCAAACTTTGTCTCAAACTCCTGGCCTCAAGTGATCTGCCCACCTCAGCCTCCCAGAGTGCTAGGATTACAGGTGTGAGCCACCGTACCTGGCCTCTGAGTTGTAAACTTTGTTCCCCTTTTTCCTTATTGCAGTGCCTTGATCCCCGCCTCCTACTCCATCTCCCCATCAGCAAGTCCAATCATTGCCATCTCTGAGCCACAGCTCCCACTGACTGATTCCTCTCCAATGCTGCCATATCCTTCTCTTCCTGTCTGCTACAGTAGCCTCCTGAATGTTGTTTCCACCCTTAAGTCCTTCCAATCCATCCTTCATCCAGCAGCTAGAATTGAATCATGTCACTCCTTTGCTTAACTTCCTTCAGGGGCTTCCCTTCACATAGAGTCAAATTCCAGCTCTTTGCCTTGGCTTGCAAGGGCCTTCAGGAAAGATGCAATCTCATCCCATACCACTCTGCCCTCTGCTCGCCTAGATTCTAGCCATTTGGGATGATTCTAAATACCCTCCCAGCGTTCCCCTTCTCAGGTCCTTGTGTGTGGTGCCCCGTGCTTGTTCCCTTCCTGTTTTCTGTGACTGGACTCCCTGCACCCTCAGGTCTCTTGCCCCCACGCCACCTCCTCAGTGCCTGGCGATGCCTTTTCCAAGCCCCTCTCTGCAGCAGCCTCCCTCTGCCCACTGAGCTCTTGCCAGTGCCACACTGTTTAATTTCTGCATATAACACTTTTTATCATTTGATGCCATTTTGTTGCAGACTTAGCTAGTTAAGGTGGCCGTCTTCTCCATCAGTAAGTTCCCCGAAGGCCAGGGGCTACATTCACTACTCTCTCCCTAGCACCCAAATGCCTGGATACAGTCGAGGTTTAACAAGTGTTGGATGAGGGAACCCCTCTTTCTAACCATATCTCTTTCCCAGACTCCACTGAAACAAACAGTGCCTGACACCTTCTCTCACATGCGGCCTTTCCTGCATGACCCGACCACCACTCCACACAAGCTGCTCAGCGTCATCTTCCTCTGAACTCCCAGCCCTCCCAAAGGACTGACATGCTGCTTCATATGGTAGCAGCCACACATGGTCCTGCTTAGATTCCCATCACCGAGCAGCTTGGCTTCCAGCTCAGAAAGCCTAAAAGTGAAGATACAACTGAATTTGTACAGCAATGAAGTAATACAATGTTCTCAGTGAAAAATTCCCTGACCTCCAGCTGGGGTTAGGCTTCCTGCACTAATGTCTTATCCTTTCTCCTCATACCCCTTCACAGAAGGGTAATTATTTGGTTGTGTAATTTTTTGTTGAGCCTGGGACTTTCCCTCTAAACTGTAAGCCCCATGGCCTGAGAGGTGTTAACATGATGTCTGGTATACAGCAGGCATTTAATACCTGATACGGTTTGGCTGTGTCCCCACCCAAATTTCATCTTGAATTGTAACTCCCACCATTCCCATGTGTTGTGGGAGGAACCCAGTGGGAGGTGATTGAATCATGGGGACAAGGTCTTTCCTGTGCTGTTTTCATGATAGTGAATGAGTCTCATGAGATCTGATGGTTTTAAAAAGGGGAGTTTTCCCGCACTAGCTCTCTTCTCATGTCTGCTGCCATGTGAGACGTGCCTTTCACCTTCTGCCATGATTGTGATGCCTCCCCGGCCACCTGGAACTATAAGTCCAATAAACCTCTTTCTTTTGTAAACTGCCAAATCTCAGGTATGTCTTTATCAGCAGCACAAAAACAGACTAATACCTGTTTGTTGAATGAATGCATGAAGGAATGGATGAAAAGTCACATCTGTCTACCCTCAGAGGATGGCTTGCTTGAGAGAGTCCCCCCCTCAAAATCATGTCCTTTCCCAAGCAGAAGAGGCAATAGGTATGTCGGTCTGTATTGTTAGAAGTTAGTACTACTTCTAGCAAAATAGTATTGCTACACTGCTTTCTTTTTTTGAGATAAGAGTCTTACTCTGTCACCCAGCTTGGAGTGCAATGGCATAGTCTTGGCTTACTGCAACCTCTGCATCCTGGGTTCAAGTGATTCTCCTGCCTCAGCCTCCCGAGTAGCTGGGACTACAGGCACGGCCACCACACCGGCTAATTTTTTTATTTTTAGTAGTGACGGGGTTTCACTATGTTGGCCAGGCCGGTCTCAATCTCCTAACCTCATGATCCACTCGCCTCGGCCTCCTAAAGTGCTGGGATTACAGGCGTGAGCCACCACACCAAGCCTACACTGCCTTCTTATTGCAAATCTACAGCCTTCACGGAGCTGCACTCCCTCCCCACAGCAGCCCTACAGGCCTTGGCAAAGCCTCTCGTTGGAAGGTGTCCTCATCCCAGGGAGCACATGAGAACTGACATGGGAGGAATGGCTACTGAATGGGAAAAATACAGCTTTTGTTTTCCACCTCCAGAGGATAACACAAGACCCAAATGTGATGTAACGTTGTCAAGACAACCCCAGGCCATTCAGAAACTGAAATGCCACCATTTGAACCACTTTAACAGGTGCATCCTGAGTTATTATTGGGCTAAAAGTACTGCTTTTAGGCAGGTACTGAAGCATTTGCATCCTGTTGTTCTAATTTGGTCAGAACACCCTGGTAGGTGCCTCTAAAGGAGAAGAAAAACTGTGTTTTCTTGATGAGCTCATGTGACCATTCAAATGTGATTGTTGAGAAGCAGGGAAAAAGCTAGAGGATTGCTCTCATCAGAGAAAATCTAAAGAAAAAGACCGAAGCAAATTCTCAGGCTGGAGTGACCCAGGGAGTAGAGCTATTTTCAGTGTATTGAAATGGTTAATGGAAAGTTCATATTTACTCACTACTCACAAGTTCCTTGGGCAACACAGCCTACTAAACAATTAATAAGCACCAAAAACCCACATTACATTATAACATAATAGATTCAGGTATTTGGCAGATAAAAGCTTTTAAAATCCACATGGGATCTGTGAGGTCTCAGGGGCGGGGAGTGAGGGGCGGTGGAGAATAAAGACAGTTTCTTTGTTGACTGGATCATGACCACTAAGCTGAATGATCTGTGCTGTTTCTCAAAGTGCACAGAACACTCGCTCCAGCTCCCATGAGCTCATTCAGTCTGTGCAAGTGCTGGCTCTTCTCCTTCACGCCCCTGTCATTCTCCCAGCTCTTTGTCTGCTAGATGCTATTACAGGAGTTCCTCTTTCTCCCAAAGTCCCCAGGTGCAGGGCCCATAGGCTGATCCAGAAGCTGGTGCTCACCAGCACCTGGATTTAATAACAGGAGAGAAGACTTCTCCTTGCGGATGCAGGTTGCTCACTGAGTCGTTCCACTCCTCTCTCAGCTGTGCTGGCCTGCAGTGATGGCCTTGGCCGTGGGTCTGTGGCATTGCACTCGGGCATGGGGATATGCCTCTCACAGCACTTAGGGGCCAGCTCTTCATAGCTGCCTGAATTCCAGAACACTATTCCAAGTTCAGAATCCAGGACAATGTTTATCCTACCTGGGGGTTCTCCATTCTGGCTGCATATTGTAATCATCTAGGTCTTGAAAGCGATACTGATGGCTCTGTCCTACTTCCTAGGGCTGAGAAGCACGGGGATTGGAGGAGACACAGCCAGGATCTCAGTCCCTGGTGCTCCTGTGGAGGACTGTAGCAGAGCTCTGAGAGCACAGATGTGGAGAAGACCACCAAAGGAATGCTGATGTTTGCTGGAAGTTAATAGGTGTTTTCTTAAGAGAAGAGCTCTGGCTGAGACATGTTTGAGGAACACTTGGTTAGGGTTAGGGTTAGGGTTAGGAGATAGAGAAGCCAGGAACAATGCCCAAATTAGACCGCAATACTGCTCAAATTGGATCACAATACTGTCACCACTGCTACCACCTCGACATGCAGATTCCTCCTGTCCCACCTCTTGTACAGGACACTATATGTGGCCATGGGAACCTCTGCAACCACCACCCTGCAGGTTGGAGTTTGCATGACTCCTGCTTCTTCGCAAAACTAGCTTCCAATGGAAACCTCACTGCAGTAGGGCTCAATGGTCTATGCTCTATCCTTGTGGGGGTTAGGTCAGAGGCTCCACAAACACAGGAAAGGTGTCCAGTGAAGCTGGGCAGCCTGAAAGAATGTCAACTG
The DNA here is from genome assembly GCF_003255815.1 of Theropithecus gelada. Classification (NCBI taxonomy): domain Eukaryota; kingdom Metazoa; phylum Chordata; class Mammalia; order Primates; family Cercopithecidae; genus Theropithecus; species Theropithecus gelada. The sequence continues at coordinate 10,861,836 of NC_037671.1, forward strand.
TTGATACACTAAGTCGCTTTTTTTTTTTTTTTTTTTGAGACAGAGTTTCACTCTGTTTCTCGGGCTGGAGTGCAGTGATGCGACTCTGACTCACTGCAACTTCTGTCTCCTGGATCCAAGCGATTCTCATGCCTCAGCCATTGGAGTAGCTGAGATTACAGGCACACGCCATCACACCAAGCTAACTTTTGTATTTTTAGTAGAGACAGGATTTCACCATGTTGGCCAGGCTGGTCTCCAACTGTGGGCCTCAGGTGATCTGCCCACCTCGGCCTGCCAAAGTGCTGAGATTACAGACATGAGCCACCACGCCTGGTCAATACACTGTGTTGTGTCTTGAAGACTACTTAAGAATTGGTTGGATGAAGTGCTAATGGAGGAAGAAAGAAAAAGATACAAATTTATTTCCTAAATTATTTATCAGACATTTTTATTTGTGATGGCACCATCTGAATCCCTAAAAGTGTCCTATGCAGTGTTTCTTAACTTATTTGATTGTGGACTCCTTTATATTTGTGGTGTCTCTTGTGTTAATAATCCTCTGTAAAACACTCTGTGAAGTGTTAGATATAGAAGTTTGAGTCATATTTCACATGGAATGATCAATGTCTGGTTTCCTTTGCTTATTATAGCTGCAACATCTCGTCTTCCATTGTGTGCATTTAATTGCAAGAGAATTCACTCAACGAATATTTATTGGATCTAGTCTGTGTGAGGCACCATTTTAGGTGCTGAGGATCAGCAACAACTGAAATAGACAAAAACCCTAGCCCTAATGGAACTTCCATTGTAGGTAGGGAAACAGCCAATACATAAGATATAGAAGATAAATACTATGTTAGCCAGTGGCAGGTGCCCAGAAGAAAACAAGGCAAGGAAGGAGGTGTGATGTATCAAGGTTCAGGTGGGATGTCAGGGTTTGGATAGGCTCACTGGGGACATGGCTTTCAAGTAAAGATGTGAGGGAGTAACACATGTGAATATCTGGTTCCAGCTGAGGGATCAGCAACTATAAAGGACTTACAGAGCGAATGAATAAGAAGGCAGTCCAGAATGAGAACACTGGTTTTTACGAATAAGGGAAGTCATCGGAGGGTTTTCAGAAGAAACACGAGAGGATCTGGCTTCCAGTTATTTCTACAGCATGGCTCTGAGAGCTGTAGTGAGGAATGCGAAGGGGGCAAAGGCAGAAGTGAGTCTACCACTCAGGGAGCAATTACAACCATCCCAGCACAAGATACTGGTGACTCACACTAAGGCGGAGGTGGGCGGGTGATGAGAAGCAGGTTCCGGGTCTCTTTTGATGTACATGCCAACAGGATTTGCTGACTGAGCAGATGTGGGCTGAGGGTTGTGAGAGAAAGAGAGGAGTTAAGGATGACACTGAGGCGTTCAGCCAGAGCAGCTAGGAGCACTGAGTTGTTATAATCTGAGATGGGAAACAGGTTTTGGGAAAGAGTTGCTCAATGTTGAACATATTACACTGGGGAAGTCTGCAGATACACAGAGTGGGCAGATGGCTATTCAAGTCCAGGGCAGAGATGCGGGCCAGATATAAATTTGAGAGTCATTAGCATTTGATGGTATTTAAAGCACTGGGACAGGAGGAGATCCCCGTGGGAGTGAGTACAGAGGAGGGAAGAGGTTCAAGGGCTGAGTCCTGGGGCATCTCACTGTTTTGAAGACCAGGAGATTAGGAGGAATGGGAAATAGAGACCGGCATGGAGTAGTCAGGAAGGCAGGAAGAAAACCTGATTACTGTTGTCCACAAGCCCAGAGTAGAAATGTTTCAAAAGAGGGAAGGAAAGGCTATTTCGAATCTGCTGATACATCTTCGTTTGCCCCAGACAATCCCAGTTTACACCTACTGACATGGTCTAGTCGTTACTCCCAGCCATTCCCCCTCCCACATGTCCCAGTTTGGATAGTACATTGACAGGGCATCCTGTGGACAGTTCACGTGTAACAAGCTCTAAGCACTCACCTTTGGATGTGGAGAGCTTGGTAATAGTAGTTTTGGTGGACAGGTGGTAGTAAAAATCCAACTGGAGTGGCTTCCAGAGGGAGAAGAAAGGAATTAGAAACAATGAATATAACTCTTTGGGAGAACTTGTCTCATAAAGCAACGGAAAAGAATACAATAGTAACTAAAGCAGAGAGGGGGCCCAGAGGGTTTTGTGTTTTTGTTTTTGTTTTTTAACATGAAAGAAGAGTCAACATGTTTGATTGTTAGATGACCCAGAAATGAAGAAAACATTGGCTGCCACAGGAGACAGAAGGGAGAATTTCTGGAGCAGTGCCCTGAGGGAGTGCAGGCGGATGTCACCGGTGAGTAGTGACAGAGGTTGGCTTTCCAAGGAGCCCCAGTGGTTGTCAGTGATAAGAGGAGGGCAGGCACAGTGGGTGGGCACACATCCAGAGAGGTGGGTCCAGGTGGCTAATGGTAGGAGCTGGCACCTGTCCCCTCCAGTGGCTTCTGTTTTCCACTGTAATAGAAAGCAGTACCATGAGCTGACACTGAAGACAGGGGAAGTGCTGGAGGTTTGGGGAGGGCAGCAAAGGTCTGAAATAGAGGTCACGGTGAGAATGGGAGAGGGAAGGAAACAGGCAGTTTGGTATTAATGCCTGGTGGCCTTGAGGCTCCACTTGATGTCAGTGTGACATACCCGGATTTTCTCCAGGTATGTTCTGCTGTGTGGTTCAGTCACACAACAGGCAGCTGGGTTTAGTCAGGCTTATGATTTAGCTAAGTGAGGAAACAAAGGCAGAGGGCGGCAACAGAGGGAGAGTGTATGTAGGGGAGAAATGATAATACTTGACTATGGAATTTAAGCAGGGAAAATTAATAAAACATTTATCTTAAGAAGTTGTAATACTCAGCCTTGTATACACACAGTAAACAAGCTCGTTACCTCTTCGACATGTTGATAACTTCCAGTGGGTCACGTGTCAGTTAATTTATTGAGAAGTAATATTCTATGGCTTCCCCTCTATATCTAATATGACCATGCGGCTCAGGCCTTCGCCACCTCCTTCATGGATTATCTCCACAGTGTCTTGGCCATGACTCCTGATTCCATGTGCTCCCATCCAAACATCCAAACAATGTACAATTGTTTGGGCCAGGATCATCTTGAGACAACAGCTTTATCATCTCACTGCTCTGTCCCAAAATAAAGAATAGCTCTGTATTTCCAATGATATCATACCACAAGTCCTCTGCCTGGCTTCTGTAGCTCCCTCTACTTATGCAAACTTGTCTCTGACATTGCATAACTCTGCGTCAGACAGGCTTGCTTTCCTATTGTTCCTGTCAGATGTGTGTCATTTCCAACTCTCTTCGTTTGCTCGTGCTGTGCTTTCTGCTTGAAATGCTCTCCTCTCTGCTTTCAAAATCCTATCCACTATACGTGGCAGACAGCAATAGTGGTTGGTATAGGAAGAGAGGTAGGACTAGAGTGGGCCAGGAGTAAAGACACACAGAGACATATATATATATAAAATATATACACAGTGTGTGTATATGTGTATGTGTGTATGTGTGTGTGTGTGTATATATATATATATATAAATATACAAATACACACACACACATACACACACACACACACACATTGACTCCTGAACAATGTGGGAGTTAGGGGCAATGACCCGCACACAGTCGAAAATCCATGTGTAACTTTTGACTCCCCAAAACTTAACTACTAATAGCCTACTGTTGATCAGAAGCCTTACAGTTAACATAAACAGTCAAACAACACACATTTTGTAGGTTATATGTGTTATATACTGTATTCTTCCAATAAAGTAAGCCAGAGAAAAGAAAATATTATTAAGAAAATCATACAGAAGGGAAAATACATTTGCACCACTGTGCTGTATTTATCAATACTGTAAGTTTATTTTCTCTGTTTACAAGATGCCTCACCTGTCTGAAATGGCGGCAACCACAGCTGCAGACCTCAGTGCATATCAAACAATTCAGCTTTTTTCTTGTAATGTCATGACTTTTCTCTGCTTCCTGGGAACCCTTCCGGCATCCCTAGTGCTGCTTTGTACGGGTCCCCTGGTGTTATTCCAGGTTTATGGTATTGCAGCAAACACAATGAAAAATACATGAGAACCGCAAGATCGCTTTTTACTGCGATACGCAATTTACTGAAGAAACGAACTGCTTGAAGGGAGATGATAAGCATCACACAGCATCTGAAGCTGATACAACACTTGAGCTCACTGCAATAGCTATAGGAGGTGGCTGCAAAATTATTATAGTAGTACAGTACATGCTACAGTTAATTTAGTGCAGTTATGATTTAATACTGCATCTTTATGTTTGTTTATATGTCTCTTGACTGAGAATGGTGCCATGTATGGTCTGTGTTTACATGCATGAGTTTTGATACATTTTAACTTTTTGTAATAGCTTTGTGCATATTTTATGGTAGAAATGATAGAATCTACATATATTTTATGTAATCATGACATACCTAGTTTTTTCTTGTTAAGTATTTCTAGGTTATGTGCATATAACTAACATTTGCATTTGAATTTCTGCAGTAAGTTTGTCTTCATACCACTTCTGTAATTTTGTCATTGAAAAGAGTTTCAATGTAGTTTTTAAAGGACTCTTCCTAGTTGATATTGGGCAGCAGGCATTTTAAATTTACATAAGAATACCTTTTGACCCAGCAATAGGTCCAGGACCTTATCCTTGGGAGATAACTTCACAATTTCATTGCAGCATTGTTTATAATAGCAAACGATGGGAAGCAAACTGCTACCCCTCAGGAAAGCATTGAGTAAATTTAAAATGGCATATTTAGACCATGTGCGATGTGCACAGTGGTGTATTTTAGTGGTTCATGGTGCAGCCTCTGCCATCAGACTACTGAGAGGCTGGAATATCAGCACTACTCCTTCTGGCTGTATGACTTCAGGTGATTAAAATGTTCTGTGCTTAAATTTCTTCATCTGTTAGAGACTTCAGAGATTTTTTTTTTTGTAAAGAAGAGATAAACTATTTGAAACCATGTCTGGTTCCACTTAGAGTGTAGAAAGCAGGAAAAATTATTCCCCTACCCTAAAAATAGAAAAATAAACTACAAACAAAACAAAACAAAAAAGACCAGATCTGCTACAACATGATAACTTTTCATGAACTCATCAAAGAGCTGAGGGCAGAGGGCAACCAAATATCCTTAAATCCAAGAAAAGTCAGGCTTCTCCAAGGAAAGATGGAACACCCTCACTGATTTCTCTGTAGCAGAGACCAGGAAGAAGAGATGCTGGGACTGTACAAGTGGGTAAGAAGAATCTGGCTAAACTTTATGATTAAGAGCAAAGGTCAAGTGTGGGCTGGCACAAGAGTACAGCACCCCTGAGAGCTCCAGACACAAAGGGAGTTTGCACTCACATGCAGGACCTTCTACTGGGCCTCCACTAGATGCTCATGAGAAAGTCTGGAAGCAGAGCAATGAGACCAAGGGAACCTTCTTTGGTGGTGCAGACCTGAAGAATGGGAGTGGTTGCTGTTGTAGGAAAGTCACAAAATCCTGACGGAACTCTCCTCTCCTATAATTATATTTTAGGTTTCCAGGGCACTGGCAAATTTGGGGGAGCTGGGAAAAGGGTAAAAAGAAAAAAAGGAACATGCTCTACCCCTGTAGAAGGCACAGGAAAGAGTTCTGGGTCCAGGGTCATATATATGACAATATGAATAGGGGTCTGCAACATGTGGGGGAGGGGCGAGGAACTGTCCTATTCAAGACCCAGCACAGATATGAGGCAGTTTGGGAGTCACTGGGAAGAAGAGCAGGATCACTGAGAAAGTCCCATTCCTAAGACCTAGGGAGACAGACTTGCCTAAGACTGAAGCTGGATCTGGACAAGAGAGAACCTCCCTTCCCTCTCTCCACCAGCAAGCAAGCAACAAGTAATGAGCAACAGCAATCTATTTCCGTGGAGAGGGCAAGAGCATGGAGATAGGCCTCCCCATCTTTGTCACAAACAGGTAAGACTGAAAATTGAGGGTGAAGCAGGAGCTCTGAGAAAAAAACTCCTGGAACCCCAGCCTCCACCCTAAGCACAAGGTAATGCTAGAAAAATTGAAGCCAGTGATGTACTGAAGGTCACCATAGCAACAACAAAACTCAAACCCACCTCAACTCCTAAGTAGATTTACTCAGGAGAATGTAATATCTCATAATATAGCATTGCCAACACTAATGGCCTAGCACAGGAGGCATGCCCATTTGCAGGAATAAATACTATTTACCATAGTGTTGGTTATTCTGTACCTGATGCCCCAATATTCAATCAAAAATTAGAAGACACACATGGAAAACAAGACAAAAACAACCAAAGTCAAGAGACAATGCAATCAACACACCCAGACTCAGGAAGAACCCAGACATTAAAGCTACCAGATGAGGAATTTAAAATAATTATAATTCATATATTAGATGCTCTAGGGGGAAAGTGTCAGCATGCATTAAGAGATGAACATTTTCAGCAAAAAGATGGAAACGGTAAGAAAAAGTCAAATGAAAATACTAGGGGATTTAAAAAATATATTAAAAACACTTTTTTAAAAAGGAAAATACCAGGGGAAAGAAAACCATTGTGACTTAGCTGACTCTTCAGTAGACTTGAGAGAACCAAGGAAAGAATCAATAAACTTGAAGATAGGATATTAGAAATCACCCAACCAAAACACAAAGAGAAAAAGAGTTAAAACACACACACACACACACACACACACACACAGAGAACATTGAAGAGCTGTGGAACAATATCAAATGATCTAACAATGAGTGGTTACAATCCCAGAAGAGAGATATAATTGTTCAGAGAAATATTTACAAGGAATTTTTCAAAATTAACAAAATACATCAAACCACAGATCCAAGGAGCTCAGAGAATCCCAAGCATAAAAATAATAAACAAATAACAACAACAGCAAGATGGCCGATAGGAACAGCTCCAGTCTTCAGCTCCCAGCGTGATCAACGCAGAAGATGGGTGATTTCTGCAATTCCAACTGAAGTACCTGGTTCATCTCACTGGGACTGGTTGGACAGTGGGTGCAGCCCAAGGAGGGTGAGCTGAAGCAGGGCTGGGTGTCGCCTCACCTGGGAAGCACAAGGGGTCAGGGGATTTCCCTTTCCTACCCAAGGGAAGCTGTGACAGACTACCTGGAAAAATGGGACACTCCTACCCAAATACTACGCTTTCCCAATGGTCTTAGCAAACGGCACACCAGGAGATTATATCCTGCACCTGGCTCGCTGGGCCCCACACCCACGGAGCCTTGCTTACTGCTAGCGCAGCAGTCTGAGATTGAACTGCGAGGCAGTAGCCTGGCTGGGGGAGGGGCATCTACCATTGCTGAGGCTAAAGTAGGTAAGAAAAAGTCAAATGAAAAGCAGCCAGGAAGCTTGAACTGGGCAGAGACCACCATAGCTCAACAAGGCCTACTGCCTCTAGACTTCTGTGGGCAGGGCATAGCTGAACAAAAGGCAGCAGACAACTTCTGCAGACTTAAACGTCCCTGTCTGACAGCTCTGAAGAGAGCAGTGGTTCTCCCAGCATGGCGTTTGAGTTCTGAGAAGAGACAGACTGCCTCCTCAAGTGGGTCCCTGACACCTGTGTAGCCTAACTGGGAGATACCTCCCAGTACGAGCCGACAGATACCTCATATAGGCGGCTGACCCTCTGGGACAAAGCTTCCAGAGGAAGGATCAGGCAGCAATATTTGCTGTTCTGCAACCTCCACTGGTGATACCCAGGCAAACAGGGTCTGGAGTGGAGCTCCAGCAAACTCCAACAGACCTGCAGCTGAGGGACCTGACTGTTAGAAGGAAAACTAACAAACAGAAAGGAATAGCATCAACATCAACAAAAAGGTCATCTACACCAAAATCCCATCTGTAGGTCACCAACATCAAAGACTAAAGGTAGATAAAACCACAAAGATAGGGAGAAACCAGAACAGAAAAGCTGAAAATTCTAAAAATCAGAGCACCTCTTCTCCTCCAAAGGATCGCAGCTCCTCACCAGCAGTGGAACAAAGCTGGATGGAGAATGACTTTGACGAGTTGACAGAAGTAGGCTTCAGAAGGTTGGTAATAACAAACTCCTCTGAGCTAAAGAAGGATGTTCGAACCCATCGCAAGGAAGCTAAAAACCTTGAAAAAATATTAGATGAATGGCTAACTGGAATAAACAGTGTAGAGAAGACCTTAAATGACCTGAAGCTGAAAACCATGGCACGAGAATGTCGTGACGCATGCACAAGATTCAATAGCCAATTTGATCAAGTGGAAAAAAGGGTATCAGTGATTGAAGATAAAATTAATGAAATAAAGTGAGAAGACAAGGTTAGAGAAAAAAGAGGAAAAAGAAACAAACAAAGCCTCCAAGAAATATGGTACTATGTGAAAAGGCCAAATCTATGTTTGATTGGTGTACCTGAAAGTGACGGGGAGAATAGAACCAAGTTAGAAAACACTCTTCAGGATATTATCCAGGAGAACTTCCCCAACTGAGCAAGGCAGGCCAACATTCAAATTCAGGAAATACAGAGAACACCACAAAGATACTCCTCGACAAGAGCAACCCCAAGACACATAATCGTCAGATTCACCAAGGTTGAAATGAAGGAAAAAGTGTCAAGGGCAGCCAGAAAGGTCGAGTTACCCAGAAAGGGAAGCCCATCAGACTAACAGTGGATCTCTCAGCAGAAACCCTACAAGCCAGAAGAGAGTGGGGGCCAATATTCAACATTCTTAAAGAAAAGAATTTTCAACCCAAAATTTCATATCTAGCCAAACTAAGCTCCATAAGTGAAGAAGAAATAAAATCCTTTACAGACAAGCAAATGCTGAGAGATTTTTGTTACCACCAGGCCTGCCTTACAAGAGCTCCTGAAGTAAGCACTAAACATGGAAAGAAACAACTGGTACCAGCCACTGCAAAAACATGCCAAATTGTAAAGATCATCAATGCTATGAAGAAACTGCATCAATAAACGGGCAAAATAACCAGCGAATATCATAATGACAGGATCAACTTCACACATAACAATATTAGGCTCAATACCCCAAGCAATACCTGCAACTGAGGATTCTTCCCGGGGAGACCGCCCATCGGCATGGCTCAAGAGTTTGTGAACGGCAAAATCCAGCCTGGGAAGGTGGTTGTGTTCAAGCCCACCTGCCCATACTGCAGGAGGGCCCAAGAGATCCTCAGTCAATTGCCCATCAAACAAGGGCTTCTGGAATTTGTCGATATCACAGCCACCAACCACATTAACGAGATTCAAGATTATTTGCAACAGCTCACGGGAGCAAGAACGGTTCCTCGAGTCTTTATCAGTAAAGATTGTATAGGCAGATGCAGTGATCTAGTCTCTATGCAACAGAGTGGGGAACTGCTGACACAGCTAAAGCAGATTGGAGCTCTGCAGTAACCACAGGGCCAAGAAGGTTGACGGGCCATCTTGGTTTTCTTCTGGATGTGCTCTTTGGTTTTCAGAAGACTGTGACAAGTTCTGGCCCAGGATTCCCTCACTGACCCTCAACTGTTCTCTTTGGCACACGTTTCTTACTGTTCTCCATGTGTCGGCATGTCTCTACCTCTAAGCCAGTGTTTTTCAACTATGTTTATCCAGACTCCTTCTCCACAATGATGAATCCATAGTTGGTTATCTGCTACTGTCCATTAGCTGAAATCATTTTGCTCCTTGACTTTATGGAGTTTGTATTATGAAATCAGTGGGTATTTTGAATGTCTTCTTTCAAACTACATGCATCTCTCCACTCAACCCCACCCTATCCCATCCCACCTTGAAAATCACTGCTCCGAACCAGTGTTCTCCACCTTGTCCTCCATAGATCTCATAGGAAATGTTCAACAATTCTGTGAAAGGTCACAGGACCCAATTGGAGAAATCATATGAAAAGCATAGTTGGTCTTGGCGTCACATGGATCAGAGGCACAAGTGCAGAGGCTGTGGTCATGCGGAACACTCTGTTATTTAAGATGGCTATCCAGATAATCCTGAACACTGTGTATTTGTTTGATTTAGACTACCAGCAACGATTAAAGCACGAAGTGTAAAACATCTGAGAAAACTTACAGCCCCCTACACCAAGAGTGTATCTGTGAAAGAGCCCCCACACTTTGAAAACTTAAGAATCCCTTATGAAGTTTGCCTGTTCTAGAATTGTAAGATTGTCAATTTCCTTCTTCAGTCTCTAGTGACAACACTTAATTTCTTTTCTAATAAAAAAACCTGTAGATGAAAAAAAAAAATAAAACAATATCAACCTTAAATGTAAATGGGCTAAATACCCCAGTTAAAAGACACAGACTGGCAAATTGGATAGAGTTAAGACCCATCACTGTGCTGTATTCAGGAGACCCATCTCACGTGCAAACATGCACATAGACTCAAAATAAAGGGATGAAGGAAGATCTACCAAGCAAATGGAAAGCAAAAAAAAAAAAAAAAAAAAAAAAAAAAAAAAGCAGGGGTTGCAATCCTAGTCTCTGACAAAACAGACTTTAAACCAACAAAGATCAAAAGAGACAAAGAAGGCCATTACATAATGGTAAAGGGACCAATTCAACAAGAAGACCTGACTATCCTAAATATATATGCACCCCATACAGGAGTACCCAGATTCATAAAGCGAGTCCTTAGAGACCTACAAAGAGCCTTAGACTCCCACACAATAATAGGAGACTTTAACACCCCACTGTCAATATTAGACAGATCAATGAGACAGAAGGTTAACAAGGATATCTAGGACCTGAACTCAGCTCTGCAACAAAGAGACCTAATAGACAACTATAGAACTATCCACCCCAAATAAACAGAATATACATTCTTCTCAGCACCACATCACACTTATTCTAAAACTGACCACATAATTGGAAGTAAAGCACTCCTCAGCAAATGTAAAACAACAGAAATCACAACAAACTGTCTCTCAGACCATAGTGCAATCAAATTAGAACTCAGGACTAAGAAACTCACCCAAAACTGCACAACTACATGGAAACTGAACAACTTGCTCCTTAATGATTACTGGGTAAATAACAAAATAAAGGCAGAAATAAAGATGTTCTTTGAAACCAATGAGAACAAAGACACAACATACCAGAATCTCTGGGACACATTTAAAGCAGTGTGTAGAGGGAAATTTATAGCACTAAATGCCCACAAGAGAAAGCAGGACAGATCTAAAATCAACCCCCTAACATCACAATTAAAAGAACTAGAGAAGCAAGAACAAACAAATTCAAAAGCTAGCAGAAGACAAGAAATAACTAAGATCAGAGCAGAACTGAAAGAGATAGAGACACAAAAAACACTTCAAAAAAAAAAAAATCAGTGAATCCAGGAGCTGGTATTTTAAAAAGATCAACAAAATTGATAGAGTGTTAGCAAGACTAATAAAGATGAAAAGAGAGAAGAATCAAATAGACACAATAAAAAATGATAAAGGGGATATCACCACCAACCCCACTGAAATACAAACTACCATCAGAGTAAATACTATAAACATCTCTACATAAATAAACTAGAAAACCTAGAAGAAATGGATAATTTCCTGGACACTTACACTGTTCCAAGACTAAACCAGGAAGAAGTTGAATCCCTGAATAGACCAATAGCAGGCTCTGAAATTGAGGGAATAATTAATAACCTACCAACCAAAAAAAGTCCAGGACCAGACGGATTAACAGCCAAACTCTACCAGAGGTACAAGGAGGAGTTGGTACCATTCCTTCTGAAACTATTCCAATCAATAGAAAAAGAGGGAATCCTCCCTAACTCATTTTACGAGGCCAACACCATCCTGATACCAAAGCCTGACAGAGATACAACAAAAAAAGAGAATTTTGGACCAATATCCCGGATGAACATCGATGCAAAAATCCTCAATAAAATACTGGCAAATTGAATCCAGCAGCACATCAAAAAGTTTAGCCACCATGATTAAATGGGCTTCATCCCTGGGATGCAAGGCTGGTTCAACATACGCAAATCAATAAACATAATCCAGCATATAAACAGAACCAAAGACAAAAACCACATGATTATCTCAATAGATGCAGAAAAGGCCTTTGATAAAATTCAACAGCCTTCATGCTAAAAACTCTCAATAAATTCGGTATTGATGGAATGTATCTCAAAATAATAAGAGCTATTTATGACAAACCCACAGCCAATATCATACTGAATGGGCAAAAACTGGAAGCATTCCCTTTGAAAACAGGGATGCCCTCTCTCACCACTCCTATTCAACATAGTGTTGGAAGTTCTGGCTAGGGCAATCAGGCAAGAGAAAGAAATCAAGGGTATTCAGTTAGGAAAAGAAGAAATCAAATTGTCCCTGTTTGCAGATGACATGATTGTATATTTAGAAAAACCCATTATCTCAGCCCAAAATCTCCTTAAGCTGATAAGCAACTTCAGCAGAGTCTCAGGATACAAAATCAATGTCCAAAAATCACAAGCATTCTTAGACACCAGTAGCAGACAAACAGCCAAATCATGAATGAACTCCCATTCACAATAGCTTCAAAGAGAATAAAATATCTAGGAATCCAACTTACAAGGGATGTAAAGGACCTCTTCAAGGAGAACTACAAATCACTGCTCAGTGAAATAAAAGAGGACACAAACAAATGGAAGAACATACCATGCTCACGGATAGGAAGAATCAATATCGTGAAAATGACCATACTGCCCAAGGTAATTTGTAGATTCAATGCCATCCCCATTAAGCTACCAATGACTTTCTTCACAGAATTGGGAAAAAATGCTTTAAAGTTCATATGGAACCAAAAAGGAGCCTGCATTGCCAAGACAATCCTAAGCCAAAAGAACAAAGCTGGAGGCATCACACTACCTGACTTCAAACTATACTACAAGGCTACAGTAACCAAAACAGCATGGTACTGGTACCAAAACAGAGATATAGACCAATGGAACAGAACAGAGCACTCAGAAATAATACCACACATCTACAGCCATCCAATCTTTGACAAACCTGACAAAAACAAGAAATGGGGAAAGGATTCCCTATTTAATAAATGGTGCTGGGAAAACTGGCTAGCCATAAGTAGAAAGCTGAAACTGGATCCTTTCCTTACTCCTCATACAAAAATTAATTCAAGATGGATTAGAGACTTAAATGTTAGACCTAAAACCATAAAAACCCTAGAAGAAAACTTTGGTAATATCATTCAGGACATAGGCATGGGCAAGGACTTCATGTCTAAAACACCAAAGCAATGGCAACAAAAGCCAAAATTGACAAATGGGGTCTAATTAAACTAAAGAGCTTCTGCACAGCAAAAGAAACTACCATCAGAGTGAACAGGCAACCTACAGAATGGGAGAAAATTTTTGCAATCTACTCATCTGACAAAGGGCTAATATCCAGAGCCTACAAAGAACTCAAACAAATTTACAAGAAAAAAGCAAACAACCCTATCAAAAAGTGGGCAAAGGATATGAACAGATACTTCTCAAAAGAAGACATTCATACAGCCAACAGACACATGAAAAAATGCTCATCATCATTCACCATCAGAGAAATGCAAATCAAAACCACAATGAGATACCATCTCACACCAGTTAGAATGGCAATCATTAAAAAATCAGGAAACAACAGGTGCTGGAGAGGATGTGGAGAATTAGGAACACTATTACACTGTTGGTGGGACTGTAAACTAATTCAACCATTGTGGAAAACAGTGTGGCAATTCCTCAAGGATCTAGAACTAGAAATACCATTTGACTCAGCCATCCCATTACTGGGGATATTACCCAAAGGATTATAAGTCATGCTGCTATAAAGACACATGCGCACGTATGTTTATTGTAGCACTATTCACAATAGCAAAGACTTGGAATCAACCCAAATGTCCATCAATGACAGATTGCATTAAGAAAATGTGGCACATATACACCATGTAATACTATGCAGCCATAAAAAAGGATGAGTTTGTATCCTTTGTAGGGACATGGATGCAGCTGGAAACCATCATTCTCAGCAAACTATTGCAAGAACAGAAAACCAAATACCGCATGTTCTCACTCATAGGTGGGAACTGAACGATGAGATCACTTGGACACAGGAAGGGGAACATCACACACCGGGTCCTATTGTGGGGAGGGGGGAGTGGGGAGGGATAGCACTGGGAGAAATACCTAATGTAAATGATGAGTTGATGGGTGCAGCAAACCAACATGGCACATGTATACCTATGTATCAAACCTGCACGTTGTGCACATGTACCCTAGAACTTAAAGCATTAAAAAGAAAAAAGGCTTACGGTAAAGTAAACACACACACACACACATAACAACAACAACAAAATACATACCTAGGCACATCATATTCAATGGGTAGGTTTTAAAAATGTATGAATAGTATGGTGTCATTTGTAAAAACTAATTGGTCTGTTTTGGAAAGATGATCATCAGAACATTTGCAATGATTCTTTGTGTATAATGATAGCTCAGAAGAATATATGTCTACCAATTCCAAGAATACAATATCTCAAGATTAAGACTTCTATTGAATATCTTTGAACTAGGCGACACAATAGGCACATTTTATTTCCTGTCACCTACCCCTTCTTCCTCTCTGTTTATGTTAGATTTCGGACAACATTTATTTTCAAGTTACTATTTTATGTTATTGTGAAGTAGGTTCACTGTGCACTGGTTGCCAACTTGCCTGAGTCCAGTGAGACAGAACACGCTCACATGCAACGAGTTATATGAAGTGAGTTTATTATATGCTGATAGGCAGCAAGAGGCAACATAAGCCTGGGCTTCCTTATGAGCTGGTCCCCCAAGGCTCAGAAAGCTGCTTGGAGAGATGGAGTCTTGAAGGTACATGCTGTACTTGCACCACAGCTGAGGGACCCTGAAAGGCAGCCCTCCCTGGATTATATATCTCAGGGGCAATGTGTCACACTAGGCTAAAGCTTTGCAAGACATCCAGCTTCTAGGGAGAGAGGAACAAAGCCTGGGCTGTCCTGGGCAGTTCCTCCATAACTCAAGGTGTTCCAGTCCTTAGGCGGGACAGGAGCAAGGCCCACGCTGATTCAGGCAGTTCCCTCCATCTCAGAATACTTCATTCTCAGCACATTCTACAGTTATTCTTGAGAACCATAAGCAAAAAGTGAAGAAGGTTGGGTTAATCCACAGCCACCAGAAGAATTGCCCTGAAATTATATAAACGTACATGTAGACTTTCAATATACATTTATTAATATTTGAGTCTATGGTTATTTAAATGTTCACTACAGTCCTCAACTATGACTTCACTGTTTTGAGGGTTTTACAGTTTGATTAATTACTTGGTTTAATACAGCAGTCCTTCTTGAACTTTAATATGCATATAAATCACATGGAGATCTTGATAGCTTGCAGGTTCTGATTCATTGGTCTGGGGTGAAGCCTGAGTTTCTGGTTTTCTAACAAGGTCCCGGGTGATGAGATGCTGTTGGGCGATAGCCCATAGTTTGAGCAGCAAGAGGCTACTTCTCTGAGAGCTCTTCCCTCCATGAAGAATACATGGATTATTTATTTATGAGCCCTTGAATCTTTCCATTCCTGACAGGTGAAACCAGCTTGGTTATGTAAGGAATTTTGGGTCACAAAGTTTCTCCCTCAAAACTCTACAAATGTTGGTTGCTTCACTGATTTTAGCATCTATATTATAATTTTGAGACCAATCTATATTTCCCTTTCCAATCTCTCTCTTTTTTTGGTGTATGACCTTTTTTCAAGATGTTCTTTATTTATATGTAAATTTCAAGTTTCACCAGGATATGTTCAGTGTTTGACTCTCTTCATTTTGTCCAGTACCCAGTGAGCTATTTTAATAGAAATATTTAGGTTTCTAGGACTTTTTATATGTCTTTAAATATTAATTTTTCATTCCATTTGTTCTGGTGTTTTCTTCATAAATACCAATTATCCACATGTTTTATCTCCATCATATGGCCATGAAATCCCCCATATTCTTTTCTCCTTTTTTTGGCATTAGTTTTTTGCATTATGGCAGATATATTTTTTTTTCTGGGCTCTCTTCTGTATGACTGAAATAGTTCTTGGCAGGGTTGATTCTGCTCTACTGGTTCTGATGCATTTTGAAACTTTAATGTTATCTGTACAGCTCTGAAACACTTCCTCAGTGCCCCCTTACTTCCCTTTATGGTTCTGCTTACGTCTCAGCTGAGTCTTCTGTTGACAAGTCCTCTCACGGTTCATCTTACTTTAGGGAGATCATATTTCTTGAATGCCATTGAGAGTAAAAAGCAGATGCTGTCTGAAATTTATTTTTTGCCAACAATATTTTTCAAAAATAGATTTCAAAAATATTTCAAAAATATTCCAGGAGTCTGGAATCTCTGAATCTTACTGGTGGGATGTCATGATAAAGAATCTTTTCCTAGACACCATGTTAATTTTGTTCTTGCTTACTGATTGTCGTTAATCCATCGATCTGTTTGAGGACAGAGGACAGCATGTGAGCCACAGGCTATGCTGCACAGGGAACTCTGTCTCTGTGTCATTGCGCCTCTGTTCACAGAGAAGCCACTCTGCCTGAGAAGCCACTCTGCCTGATAGCAGGCTTGCTGTGACCAGGCCTCCGATCTGGCACACGTGTATCTACCTGTTCAGTCTCGTTTTTCTATATAGCTTTCACTGTGCCAACAAAGACTGGCCTTTCTGTGAGCCCCCATCCAGGGATGCTGCTCCCACCAGGACCAGCAACTTCTTGTTCGGCTTGGGGGTCAGCGCAATTTTACCAGACTGTTCATCACCACAATTAGGATCATCTTTACACTGGGAAAAGCATAAGATCCTCTCCCCAGAGGCACAGAACCACAGTTCTTCACTAATTGCAGTCATCTGGACCTCTGAGTTCCTGCACTGACCCCCCAAAACAGGGATCCTGGCAGGATACCTAGACAGGATACCTAGACTGCCTTCACCTGGAGCTTTCCCGGTATCTTAGTTCATTCGGGCTGCTGTAACAATACCACCAGACTGGGGGGCTTAGAAACAACAGAAAGTTACTGCTCACAGGTTTGGACGCTGGGAAGTCCAAGGTCAAGGTGCTGGTAGATTCCGTTTCTAGGGAGAGCTTCTTGCTGTTTCACAGATGGTGCCTTCTTACTGCGTCCTCACATAGTGAAAAGGGGAAGGCAGCTCTCTGGTCTCTATTATAAGGGCACTAATGCCATTCACAAGCACTCCACCCTCGTGACCTCACCACCTCTCAAAGGCTCACCTCCTAATACCAGCACATTGGTGATTAGGTTTCAACATCTGAATTTGGTAGGGACACAAACATTCAGACCACAGCCCCAGGTAAGTCTCGTAGCCCACTCTTTCCTCCAGAACTCTACCCTCCAAGCCTAGAGATTCACAGGGAACAGAACTTTGCCCGTCACTTCCCAGGAGGCTGTGTCATCCCTCAAGGTGGGACTTATTTCTGCCGTTTTAACGACTTTCTTCCTTAGGTTTCTGTATAAGTACAGGCTTTTGCTAAATTTACATTTTTTAGGTTATTTATGTAGAATTGAGTGGGGAATTAGTGTTTAGAAATAAATTGTGTCCCCAACCCAGACACCTTTACCTGAGAGACCCAGAACATCTTTTTCAAATGAAAGAACAGACCGGGTGCAGTGGCTGACGCCTATAATCCCAGCACTTTGGGAGGCCGAGGCCGGTGGATTGCCTGAGGTCAGGAGTTCAAGACCAGTCTGGCCAACACAGTGAAACCCCATCTCTACTAAAAATACAAAACAATTAGCTGGGCGTGGTGGCATGCACCTGTAATCCCAGCTACTTGGGAGGCTGGGGCAGGGGAATTGCTTGAGCCAGAGGGGTGGAGGTTGCAGTGAGCCAAGATTGTGCCACTGCACTCCAGCCTGGGTGACACAGCGAGACTCTGTCTCAAAATGAAAAAATAATAAATAGAAAATAAAAAAGCACAATTATCTCAGGTGTAGTGATTACAACAGTTTTTTGTTTTCCCTTCCTTTTCTCTTAAACTATATGATCCTTCCAAATCGCACATTCTAAACCTGAAAATTTAGATTTTTTGTACTTTTTGCATTGTAGAGTGTATGGACTGTAAATTGGACACTGCCTTCACAATTAATCTATCTGTAAATTTATTTGCTTTAAATTAAGACGTTTGAGCAAACTTTAATACCTTCACTAACCAATGAAAGACTCCTCAGTCCCTATTGTATTTTATTTAATAAATAGCTGATTTAGAAATATCCTACCACTTATTACATGTACACTAATTCAGAGTAAATTACCACCTGTCTCTGAAAAAGAAGTTTCTCAGTGCTTGATATTCAATGGTCTAAAGATGCATCAGTTTATTCCTTTTAACTTCCGAAGGATACTGCATCACTCAATACATCTATTTCACTGAATGCACATACCCAGACTTTCTCTGTTTGAGTCAAAATTTCTGGTACCAAAGACAATAAAATTAATTTCAAAGTTACTTATAAACAGAACCCCTTATGAAAAGCTTAGAAAAATATTTTTAAAAACAAGTATATTTTTCTTCTTCTCTCTTTGCTATTTAGTGAAGTTATAACTCCATAGAAATAAAAAAAATTTTTTAGAGAATTTTAGTTCATATTTCTTTTCTTTTCTTTTCTTTTTTTTTTTTTTGAGACAGAGTTTCTCTCTTGTTGCCCAGGCTAGAGTGCAACGGCACAATCTTGGCTCACTGCAACCTCTGCCTCCTGGGTTCAAGCGATTCTCCTGCCTCAGTTTCCCAAGTAGCTGGGATTCCAGGTGCATGCCACCACGCCTGGCTAATTTTTGTATTTTTAGTAGAGACAGAGTTCCACCATGTTGGCCAGGCTGGTCTCGAACTCCTGACCTCAGATGATCTGCCACCGGTCTCCCAAAGTCCTAGGATTATAGGTGTGAGCCACTGCGCCCAGCCTTTATTCCATATTTCATCTCCTGTGGCTATGTCATTGTCTTCTTTATCCTCTCTTTTCAGTCCATATGTGTAAACATAAAAAGTTAAGAAATTTGAAGAACTGATTGCATTCAGGTAACAAAATCAATGTAGTATCTTAAGTCTTCAGACTTATTAATAATGGGAGAACTGTGAAGCCAAGAACCTTTTGGCCAACATAAAAATTAGGTCTTAGATACCTAGTATTTACTCAGTTGTGCCTCCTCGCTCAGTGTTTAAACAGAGAAGAACCTACAGCCTCACACACATGGGTCAGACATAATATAAAATACACCACATGCATTTAATGATGGACAAACCCTAGTGATGTAAGTATAATTTTTCTGCTCAATTAAAAAAACTCTGCATTTTTTCATAAACACAAATGTGATGTTTGTTGCTCCAGCCAAACCCTGACACCCACAGTGGCAACCGCCCTTTTGTATCAAAGGAAGAGTGGTGGGGTTCTAAGGTGTGTTGTGTTGCTATGTGCAGCCGAGCAGCTCCACGATACCCCACCAGAAAGAGCTACTCGTCGGCAGTGGTAGCAGCTCACATCTGTGTCACTGAGGCTGGAGGAGTCTGGAATTTCTGAGTTACAGGGCTGTCTCTGCCAAAGGCTTGCTGGCAAAGTTTTTTGTCTGCAAAACAGACACAATCATGAGGGCCTCATAAGGACTTTAAGGAGTGCCCTCCACCCTGGAAACTTCTGTTGGCAGAAGTGAAGGGAGAAATTAACTCTTCCCCTAGGAAAAAAATTTTTCCATAGCAGTTCTAAACTTTGTCCCTTGTGTAGGACGATAAGCGGTTTTTAAATGCAAATAAGGCTAGTGATGGAATTTTACAGTAGAGCTATAAAGACAACCAAATGGTGTCATCCTTGATATTCTCTCTTTTTTTTTTTTTTTTTTTGAGACAGAGTCTCACTCTGTCGCCCAGGCTGAAGTGCAGTGGCACAATCCCGGCTCACTGCAACCTCCACCTCCCAGGTTCAAGAGATTCTTCTGCCTCAGCTTCCAGAGTAGCTGGAACTACAGGTGCGCACCACCACACCGGGCTAATTTTTGTATTTTTAGTAGAGACGGGGTTTCAACATGTTGGTCAGGCTGGTCTCAACTCCTGACCTCAAATGATCCGCTGGACTCAGCCTCCCAAAGTTGCCGGATTACAGGCCTGAGACACACACCCAGCCCGAGATTCTCTAGTGGTCCTTCCCAGTCACACCACGGCAGTCCTGTGCAGTGAGGCCAAGAGCGTGCTCACTTTAGCTGCGGGAGACACGGACTCTGAAGATGCTCTCTGCTATGGGCCACGTTGTGCCCCTCCCAAATTCAAACATAGAAGTCCTAACCCCCAGGACCTCAGGTTTTCCACAGAGATAATTCAGTTAAAGGGAGGCTGTTAGGTGGGTCCTCAGCCAGTGTGACTGGTGTCCTTACAAGAGGGGATTAGGACACAGAATCACACAGGGAAGACCACCTGGGGACATGGGGAGAAGATGTCACCTACAAGCCAAGGAGAGAGGCCTCAGGAGAAACCAACCCTGGTGTTTGAACCACCCAGTCTGGGGTACTTTGTTATGGCAGCCCCAGCAACGTAAACCACCTCTAAGTCTTCCCCCGCTTGGCAATACTGAGCCTCCGAATATCCTTCCATTTTGGAAGGAGACGTGAATCCCAGGAATGAATCATCGCTGGTTCCCACTAGATGGCTTCTGCCTAGGGATACACAGCTCTTTGAAGGAGGCACCATTTTGTTTGTTTGTTTGAGACGGAGTCTCACTCTGTCCCCCAGGCTGGAGTGCAGTGGCACGGAGGCACCTTTTTTCTGCTGTCCTGGTGAACTTCTTTTTCTTCTTTCCCTCTCTGCACTTTTTATAATATAACACAAGACAAGACTGAGCAGCTAAGAGAGCTCCAGCACTGTCCCGCTGTCCAGACGGGCAACAACCTGAAGTCCCAAACTGCTCAGAACTCTCTGCCGGTGACTCTCCAGTGTGTGTCCCAGGGGTCCAAGTGACACACTTTTTACACAAAGTATAGTAAAGCCATTTCTGATAGCCACAAAATAGGCATCTTCTGTGAGTTAGGCAGTTTTTGCCATTTGTAGAATAAAGGAAGTAAACCTTCCTTTGGTTCACATTTTAATCCACAGTCAGTCATGTCAGCCTTTCCTATTCATCTAGGAAACATCTTGTCAGCTGACACTTATTCCAATATCAGGAAGCTTCTTCCGCATTGCACTGTGAGCTGACAGTATCTGCTTATCATATACTGTTGTTACATTTATTTGTTGGGATGTTTCTCCAGATGTGGAATTATTCACTGTCAAAGGTGCTCAGCCTTGCAGATCTTGATAGTGGTTATAGGAAATGTTGTCTTCAGATTGGGAAATACTCACTTGGTCCCCCATGGTTATCAGCTGTGATGTAAGTGCCCCCCAGCCTTGTTGACTAAGGGGAATTTGCATGGCGGGCCGGTGGTTTCTCCATAGGCTGTTCAGGAGCACTTCTACCCAAGCTCACGCTGGGCCGCCATGCAGGAACAAGACTCATGACAGGGGCTCTACTGACAGGGCCCAGCCGCACCACCCACGCCTGATCTCTCGAGGCCTCCAGAGCTCCTGAACTTCTCTCTGACTCACTTGCAACAGCAACACTTTTTACATTATACTTTTGATATTACTTTGAAACAAGCAAACCAATTAGAATGTGCCTTGAGGATGTACTAAGCTCACAGCAAAATCTGTTTTGTTTTCACAGCTGTGCTCACACGCTTGAATGATGCCATTTCGAGGGAGATAGCATGATGTAATGTTGACGACAGCACAATTGTCATCCTGCTAAAGAGTATTGTGAACTCAGTGGAAACGAAAAGTGAGACTTTCATCTGTAAGCTTAGATCCCATTTATGGCAATCATCTCAACTTCTGCGCAGGGCGCACAGTGGAAATTGCTGCAAGCTGCTGAACACAGATGACATCATCTTGCCACCCACAAATGTTATGGGTTTGACAGCCCAGAAGATGGCATCCCCTAGGAGGAATGCAGCTCCAACTAAGTGGACAAGTTTTGTGTGTTTGAGAGGAAATCGTTTCATAAAAGTTATTCTCCTCTCCATTTTCTCTTCGGGTTTGGCAACTGACACTACAATGAAATTATGGTCATGACAAGGAGCCATTAGCTTTCCCCAGAGCCACGAGCCACAGCTCCCTCTGCGTGGAATGATGTGAGTTTGGAGCCCTTTCCCATTAGAGCTTTCACAACTTGGGACTCTAGAGGCTAAGATTTAAACCAGTGCCTATGCTATTGTGCTGTTAGTCCTTTGCAATTTTTCTCTGCTGTACTGCTAATCACCAGGGCTTTTCAGTTAGGCCACCAGAGCTCATGCATGTCAAACAGCTACTGAAGTTGTCATGGATCATAAAGACAGTGTTTCCTGCCTGCTAATTCTGCAACTGCTCTCCTGTGTTTGATGGAAGGCTGAAAATATATTTTTTTTAATGCTCAAATTATCTTCCATTAAAGGACACACAGCTTCTTTACATGACCTGGAGCTGCTTCTACCTGCAACTCTGGAGTCACAGTCATTCCAGATATGCTATTATATCCATATTATGGAGCTATGACTTTCTAGTAATCATAAAAGTGGAAATAAAAGAAAAAGAGGCAGATTCCACAGAAAACAAAAAGAAAAAAAGAAAGAAGAAAGAGAGAGAGAAAGAAAAGGAGAGAGAAGAAAGGAAGAGAGAGAAAGAATGAAAGAAAGAAGGAAGGAAGGAAAGAAGGAAGGAAGGAAGAAAGAAAGGAAGGAAGGAAGGAAGGAAACAAGGAAGGAAGGAAGGAAGGAAGGAAGGAAGGAAGGAAGGAAGGAAGGAAGGAAGGAAGGAAGGAAGGAAGGAAGGAAGGAAGGAAGGAAAAAGGGGCAATAATAGAAGCACCAAAGCCATAAGCCACCCTGGATATAAATAAGGCACCAAGAGATTTTTTAAAAAAAAGAATTCTCTGGTCCCTCATTTATTAAATCTCAGCACTTGGTCTGGCCAATATAGGGTTAGTGGAAAAACTGGTTTTAATAACATTTTAATCATCAGTGTCTGTCTTCACTATCCACAACTCTACTGGTGGCTTTAAGACCAATGTATTTCAATATCAACCACCCCTGCAAAATGGGGCTTTACCATTACCCTTTTAGGGGCAACTGGCATTTCTGAACCCCTGCACTGTCTTCTCTGCCACAGCGCCACCTTTGGTAAGGAAGACTATCGACTACTACTCGCCATAGTTTGGAATGACTGAGCGCCGTTCCCCCAATCTTTACACCTTCAGTGTGTCTCATCACCCTGGGGAACGTTTGGGGAATGCTGAATCCATAGGACCCCTTAGTGCTCACAGAAAGGGTGTCAACAACACAAGCATGTCAACAACACAACGTACTACTTAGAAAGAAAAAGGACTGAAAATACTGAGCCTTTAAACAATCTTCTCTCCCTCCTTGCTGCTTGCAGACTGGATTCCGTCACCTTCCTGGCCCGGCCCTGGGCTCTCTCTCATCTTTGTGATCTGATTATCATCCTGTTACAGCAGTGAGCTCAATGTACCTTGTGTTAAATTAAAAAAGAAGTGTTTTCCCCACTATAATGCAAATTCCTTGGGAGCAGCAATCACCACTTGCTAGTCTTTATATTGCCATACAAAGAAACATAGTCCATTTTCTGTTGCTTACAACAGAATACCTGAAACTGGGTAATTTATAGAGAAAAGGAATTTATTTCTTACAGTTATAAAAGCTAAGAGGTCTAAGATCAAGGGGCTGCATCTGGTGAGGGCCGTCTTGCTGGTGGGGACTCTCTGCAGAATCCCGAGGCAACACAAGTCATCATGTGGTCAGGGGGCTGAGTGTGCTAGCTTACATCTCTCTTCCTCTTATAAAGCCATCAGTACCGCTCCCATGACAACCCAATTAGTCCACTAACCCATTGATCGATTAATCCATTCATGAGGGCAGAGCCCTCATGACCCAATCACTTCTCAAAGGCCCCACCTCTCAACACTGCCACCTTAGAGATTAAGTTTCAACATAATCTCAACAGAGGAGACAAACGTGCAAACCATAGCAGAACGTGCTCAGTAAATGTTTGTTGTACTGAATTATGCTCTCAAAAATGTTACTGGATCTGAGGCTCATAGATTTAGCCTGAATAAATCTACTGGCTCATAAATTTACCCTGAATGAAACTACTAGAGCATGTGTTTTATTCATAAACTTAATATACATATTCAGGTAGGCACCATTCCTAAATAAAATCTGATATATCAGAATTTTCAGCTTTTCAAAAGTTAGTTCCTGTATATTACATAGCATGTTAACACTGTGTACATTTACAAAAAGTGTAAGTACAGAAATAAAAACTAGCCTCACATTAGCGAAAATTATGTTTTATGATCAAATAAGCTTGCTGAAAACATATGAAAAAAAATCTTTGCTTTCAAAGCTTTTTGGATTTCAGAATAATGAAGGATTGTGGAACTACAGTTGAAGAAAAAATGAGTTACTTCTTTTACATTAAACTTCTATAACTGATTTAATATTCCTTTTTAAAAATCCTATTTTATTTCTGTACACTTTCATTTTAAAATTACAAGTAATCTATTAAAACATGCTCCTTACTTAAAATTCCACCAATGGAGATAAAGCAAAGTCCTCTTAGATGGCCCCCCTTTTCACCTCAGTTTTCTTTCCACAGGAATCCCTTGGCCTCCTGGTTGCTCCACAGGCACTCACCAAGGCACAGAGCAACACCTTGTCTTTCTAAAGTCCCCTCGCAAAGCACCCTCACCTCCATCTTCCCCCATGACCTCTTCTCACTGCATTCCTTGGAGGTCTATAAGGGAAGCTGTATTATTCTCCGTGTTGAGAGATGAGAAAAATCAGAGTTAAGCACATCAAGATTCTTGCTTCCTGTGATAGTGCCAACAAGTGGAAAAGAAGGAACTTTTCCAAATATTCTGTTTCCAAATATTCTATTTCCAAATATTCTGACCTTTAGCATTCTTTACATTTTCTGTCATCACAACCCAAATTCTGCTATTAAGTATATTCCCAATACCATGTCTATAGCCAGGGGTCACTGGTGTATAAACAACTTCTCATCTAAAAGGATGATATGGTTTGGCTCTGTGTCCCTGCCCAAATCTCATCCTGTAGCTCCCATAATTCCCACATGTTGTGGGAGGGACCCGGTAGGAGATGATTGAAACATAGGGGTGGGTTTTTCCTATGCTGTTCTCGTGATAGTGAACGGGTCTCATGAGATCTGATGGTTTTAAAAACAGGAGTTTCTCTGCACAAGCTCGCTCTTTGCCTGCTGCCATCCACGTAAGATGTGACTTTGCTCCTCCTCACCTTCCACCATGATTGTGAGGCCTCCCCAGCCACGTGGAACTGTGAGTCCAATTAAACCTCTTTCTTTTGTAAATTGTCCAGTCTCAGGTATGTCTTTATCAGCACATAAAAACAGGCTAATACAAAGGGGGTCTCCTCAGATCAACGTAGGTCAAGTTATACAGGTGTGCTAGGGACCTCCCTGCTTCCCCCACCCCTTTCCCAATTTAGCCTGGCAGCTTCACAATTTCCTGGGAGTTCTGAAACACTTCACCAACAGAGATTTGCCAGATTTCAATAATATCCCATCCTATCCCACAGTCACCCCTTAACTGGACAGTCCGTTAGTGCTAAAGTCGCCTTTGCATTCTCACAAATGTGTGAAGTTCACCAATTTTGGTTCTCCAAAATCACCTTTCTCAGGATCATATTTGTATTATGACTTTCAACAAAGAAGGCAGATACTTTCACATATTGTCTGTCTTTAAACTGAATTCTAAGAAGAAGGAGGAGGCACTCTTATTCTTCTGCTATGGATAAGCTACATAAGCTTCCATGGCTTATAGTCTGTGCTTTCCCATTCCAGAAACACATCTGCTTGGCAATATAGAAAGGCCTTTCCCATTCAGGAAAGAAGTTTTCTAAACATTCTGAAGCATAAACATCTTCAAATATAACATCCTTGAGGCAAGTAGAGAAAGTTCCCAGGAACAAAGGGTAATCATGAGAGATGAGAGCTTATTTTATTAATCTGGTATCACATACAGTCTGTTAAAAAGAGATTAGTACTTATTAAGTGAATCTGGTATCAGTGGCTGCCCTAAATAGAACACATTATTTGGCAAGAGCTTTTTTTTTTTTTTTTTGAGACGGAGTCTCGCTCTGTCGCCCAGCCTGGAGTGCAGTGGCCGGATCTCGGCTCACTGCAAGCTCCGCCTCCCGGGTTTACGCCATTCTCCTGCCTCGGCCTCCCGAGTAGCTGGGACTACAGACGCCCACCACCCCGCCCGGCTATTTTTTTGTATTTTTTTTTTTTTTACTAGAGACGGGGTTTCACCGGGTTAGCCAGGATGGTCTCGATCTCCTGACCTCGTGATCCGCCCGTCTCGGCCTCCCAAAGTGCTGAGATTACAGGCTTGAGCCACCGCGCCCGGCCTGGCAAGAGCTCTTAAAGAACTTGTCCTACCTACACAAAAGCAAAGAAAGAGTAGTATTAGCTATAGTGTTCTTAGGAAGTGGTTTCTCATTTTAATGATCTATATTTTAGAATAAGTGCAATGGTGTAGAGTATTTGAATAAGCTATTTGCCATCATCAAAAGTAATCCCTTGCAATCATTCTGCTTTTTTTTAGAACGGATAATCACTTTCTTATACAATAGGGGTGACTTTTAAAAAATCTTTTATTCCTCCTTAAAATATTTTAGCTTTTTCTTGGGGGAGATGAGCATAGAAAAGGACAAGTAGCTTTTTCATTGGCAATTTTATTTTATTTATTTATTTTGTTTTGAGACAGAGTCTCTCTCTGTTGCCAGGCTGGAGTGCAGTGGTGCGAGCTCGGCTCACTGCAATCTGTACCTCCCAGGTTCAAGCGATCCTCCTGCCCCAGTCCCCTCGTAGCTGGGATCACAGGCACACAGCACCACGCCTGGCTAATTTTTGTATTTTTAGTGGAGACAGGGTTTCGCCATGTTGGCCAGGCTGCTCTCAAACTCCTGACCTCAGGTGATCCTCCCACCTCGGACTCCCAAAGTGCTGTGATTACAGGTATGAGCCACCATGCCCAGCCTCATTGGGAATTTTAGAAGAAAGCACTACTGTATATAATTTGGTGTGTTCTAGAAAACATTGTAATAATTCTATTACTAGACCAACTCTTACTCAACTAGAAATGATGGAGAAAATTTTTTTTTTTACATATTCCCAAACATTGTTAGTTCTTTGCTTAAGTCCCATCTTTAAACAGGAATGGGTTTCACTTTCTGCTATCTCTGATCATTCTTAGCACTAAGCAGGGCTAACAACGATTTAAATGGCAGATGGTAGAAAGAAGGGAAGTCTGAAGAGGTAAACTGAGGCCTGGTCAGAACAGCAGGGGTGGTTTGACAGAAAGGAGCCAGATTTGGGAAACTCCCAAGTGACATCAATAAATGACAGTGACCAGGTGAGGTTGAGGGAAAGGAAGGGGCTAAGCAGTATTCTGAAGTTTCTAGATTGAAAGCTACTTTGAATAATAACTTAGCTTTACTCAGGAAGATGGGAAAGAGGGAAAAGGAAAAAGGCAAGTGAGAAGCAAAAGGATAGAGGAAAGTTGTGTGGGAGGCTTGAGTGATGGAGCTGAGAGTGGATGCTCTGACTTGGAGAGTCCCTAGTTCCACAGCTGAAGGGTGCAATGTTTTGTCCAGTCAGCTCTGAGCCCATCCATCCAACTCCTCACTAATTCTCAGAGCTCCTTCTCTCCTCTCCATCCTCTGCATCCGTGGCCTTGGTTGGGGGCCTTCAGCTTCCCTTGCCTGACTTTCCAGCTACATCCTTCCCCTAACTGATTTCCCACCATTCAGTCTTATCTACTGCCAATCCTTTAAATTCCGATTCCAATTTTATACCATCACAGCATTGCTAAAAATTGATCAAGGCCCAACTTCTCCAGAATAAAACCCAAATTCCCAGTCTCCGACCTCTGCCTCTTTTGGCTCTTCCCACTCCCAGCCATACATTGTCACTCCCAAGATAACGAAGTCCTCCGGTTCTCTGAGCCAGGACGGGTTTTCTCTCACTTCCAGTTCTTTTTGCAGGCTGCTGTCTGTCTACAATACCCCTTTCTTTCTTGTATGGCCAGCTCCTTCCGTGGGACTCAGTTGTTGACTTCCTCCAGGAATGGTCCCTGATCTTCTGGCCTCACTGTTGGGCAGACACTTTTTTGCTACCTCTTCACACCACTGGGAGACTATTTATTTCATTGTCACCTGTTGATTGTCTATCTCCCTCCTGACAGCGGAAGCTCAGAAATAGCATAGATTATGTTTTCTCCATTTTTTAAATTTTTTGTAGAGACAGGGGTCTCACATAGTGATGTTGCCCAGGCTAGTCTTGAACTCCTGGGCTCAAGAGGTCCTCCCGCCTCAGCCTCC
Organism: Theropithecus gelada; assembly: GCF_003255815.1. NCBI lineage: Eukaryota > Metazoa > Chordata > Mammalia > Primates > Cercopithecidae > Theropithecus > Theropithecus gelada. The sequence continues at coordinate 10,890,388 of NC_037671.1, forward strand.
CAAAGCTCTGGGATTACAGGCATGAACCACCACATCGGGCCCTTCATTTTTGTTTCCCCAAGGCTAATACAATTCTGCCACTCTCCATAAAGATTTGTGAATTAAAGACAAAGGTGGCATTGCTTCCATTTCAAGGGGAAAAAGGCTCTTGCATGAGGGTGGAAAAGCTGCTTCTAGTTTACTACTTGTCCTATTCCTTGTTAAAAAAACAGCAGTGAGGGGCAGGCAGGTGGCCCACCCCGTCTGCCCTTACATGGGAGAATAGCAGGCAGCTTTCACCTGGATGTGCCACAAAGGAGGGCTATGCACAAGGGAGAGTTAGTTTTCAGGAAGTTGCTCACCTACCCCCATTTAAAAATTCTATCTTCTTTCAATTACCCAAAGTTTCTTGGAACTCTTAGTTATAATATAGTCAAGTATGGGTATATTTTAGGGAGAGACCCTGAAAGGAAATCCATCAGAGACTGGAGAATTGTCGGGCAGGGGCACTTTGCAGCAGCACTGGGTATATTCAGAGGCATAACATTTCCTACCATCCAGCCACCCAACAGGAACCTAAAGGAACTGAAAGAAAGGCAAACACCAAAAATATTAGTAAAAAATGATAAGAATTTGGAAAACCTGTATCTACCTTTTCCATGTATCTTGAAAACTGTTAGTAAAGATTTTTTTTTTTGAGACAGGGTCTCCCAGAATGGAGTGCAGTGGCGCAATAGTGGCTCACTGCAACCTCCAACTCTCAGGCTTGATCAATCCTCCCACCTCAGCCTCCCAAGTAGCTGGGACTCCAGGCATGTGCCACTACACTGGGCTGATTTTATAATTTTTTGTAGAGATGGGGTTTTGCCATGTTGCCCATGACTGGTCTGGAACTCTTGGACTCAAGCAATCCTCCCACTTCAGCCTCCCGAAGTGCTGGGATTACAGGCGTGAGTCACCGCGCTCTGCCTAGTAAAGATGGCTTTAAACATGGAAGCATTATAAATAACTAAAGCAACTTGAACTGCCGTTTTAAAGTTGAATGCTTAATTGCCACTGAAAAGAGCACAGGGAAGACTTTTTTCCCAGTTACTATCATCCTTTAACAGAAAAAAATTCTTTGTAAGGACTTGTAGCATACAGTAAGTGTTTGATACATGATTGACAAATGTTCTTGCGGAATACATATAAATAAAATCTTGTTTTCAGTATTATATAGAGGGGTATATTTATGCTATAAACAACAGTAACAATAAGTTTAGGACTACTAAATATTATTAAATATTAAATGTAATCACTTAATCTATATTACATGTTGATAGTTCACAACACCCAGGTCATAGTTCATTTAACGGAATAGCACTTTTTTTTTTTTAAAGTTAGTGAGAAAATACGTTTATGCTTATTTTATCATCAATAACTAACTTTCTTTATGAAATTATAGGTATATTCCAACATATGATACAATTAGGGAAGTCCAAATCATAGTAAAGAAGTAGACAAATTGGGAAAAGTTACATTTTTAATGAAAAACCTATTTGAAAAGCCACATCAATATTTATAACTCAATGTACAATACTGAGAGTTAAAATATTTTACAAAGAATTATATTCCCTTGGGCCCAGCTAAATCTACAGAAGCTGGAAAAGTGTCCTACTTCAAATTAAATTCACGATTTTATTTATACCTCAAGGCAAAAAAAAAAAAAAAAATCATTTTTAAGCCACAGGCTTTTAAACCACAGTCAAAGGACATTTATTGAATGCCATACATTGATGGCACTAGTTTTTTTAGCCTTAAAAATATTGTTACCTAAGAAAATATTCCTGGCTGACTCTAATTGCTTTTTTTAAATGTGTAGGTACCAGTATGAATTCAGGAAGCCCACTATAAATGACTCGTGAGTAATACGATGTGGAACAAAATAAGACTCTCAGCTAGCATTCAAGGCAGACCAAAGTAAATACGCAACTCCTTTCCCACCTTCTTAACTAACAGAGGTAATATGATTATTTCAATTTAGATAAGTTCACCAATGTGCAGATGATATTTACCTTTTTTATTACAGCTTGATTCTGTAAAGAAAAAGGACCTACTGTTACTAGTCATCTACCAGTTAATTCCTTTTTTGAAGAACCCATAAACGAGGCTAATTGTTTATTAAAAAGCTAGGGAAAGACACTCAAATACTTAGTTATAATTAGTCAGTTTTTTTTTGTTGTTGTTTTTAACCTGCGTTCTTGGTATTTTTGTGAAAGCAATCTTTTAAAGTTTCCAATTACACTATATCATTTTCTCAAAGGGACAAAACAAAGTCATAAATATGGTAGCATATTTCAGAATAAAATCCAAATCGTGAGACCGGGTGCTATGGCTCGCACCTGTAATCCCAGCACTTTGGGAGGCTGAGGCGGGAGGATCCTTTGAGCCCAGGAGTTCAAGACTAGCCTGGGCAACATGGTGAGATCTCATCTCCACAAATAATAAAAAAATTAGCTGGGCATGGCGACGCACATTTGTGGTCCTAGCTGCTTGGGAGGCTGAGGTGGGAGGATTATTTGAGCCCAGGCAGTTGAGACCATGATGGTGCCATTGTCCTCCAGCCTGGGTGATAAAGCAAGCCGCTGTCTAAATCAACACCAACCAACCAATCAGTCAATCCACATTATGAGAGAACTGGAAATCATGAGTCATACAGAGGCTTGAGGTCAAATCTGCCTGGACCAGTATTCTTCCTATTCTTCCTTTTGTCTCTCTAAACGGAATTTTTACATTTCTTCCATATTTACCCAAGACTCATTTTCCTTGGTCTTAAAAGATGAACTTCCTTTTGAGTTAAGGGAATATTAGAGTTGACCTCTTTAGTTTTTTATTTTTACTTTTTTTATTTTTATTTTTTTTAAGGAGATGGGGTCTTGCTTCATCATCCAGGTTGGAGTGGAGAGGTGCGATCATAGCTTACTGTAACCTCAAACTCCTGGGCTCATGCAATCCTGTGTCTCAACCTCCCAAAGTGTTGGGATTACAGGCATAAGTCACCATGCCTGGCCCTAGAATTAACCTCTTTAATGTCCTCACTGCTTGATATGAACACTGCATGTGATCTTGGTATTTTACCCATTGTTGCTGGACAGCAAGGGCACATAGAGGATCTACACACTCTCTTTGGTGCCAATGGTGAGAGAATCCAGAATCTTCTGGGGACTTTTCCAGAGATGGTAGTGGATACTGCATGTCTCAAGATGCCCACAGCCCACAAAGGCATAAGGTCCCAAGATGTGACCTCCACATTCAGATATCCCACACTGCCAGCTAGACTTACTTCTCCTCCTAATCTTTCTTGATGATTCCTTAGCCACGTGTCTCAGAGCTTGGATGTTATGGTGAAGGAAGGGGCCTATGTAGAAAAATGTTGTGGTGTGGGTTTTAAACTATAAAAACGTTCATTAGGCATTTAAGCCTATAAAAACTTAATAGAATTATTCCTTTGAGCTGAAAAAAAGGCAACTGCATAGCCTCCCCGAGTGTTTTAAGTAGGTATCATGAGTCCAATAAAGTATTCCACAATTTTGCCAGTCAGATGAGTTCCCAGCAACTCAGAATCTGTGGCTGCTGCAGAGGCAGCCCATGAGTGATGTCATTCACTCTGTGTACTAAATTAACTGATTGTTTACACTACTGAAAAATACCAGATAATCATTAAATCCATTTTCTTGTGGACATATAAACACTGAATGCAAGAAGAATATCTCTTGTAATACCTATTAATAGACTAAAAATTGCCCAAGTCCTGGTGTTCAGAACTCTTTCTAATCATTGATCCTATGAAAATAATCTTGGAGGCTGGGCACGGTGGTTCACGCCTGTAATCCCAGCACATTGGGAGGCCAAGGTGGGCAGATCACCTGAGGTCAGGAATTCGAGACCAGCCTGGACAATACAGTGAAACCCTGTCCCTACTAAAAATACAAAAAATTAGCCGGGTGTGGTGGCACACACGTTTAGTCCCAGCTACTTAGGAGGCTGAGGCAGGAGAATCGCTTTAGCCCAAGGTAGATGGAGGTTGCAGTGAGCCGAGATCGCGCCACAGCACTCCAGCCTGGGTGACAGAGCGAGACTCCATCTCAAAAAAAAAAAAAAAAAAGTACTTGGATATAATTTATATATATCTCTGTGTGTGTGTGTGTGTGTACATATATATACACACAGTGATATATAATATATATATAAATTATAATGTTTATTAGAAATAAATTTTCAGAATAGATATTTACTGTTTATCTTGCAAAGGGAAGATAAATAAGTTTGATATTTTTAAGAAGGAAAAAATAAAAAACTTACTTGTAGAATTGTGTGAGAATATTGGAATTTCATGTGGCATCAGATTACTGTTTTCCTCTCAAAAAAGTCTGTATCTTCTGAACAAACTAAAGTGCATATTAATCACATTGTAAATTTTTTGAGGGCCAGAATTATTTCTTATTGGTTTTTGTATTCTTAGAACTTGGTCGCAAACAAATACTCTATATTGATCAAATGAATATGTTAACAAAGCCTTAAATCCTTTTTAGACAATCTAATTTTCCTATTACATAACTATTAAAATACCCTCATCTACATTAAGAAACACTTCTCTCTAGAAAAAAAACTTGTAACTTGGACAAACCAAGAGGATAGACTGTATAATGGAATATTATTCAGCCTTAAAAAAGGAAAGAATTCTGCCGTTTATAATAACGTGGATAAACTTGGAGGATGATATACCAAGTGAAATAAGCCAGACACAGAAAGACAAATATTGCAAGATACTACTTTTATGTGGAATCTAAAAAAAAGTCAAACTCAGGAAAACAGAGAAAGGTCATTTCCAGGGGCTGGGGGAGGGCAGAGTAAATGGGGAGAGGTTGATGCAAGGGCACGAACTTTCGGTTATGAGTAAGTCCTAGAGCTCTAGTGTGCAGCATGGTGACTACACTCAGTAATACTGCACTGTGTACTTGAAATTCACTAAGGGATTGACCTAAAGTGTTTTCACCACACACACAAAGAATAACTATGTCAGGTGATGGGTATGTTAACTATGCTTGTTTGTGGCAATCATTACATAAGATATGTTACATCAAAACACTATGTTTTACACTTTCATCTTCTATTTTTCAATCGTATCTCAATAAGCCTGGAGGGGGAGGAAAGGATAGTATTTAGAAAGTGGCTTCTATGGGCTGTTTACCATTGTCTTCTTCTATGGAACCAAGAATATAATTGTATAATAGAAGTTTAAGTGCTTTGGGTTTGGGTGAATTGGCCAAAGGTAATGCTTGTGACCATGGGTTAGAGTGTTTCCCCTGAACCACGAGAACTGACCTGAAAGGAACCAGACAGGGTATCCTTAGTCTGTAACCAACTGAACCAGCCAAGCAAGCTCAGCAGTGCCCGTCAGCCTCAGTGACTGGGGACTACTATGTGTCAGGTCAATGAGATATCCTGCAACTCGCCCACAACAGAAGGATGGGGCCACCTTTTACTCTCCTTTTTATTTTTTTAATTTTTTTTATTTTATTTTTTTTTGAGATGGAGTTTCGCTCTGTCACCCAGGCTGGAGTGCAATGGCGCGATCTCAGCTCACTGCAACCTCCGCCCCCCGGGTTCAAGTGATTCTCCTGCCTCACCCTCCTGAGTAGCTGGAATTACAGGCGTCCGCCACCATGCCCGGCTAATTTTTGCATTTTTAGTAGAGATGGGGTTTGGCCACATTGGTCAGGCTGGTATTGAACTCCTGACCTTAGATGATCCACCTGCCTCAAAGTGCTAGGATTACAGGCATGAACCACCACACTTGGCCTCTCCTTTTAAAATAACAATGGTTTTGGTGACCATATGTTCCCTGAGTGAAACATTCCTTATAAGCAGCCTACACCATTCACCACCACGTAGTTGTAGATTTTAGCATCCTTCCATGTGCACAGGCTTCTCCTGCCTTCAGGAGTTCACACCTGAGTGGAATCCACCCCGTAGGTCCCCGGAAAGGCTCAAAAGCTCCTTTCAGAGCAGGAAGTTATTAACTCCTTAATTTTCCAGGCTAATTTTGCAGACTAGTCATAGAAAGGAAGCTCTTAATGTTCACAGTGCCCATGTGGTTTTCTTATTGAAAACCCAAGTGTCCAGTAAATAATCCCGACTACAAAGCAAAGAAGAAACATGGTGCTTTAGAATAAATTCCAATGATTCAAAAGTTTAGCTATTGCTTTTAGGAGTTAATCACTCAACGACATATTTCCTTTCCTAAATAAACATTGACTTTTTGACATCTGGTATTGGATCTCTCATGTATATGGGTATGGCTCAGTTCCTGGAGAGAGCAGAGATAGTTACACAGAATGGGCCATCAGGCCACACCTCAGTGTACTTGCCACTAGGACGTTAATAAGGGACGCACAGTAGTGTCACAGATTCCAGCCCTGCAAGTAGGGCCATGAGAGGAAAAGTGGTTGTTTTTTGTTTCATTGTCAATATTCAATATAAGAAAAATGAGTTGAGCAAGGTGGCTCATGCCTATAATCCCCGCACTTTGGGAGGCCAAGGTGGGCAGAGTTCGAGACCACCCTGGCCAACATGGCGCAACCCTGTCTCTATTAAAAATACAAAAATTAGCTGGGCATGGTGGCAGGCGCCTGTAATCCCAGCTACTAGGGAGACTGAGGCAGGAGAATCACTTGAGCCTGGGAGGCGGAGGATGCAGTGAGCCGAGATCGCACCACTGCACTCCAGCCTAAGTGACGGAGACAGACATTGTCTCAAAAAAGAAAAAAAAAATTTAAGATAAATGGTTCTTAAACATGAGAATGGCAGGGGAAGTTGGAAAGTTTTCTTGTATTAAATACAGATTTGATTTCGTTACTCCACGAGAGTCATTTTAGCACCAAGTATATTAAATGATGACACGAAGAAGAGCTTCATATGCTGAAAAGATCAACTGACAACCCAAACTTCCATAGATTCTCACCTTCTGTGGCTTATTATAGCTCATTTTCCTTTCAGCTCTTACAATCTCCCACTTTAGGAACTGAAATTCTTCGGAATTTCCTGTGATTATGTTTTCTAGTGTTACGGGAAGGAAAACGATCTTTGGGGTTAGATAACATATAAAGTTGAATGCTGAATTCAACAGAGATCTTAAAATACAAGTCCAGGAATGAAAGGGATTAAGAATGTACACCTGGGGATAATTAATGTAGACTATAACTAGGTTCATAAAACAATTATAAAAATTGTCTTTGAAGAGAAAGCTTATTAACTTCATTTTAATATTCACAATACAGATTTGAGACATTTTATAGGAGAAAAACCACAAAGTTCTAATCCTCTTTAAGAACTAGGATGGGTCTCTTCATTGCTCACAGGCTGTGAACTAAACTTTCATTTCATTCAACAGTGAGTACCTACTATGTGCCAAAAAATGTTCCCAGCAGTGGGAATGTTCCAGAGAATGCCCTTGTTCCCATGGGGTTTACAGTCTAGTGAGGGAGACAGTTAGTGTACAATAAATAAATAAGTACAAGATCTACATACAGGATTATAAGATTAGGCAGTGCCGAGTGTTAAAAACAAAATAAAACAGGGCAGCATACATTTATCTAGTGTAGTTGCTGCTTTGGCATCCATTTTGGGCCTGCCGTAAGTTATTGAAACCCGGTCGCACCCTGTCACCTTTGGTCTAGTTAAAATGTTCCCTCCCTGTGTGGTTGTTTGTGATACAGCCTGCCTGCTCTTTACCCCACAGCTGCTGACCGCAATAAAACCTAATGATCAACACCAAAGTTATGTAAGTTCCCCCTTTTGCACATTTTTAAATTTAATTAATTAATTTGTTTGTTTTTTGAGTCTCGCTCTGTCACCCAGGCTGGAGTGCAGTGCTGCAATCTCGACTCACTGCAACTTCCGCCTCCCAGGTTCAAGCAATTCACCTGCCTCAGCCTCCCAAGTAGCTGGGATTACAGGTGTGCACCACCAGGCACTGCTATTTTTATTTTTTATTTTATTTTATTTTTTTAGTTTTAGTAGAGATGGGGTTTCGCTTTCTTAGCCAGGCTGATCTCAAACTCCTGACCTCAAGTGATCCACCAGCCTCGGTCTCGCAAAGTGCTGGGATTAGAGGCATGAGTCGCTGTGCCCAACCGCGTTTTTTTAAATTAGCCAATCCGCAATCCCATGGGAAACCCTAAGGGATGATGTCCACGGATCTTAATAAAGGCTTAATCCCAGAGGTCCTCTCTCTTTCGCTCTCCCCTCTCTCCCTTACTCCCCTCTCTCCCTTACTCGCCACTCCCTCTCCCTGGTTGAGCTCCCTGACACCCCTGGACTTCTCCTTAGCCTCCTGTTGGCAACTCTGACCTTTCCGGGATCTGTAAGTTGTACATTTCTTCTGTTTCAGTCATTTTGGTTTCATCCCCTCCTTTTGTCTCACTTGACGGACACATGTGAACCTGGCTCTGCCACCCCACCCCGTCAGGGCTCTCCCAGAGAGTGGCTTCTTGGTTTTTGGCCACTGTGTGTGTGTGTGTGTGCGCGCGCATGTGTGTGTGTGTGTGTGCGCGCGCATGTGTGTGTGTGTGTGTGCGCGCGCATGTGTGTGTGTGTGTGTGTGTGCGCGCGCGCCACAGTCTCGCTGTGTCCCCCAGGCTGGAGTGCAGTGGCGCGATCTCGGCTCACTGCAAGCTCCGCCTCCCGGGTTCCCGCCATTCTCCTGCCTCAGCCTCCCAAGTAGCTGGGACTACAGGCGCCCGCCACCACGCCCGGCTAATTTTTTGTGTTTTTAGTAGAGACGGGTCTTCACCGTGTTAGCCAGGATGGTCTCGATCTCCTGACCTTGTGATCCGCCCGCCTCGGCCTCCTAAAGTGCTGGGATTACAGGCATGAGCCACCGCGCCCGGCCAGGTTTTGTCCACTCTCAAGGTGGAGACCTCAAGACCAAATTAGAAAGAACCACAGCAACGGAAATCACAACACAGGGTAATGGGATAAAAGGGAGAAAGAGAGGCACTTCAACATCCCTATATTAGCCTTGACAGCTCAATTCATCAAAAAATACAGATCGAATATATAATACATATAAAAATGAAAAATATAATTAAAAGTACACATTATTTCATCATAACAAAAAAACTAAAAACTAATTTTAAAATTTTGGTTAAAAAGAGCTATTTAGAAAATGTTTTAAAACTTTTTCAAATAAGTGGCTAAAGGGGAAAATTTACACTATAGTTACAATTATTTAGAAGAAAGTATAAGAAAATATAAGTAAAATTATAGGAGACAAATTTTGCTCTTTGAGGCAAAGATTTTCACAGATTTCCCAAAAATAACATAAAAATCACTTGCCATAAAAGAAAAGTTTGATAAATTGGACTTCATCAAAATTAAAAACTTTTGCTCTTCAAAAGAAACTGTTTTCTGGGGAGCTGAAGGAAATGTGGATTATCTTGATTGTGATGATGGTTTCAATGGTGTATATATGTCAAAACTCATCAAATTGTACACCTTAAACATATGTAATGTATTGTGGTCAACTATACTTCAATAAAGTTGCAATGAAGAATTGGAAATAAAGGCAACGTGGCAACTAAATAGTATTTTTTTGTTTTGAGACAGGGTCTTGCACTGTCACCCAGGCTGGAGAGGAGTGATGCCATCATGGCTCACTGCAACCTCTGCCACCCGGCTCAATTGATCCTCCCCCTCAAACTCCCCAATAGCTGGGACTACAGGTACATGCCACCATGCCTGGTTAAATTTTGCTAAATACGACTTTTTAAAACATGAACTAATTGTTGAGAAAATTAAAAGGCAAGCCATCAACCAGGAGAAAATATTTGTAATTAATGAGTCTGGCAAAGCACTTAAATTTAGAAAATATAAATAACTATTACTATTCAACGATGGAACAAACAACACACAACCACACAGCCCATAAACTAAAGAGATTGGCACAACCCCCTGAAATGTACAAATGACCAAAAATAACATGAAAAGATGCTCACTATCTTTAGTCATCAGAGAAATGCAACTTAAAACCACAAAGAGATACCATTATACCGAACCGAGAACAGCTAAAAATAAAAAGACTACTAATAATCTCATTTATATACAGAATCTAAAACAAAAACCAGCTCATAGAAACAGAGAGGAGAATGGTGGTTGCCAGGAGTTGTGGGTGGGGGAAATAGGGAGATGTTGGTCAAAGGGTACAGAGTTTCACTTACAAAATGAGTAAGTTGGCAGGGCACAGTGGCTCACACCTGTAATCCCAGCACTTTGAGAGGCCGAGGCAGGCAGATCACCTGAGACCAGGAGTTCAAGACCAGCCTGACCAACATGGTGAAACCTCGTCTCTACTAAAAGTACAAAAATTAGCTGGGTATGGTGGTGCACACCTGTAATCCCAGCTACTTGGGAGGCTGAGGCAGGAGAATTGCTTGAACCCAGGAGGCAAATGTTGCAGTGAGCCAAGATCACAAGATCACGCCACTGCACTCCAGTGACTCTATCAAAAAAAAAAACAGTTCTAGAGACCTGATGTACAGCACAGTAACTGTAGTTAATAATAATACATCATATGCCCGAAAATTGCTAAGAGAGGAGGTCTTAAGTATTCTCACTGCACGGGCACGCATGTACACACACACCCCACCCCCACAAAAGGTAACTATCTGAGGTGACGAATATGTTAATTAGCTTGTGATAATCATTTCACAATGTATACATGTATCAAAAATCATGCTGTACAAGTTGAATTATATAATTTTTTATAAATTATACCTCAATAAAGTTGAAAAAATAGGTTCAAGTTATAAAACATAGATATGTATAAGGATGTGAATATGAATATATATAAATAATTGATATAGGAAGAATACATATACACAACTATATGCACATATACATTTCCTATTGAAAAGAGGACGGCACCATATCTCTCTGTGTTGTCAAAGCAGTGCTTAGTTAAGAACACGCCCCATCTACCACCAGGCAATTCAGGAAAAACAATGAGTGCTTTGTTTTTATGATGAGAAGGTAATGTATATAGTCTGCCACAATAATTTTCTGCTGTCTACTTTTTTCATACTTATAGCTACTCTGATAACTCTTTCTAGAACATTCTCAGAATTAGTTCTATCCAAGCTCTAGCCTGAATGACACTTTTACCTCTCAAATAAACTGCTTTTCCTACTGCCTGGACACCAAAAAAGTCCAAATAAGTGACCAAGAAATGGAAGCACCCCTTTGAGTGACTGAGGAAGGGAAGAAATTAAATGAGCCAAGTCAGAACTCTCTCTAGGGTGAAGGTGAATGGGAAGCGTTGGGAAAAATCATTAACACTTTTATCAAATGTATACATTTAAGATTTGTTGTTTTTGCTAGACTCCTTCCAGGCAAAGCATACGTTAATAAATGTTTAAGTGTATTTTTCTTAAGTTCATTGCAGCTATAGAAATTGTTACATAATGTGGAAGCCCCTGACAAGTTTCTAGCTCCCAATTTCCTGAGATGTATAATTACATGATTTTTTTTTTTTTTTAAATTTTTTTGAGATGCAGTCTCACTCTGTTGCCCAGGCTGGAGTGCAGTGGTGCTATCCTGGTGCACCGCAAGCTCCGCCTCCCAGTTTCATGCCATTCTCCTGCCTCAGCCTCCTGGGGAGCTGGGACTACAGGCGCCCGCCACCACACCTGGCTAATTTTTTTTGTATTTTTAGTAGAGATGGGGTTCACCATGTTAGCCAGGATGGTCTCGATCTCCTGACCTCGTGATCTGCCCACCTCGGCCTCCCAAAGTGCTGGGATTACAGGCGTGAGCCAGCACACTCGGCCAGAATTATATTATTATATTATTTTGATTAAATGATTTGACTCCATTTCTTCTGTATTGATGTTGATGTATCTTTCAGTGCATACTTGATACTTTAAAAAAAAAAAAAAAAGACTACCAATACCAAGTGTTGGCAAGGATGTGGAGCAACTGAAACTCTCCTGTACCGCTGGTGGGGATATAAAATAAAACATCCACTTTGGAAATGTTTGGCAGTTTCTTACAAAGTTAAGGATGCACTTAACATATCACTTAGCAAATCTGCCCTCAGGATTTTGCAAAAAAGAGATGGAAACACATCCACAAAAGACTTGTCTATGAATATTCACAGCAGCTTAATTTAAAATAGCCAAAAGGTGGAAACAAAAACAACTCGAATGTCTATCAGTGAGTGAATGCATACACAAGTTGTGGTATGTTCATATAGTAATAAAATGCTACTCAACAATAACAATAAAAGTACTGTTGATACACAGAACAACACAGATGAATCTCAAAAACAGGCTGAGTGAAAGAGGTCAGATATAAATATTCCACTTATGTATGCATGATTCTACTTCTCACAGCTTTCTGGATGGATGGAAATGTTCTGTACCTCGACTAGGGTGCTGGTACATGGATTTATACATTTGTCAATACTCATCGAACTGTTAAGTGTACACATTTTATTGTACATAAATTGTACCTCAATAAAGTTTATTTAAAAACACAAAAAGCAGCCATTCTGTTACAGCTCATTGTGTAGGAAAGACATGTATACAATTTTGATGTGCTTATAATAATTACAGTGCAAACCATGCTAAGAGCACAAGCATGAAGAATACAAGCACACACCTTCATATAGCCAAATCCACAGATTTTCACTTAACAAATTGACTTTAAAAACATTTTGAGTCTTTGCTTAAAATTCCTCAGATACTCAAAATGGATAAAATTGGAAGACAGGTTAGGTTTTGGTTAATTTAACTATGAGTAAATCCACAAATAATTTATATTAGACACCTGCTATGGTCTGAACATTTGTGTGCCCCCAAAATTCCTATGTTGAAGCCTAATCCCCAATGTGATGGTATTAAGAGGTGATTAGGTCATGAGGAGGATTTGTGTCCTCATGAATGAGACTAGGGCCCTTACAGAAGACGGGGCTTCTTTGCCCTTGTATCGTATGAGGGAACAGCAAAAAGCCACCATCTGCAAACCAGGAAGTGGCCCTTCACCAGGCACTCAATCTGCTAGTCCCTTGACCTTGGACTTCCACCCTCCAGAACTGTGAGATATGAATTTCTGTTGTTTATAAGCCACCCAGTTCATGGCATTTTGTTATAGCACCCAAACTGACTAAGATAACACCATAACAAACACCAAAATACTGGCTGCAGGATGTCACAGCAGCTGTGAGGTGGATTCTAATCCTGGGTCCACCACACTGGCTGCACAGCCTTGGGTCAGCTATGGAACCATTCTGAGCCATAGCTTCCTGTCTACTGTGTAAGTTTGTGAAGGCTACATTAAATGAGGAAACCTATGTGATGCTTTTAAAACAGTGGCTGTTGGCCAAATGTGGTGGCTTATGCCTGTAATTCCAGTACTTTGGGAGGCCAAGGTGGGTGGATCATTTGAGATCAGGAGTTTGACACTAGCCTGGCCAACATGGTGAGACCCCGCCTCTACTAAAAATACAAAAATTAGCTAGGCATGATGGTGGGCACCTGTAGTCCCAGCTACTCGGGAGACTGAGGCCGGAGAATCTCTTGAAACTGGGAGGTGGAGGTTGCAGTGAGCCAAGATCATGCCACTGCACTGCAGCCTGGGCGACAGAGCGAGACTCTGTCCACCACCCCCCAAAAAACACAGTAGCTGTTATCAAATAAGTCCTCAACGTAAGTATGTAATGTTATTACTATTGTCTTGGGACATTTGGATGAGTTCTGTCTGGGAAGGCAGATGCTCCTAGTACAGTCCTATGCCTGCCCTTCCTGGGTTTGCAAGTACAGAGAAAAATACACAGGAATTACCAACCCCATCAAATATATAGATTCAGATCCACACACGCACCATCAGTGTCTTTAGGAATACATAACAGGAGTACCATACAGCTAAACTTCTCAGGTAGCGGTATCACCTAGTGGATACCATTCCAGTATTCCCATCAGAGGAAAAGGAGCCAAAAGGGATCAGGATCGAAGGGAAGAGGGAGGTTGACAGCAAGTGAGAGGGTACTGAAAGAAGAAGGTTGAAGCATCACAATTTGAGAGGCAGAGACAAATTAGAAAGAATTCAGAAGGAGGAAAAGCAGGTTGGTGAGGGAATTTGAAAAAACTTGATATAAAAATCTTCACTGAAATCAACGTGTTCCATCTAGGGATGTAATACATGAAAGATTCCGTAGCCTCTCTACTCGCCATGCCTCCCATCAGACGCACAACTATTTCCAGTGCATAGAGAGAAATTTCAGCCCAGTAAAAGAAAGAACTCTGTAATAGCCAGAAGTGTCCAATATTGGAACCAAGAGCCCCAGGAGTGAGTGAACCTGGAGCACGGGTGGGGGGCTCTACCTGGAGCCTTAAGACCCTGTTGATAGAGCAGTGTTGGGAATTGCTGTCTGTTTCTATTTTCTTGCACTGATACTATTGATTCTCTCGGGTGTAATATGTTTTCTACAGGCAACTTTTCATTATTCACGAGCAGGCTATTCCTGATGAGTGGTTAATGAAGTCTTTATAGAGCAGGCGATACCCTAGTAGTATAGCTAGGGTAGTGTTCTGGCTTGGGAGGCAATTCCTGTTGACTTTCTAACTTCCTGTGTGAATTCATCAGGGTATAGCTATCAGTTTGGCAGGAGCTCAAAGGAGAAACACCTGAAAGGAATCCCAGCTTATCCTTAGGATATGCCAGTGGGAGTGCTGTGTACATTTCTATTTCTCTCCACTTCCATTTCTCAGTGTAATGAGTGAGATGGGGAAGAAGGGAGCAAGAGTCTTGCCAGGCCATACAAAGTGATAGCCCAGTATGGCATGGGGAATGGTGAGCACAAGGTGAGTGGAAGGACCAGAACAGGAAGTCAGAGGAATTTTTGGAACTTCTAGACAAAAGGATTTGCATACAAGTATTTTATAATCGATTAAATTAAGTTGGATTAAACACGTTATTCTGATGTATCGATGCAGTTGACTAGAAATGGACATACCCGTATTTCAGATGAGTTGCTATTAAGGACTACAACAAAAGTGTATCTTTAAGCCACAGTTGAGACTTAAAAAAAAATCTCTTTATAAAATATTCTGAGCAAGTTGCCTTTGGTGTTGAACATACTCATATTTGGTCTCAGTCCAAAAGTGATTTTTTTCCCCCTGCATGACTTAATAATACGGCATTCAGTCACCCAGGGGCTGCCTATAAAAAAGCAGCAAATGCCTGCGAGTGCTCCTGGCCCCCAGCATTCTTCCCAGGTCACTGTCGCTGCAGTGCTGGTGGGGATGAATCCCCAGAGGTGCGCTCCCCACCAACAGGCCTGAAAGCAGAAGGGCCTCATGGAGGGCAGCCAGGCTGCCTGTGGCCTGTGTGCCATAAAAAAAGACTCACTCGCCACCCTACATAAACAGGAAGGTTTAGTTAGGAAGAGAGAAGGGGAGGGAGAGGGAAAGGGAGGCAGTGAGAGGCTGAGCCGTGGAATGTAAAGGAGCAGCATCAAAAAGGCTATCCTGAGCTATCACTTCAGCAGGAAACTCATATGGCCCCCAGGAGTTCTTTTGGGGACACTGGTCCCCCTAGTGTCCTCAAAAGAGCTTCTGGGGGCCATACAAGGGTAGGATGTAGTAACTTGGTGGTGTGGTTTTATCACACTGGCCCCCAGAAAGGATGTCAGGGCTCTCAAGGCAGAAGGCTTTCCTGATGTGAATAGCAAACTCAAGCTGGACAAATTTTGGCCCAACTTCTCTGATTTCAGAACTTGACTTAAGATCAAATGCTGCCTCCTCAGAAAGGTGTTCTCTTTCTGACCTAAGCTACACACCACCTCCCATCACTCTCTATCACCTTAGCCTAACATTGTTTTTATAGTCTTTATCACAATCGAAAGTTATCTTGTGTATCTGTATACTTATCTGTTGCCTCAGCCTCTAGACTGGGATTTTGCAGAGGATGGGTGCCATGTTTTGTTAAACACTGCTCCATCCTGATGCTAGAACAGTACCTGGCCTGGAAGAGGTAGTCGAGACTGGATAAATGAATAAACAAAGGCTCAAATGAGTGAATGGATACACTAAAGAAGTAGGCCAGGAAATGTTGCTTTGAGGGATGTATAGAATAGATGAACAAAGAAAAACAAGAAAGAAAAGGAAAAAAGAGATTAGCTAAGTCACTCCCATTCTACGCAGCCACCCTCCAGGTTTAAATGCAAAAACCTGCTTTGCAAGATATCTAGTGGCAGTTTGTTGAGGACCCAGGGAGCAGTTCCCTCAAACACTACTGGTGATCTTAGATTCAGATGGGCTGAGGATGACTAAATGTGTACTTGCAATACAACTAAAATCTAGTCCAGAAATTCTTGACATACTGGAATCTCTGGGAGAAAGGACAAGTAAAGAAGTGTATAGAGCTTAACATGACCCAGATTCTAACTGCTTTGTTTGCTTTGGGATTTTTAACACTTAATAAGCAGAAGTATGTTCAAAAAGGCTAGAGAGTAATCTAAATAATGCAGTCAGACAAGATTTATAGAAAATGTTAATAATAAGAGAGAGTCAAGGGTTAACCTAAACTTTGGAGCTCTAATGCCCAGGAACGAGGTGGTTTTTATTGATCATGGGGAACTTGGGAAGCTAATTTGGGACATGACGCTAAGCATAACTTTAAATTTGCTGAAGTTGAGATGACAGCAAGATATACTGCAAGATTACAGTAGCCTATAAGGAAGCCAGTAGAAAGGTAAGAGAGTCACTAATGAGAACCTTATACAAAATCTGTATAACGTGGTATAATGGAGACCACAGATCTAGTCTTCGTTCCCTGTTCCTGGGGCAGAACTTCAAAAGCCCTTGGAACTTCTTGAATGACAGGAATTGTTATGCTAATGAGGTGATCCATGGTAGCCCCTAGCTTCAAGATGGAGGTTGGTCACCACAAAGACCAACTGTGTGATTAGAGTGTTGGAATTCTTAGCCAGTCCAACCTCCAGGGAGAGGAGGGGACAGGTAGAGACAGAGTTCAATCTTGTGGCCAATGATTTAATCAATCATGTCTATATGATAAGGCCCCAGTAAAATCTCTGGACACCAAGACTCAGTAGAGCTTCCTGCTTGGTGAACAACTCAGTGATGTCCTGGGAGGGTGATGTGCTCAGATTCCATGGAGGAGGATATGGACGCTCTCCATCTGGGACCTTCCCAGACCTTACTCTATAAGTCTCTTCCATTTGGCTGATCTTGAGTTGTATCCTTTATAATGAGACTATAATCATAAGTACAGTAGTCTCCTGAGCTCCTACTCTTACCATGTGAGATGCCTGCTCCCCCTTCACCTTCCGCCATGATTGTAAGCTTCCTGAGGTTTCCCCAGAAGCTGAGTAGATGCCCGGTGCTATGCTTCCTGTACAGCCTGCACAACCATGAGCCAATTAAACTTCTTTTCCTTATAAAATTACCCAGGCTCAGTTATTCCTTTATAGCAATGCAAGAATGGCCTAATGCACAGAGCCTGTACACATTGCTTGTATATGCACATATGCATTACACAATAGTTGCCAGGGTATATAGGGAATTTCCGAGGCCTACCTTCAGGTGGAAACATTATTGAATTTTATATTTTATTTCTTACCGTTCTGAGTCACAAACTGTCAGTTATTAAGGAATTCTAAATGTTATAATGGATAATAATTTTGCTTACATCTTTTTCAAGAAATGTAGAGTAGGATGATCACTCTTGTATGTGACATTAAGTATATGTATCACAGCCACTTAATCAAAAATAAAAAAAACTTAATCTTTAAACTTTAATATGTGAAATTACAGGCTCTGAGGAAATCTAGAAAAATTATATCTCTGTTTAATTCTTGAAACTCTTTATTCCTTTCATTCTAAGACGTCACTAATTTTAAGATGATGACAGACTTTGGGGGAGCTGGAGAGAAAAGGAACACTCCCTCATGAAATACAGATGCTCCTTGACTTACAATGGGGTTACATCCCAATAAGCCCATTGTAAGTTGAAAATACCAGATGCTGAAAATGCATTTAATACACCTAACCTACCAAACATCATAGCTTAGCCGAGCCTACCTTAAGCATGTTCAAACACTCACCTTATCCTACAGTTGGGCAAAAATCTTCTGGCAATGCAATACACTGTTGAGTATTAGTCATTTAGCCTTGTGATTGCATGGCTGATTGGTAGCTGTGGCTCACTGGTGCTGCCCAGCATCCAGAGAGATTACCATACAGAACATGGTATTGCTAACCCAGGGAAAGAGCGAACTTCAAAATTTGAAGTACAGTTTCTACTGAGTGCCTATCACTTTCACACCACTGTAAAACTGAAAAATCATTAAATTGAACCATCATCAGTCAGGGACCACCTGTATAAATATCCACTGTAAGATATTATTCCACTTCAGCAAAGGGAGCATGCAAAAAATTTGAGTGTACCTCAAATTTCAGAAAATACAGTAATATGGTAGGAATTCAGATTGTCTTTACTTCTTTTTAACTTTCAGATGATTTGCCTTAAATGTGTTGAATGTAATCACTTTCACCTTACACAATTTTCTTTTCCAAAAATATGATGGTCTGAAAGCAGAACTGTATTTATAATAAAATGTCCAGATTGGGGTAAAGTGGCTGAGATAAGACAAGGGCCAATTTCATTCTATAATAAGCAGTCTGAAAATTCTAAAAAAACACTTAATTTTCTACATTAACTGAATTTTGGAAGGCAATTTTTCACTAACCACATCTTAACACATTGTAGACTAATAGAAACCAGCTTTTTCTCATATATACATGTAAAATGCAGGCCTTCTATGGAGCAAGGAGACCTTATTGTCCCATTGGGCACTATTTTACTGTGTGAAGAAAATCACTGAGAACAAGACACTATCATCAAGCCTATACAGCATCAGCTTAATGGACATGAAAATAGGGGGAAACGGGAATAATATCAAAGGATGTAAATACTCAGAGTGATTTCCATGCAGAAGCTGGTGTTAACGAACAGAAACACTGAGGCCTCTCAGGGCAGCAGCTCATGGAACAGCCCCTGATCCCAATGCAGCAAGGGATGGATGGTGGGTCGCTTTGCCAGCAGCCACCTGCAACCCTAGGGCTTTTAGACGATGGCATCACTTCCCACCTGTCCCCTAGATGGCTGGCCCAAAGGAGGCAATATCCACAAAATTCATGATTATATTTTATGGCTCTGTGAACGAAAATCCCCTTATAACAAGTAAGTCAACCTTCTCTCTTTCTGATCTTGAAATTTCTTTGGGTTATCTATGCGAAATTAGCAAACCACTCAGTGCAAGAAATGGCACTATTGAGTTCAGATGGCGAATCACAGCCTTGCTTAGACCAAGAGACTAAGAATGCTACAAGCAAAGTGTGTGGTCCTTACCCAAGCCTAAACAGTCTAGCTAAGCTTCACCTTGACTTGCTAGAAACCTGCTGAAAATAGGCTGTACGATCAGGCTTTGATCGAGGTAAGACTCACACTCTGACGAGGTCCCTCTTTTCAGGAGGTTTAAGTTAACAACATTTAAAAACAAACCTATCCACATATTATGAAAAAGGGGTGCTGTAAAATCTGAAGCAAAGAACATTCTGCCTTTCTGTAGATGACCTAATTAATACAATACCATGATAGATGCCTGATAAATACCTCTGGAGATGATGCTGATTATTTTATAGTGCTGTCCAAAAGTGAATAGGTGTTAGGTAAGGGGAAAACATATACAGCCGTCCCTTGGTATCCATGGGGATTGGTTCCAGGACCTCCAGTGGATACCAAAATCTGTAGATGCTCAAATCCCTTATAGAAAATGGCGCTATATTTGCCTAAAATCTATGCACGTCCTCCTGCATCCATTAAAAATCTCTAGATTACTTCTAATACTTAATATGGTCCAAATGCTATGCAAATAGTTGTTATGCTGCATTGATGCTTATACGTGTTATTTTTTGTTGTTGTATTGTTATTTTTTTAATTGTTTTTTTCTGAATTTATTTTTTTCTCCAGACAGAGTCTTGCTCTGTCGCCCAGGCTGGAATTCAATGGCGTGATCTCGGCTCACTGCAACCTCTGCCTCCTGGATTCAAGCAATTCTCCTGCCTTAGCCTCCCAAGTAGCTGGGATTACAGGCACACATCACCATGCCAGGCCAATTTTTGTATTTTTAGTAGAGACAAGGTTTCACCATGTAGACCAGGTTGGTCTTGAACTCCTGACCTAATGATTCGCCTACCTCGGCCTCTCAAAATGCTGGGATTACAGGCATGAGCCACTGTGCCCAGCCTTTTCTGAATATTTTTGATCCACACAGTTGGTTGAATCTGCAGATGCGAAGCCTAAGGGTAGGGAGGGCTGACAGTACTGTATTTATACATGGTGTAATTAAGTTACTTAGTACTGACATGGGAGCTTTCATGTTGAATTGTAAGTCATTAGGTAAATATTAACTATGTATCAAAATTCTTATAAAAAAGCAGGTTATGAAATTTGCTTTGAGTCACTGTTGAAGAACAAGCTCTGTGACTTTGAAAAATGATGAAACAGAACTCATCTTCCTTACTCCCCACTGTCCCTGAATTAATAATGGTTAATAACGCTGACATTGCCATTCAGGACTTACATTGTACTTTAGCAGTTAAGTGATGTATAGTACAATACTGAGCTTGTAATGAAAACAATCACTATTTTAGTTATTATAAAATATGTCTATGAGACTATGAAAGGCATTTTTATCACAAGTTTACAACAGAATCTTTAAAGGTGATGTTTACCTGTGCATCTAATGACTTGGGCTAAAGAAGGCTCCAAAGCAGTGTAGCCCATCTCTGCATCTAAATGGTGTAAGGCAGGTGAGCCCCAAAGTGGGACTTAGCCCACAAGGGTTCTTGGCTTTGCCCAGGAAAGAATTCAAGGGTATGCTGGAGGTAGACAAAAACAGCTTAACTGAAGCAGCAGTGTCATACCTCCATGACTGCTCCTGCATATCCAGGCAACCCCATAAGCAGAGAGAAGCCGCTCAGGGCAGCTTTGCAGTCGTATTTATACCCACTTTTAATTATACGCAGATTAAGGGATGGTTGATGCAGAAATTTCTAGGAAAGGGGTAGTAACTTTTGGGTCATCGGATCATGGCCATGGAAAGGGGCGGTAACGCCCGGATGTTGACATGGCAATGGTAAACTGACATGGCACACTGGTGGGCATGCCTTATGCGAAGCTGCTTCCGCCCTGGTCCTCTTTTAGCTAGTCCTTAATTTGGTCCAGTGTCTGAGCCCTGTCTCCTGAGTTGAGTTCCGCCTCCTACCTCATGAAGGCAAGGTTAGTGAGTGGAACAATTAACACTAGTTTCAGAGGCTCTTTAGGCAGCTCAAAACAAGCAGGTCCAGTCCTAGGCTATTCTCAATTGCCTCTCTAGGTTATCAACCCCATCCTTTGAGAGTCAAGGATGTGTCAACCATCGAGAGAATGATTTATGTGACAATCAAACCCTCACCTTGTCAGATAATCATGCATTTTTTTTCCCAAGAGCAATGGAAAGTGAGCAAACTCTTCAAGATGAGTTGCTTGCATTCTATTTTTTTTTTTTTTTAAAGTTAAGTACTCTTAAGATGACGGCAAGGAGTGGTGGGGGGAAATTAAGTACTCTTTACATGACCCAGGAGTAAATGAGATCCTTTTGGCAAACCTCAGAATGTTGGATCGTGTTGACAGCATGGACTGGGCAACCAGGAAACCATGTGCGAATTGGCTGCTTCATCCCTTTTTCCTTTTCTGCGTCTGCCAGGTGGGGCCCTGAGTTCGGAGCACGTCTGGCTCTCCGCGGCATCCTGCCTGTTATCTCTGTCTGGCAAACCACCACTCCGTGCTCCCAGAACTTCAGAGCCTTCCAGGGCACTGATGATAAGTTATTCTCAGCCCGCTGTGCCAAAGGTTTTTTTGGCCGAGGGACTGAGGAAGACCATTGTTGTCGCTGGCTGTTATCTCTCGAGCCGACTCCACTTGGCAGAGGCACAAGTCCATCTCTCTGGTGTGGAACAAGGCGCTGGGCTCTAGATGAGTCAACACGTTAATAAACAAGAGGCATGGAGGAAATAGCAGCCAGTCTTGAAAACAAAAAAAAGAAACATTTTGAAGTGTACTGGATGCTGAGATGTTTGTCCTCCATAGTGCAATCCTGCTTTATCTCACTCCACAGCCTTCCTATCAGAGAAATGGGGAAGTTAATAGTTTATCAAATGTGAATCGGCTGTAATGTTTATGCATGACTTACATAGCATGGAAAGTATTTTTTGGTGCTGGGGGTACTGTTTTCTTTCATTGCAAATTTATATCTTTGTCATTCATCTCCCTTTTCGTCAGACTACATATTTTAGGAAGTCTTCTGTCTACCAAGACGTTTATTGTCTCCTGAACTTATCCCCATGCCATCAGGGAAACCACCCTGTCTGTGGCTCGGCAGTGCTGGGAGTGAGATTAAAAAAACACCAAGCTTTCCCCTAATGTAGACAGAGAAGGAGGATGGAAACCCTGCTCTGGGGAAGGTCCTGTCTCTGAAGCAGAAGATCAGGGCAGAGGGAGAGCATGCTGTACCACACGTGTGTTCCCTGCAAGCACAGCGTGGTGCTGTCACATAAACACTGGCCACGGCAACCAAGCAGCCACAAAGCCCTGCCTCTCATCACCTGCATGGGTCACTGTGATGGCTCACACCAGGTGCACCAACACCACACTCTGGTGATTGAGCAGGAACCCACAGATTCTACAAGAGATGGGAGCTCAACTGTTGAAAACACAGTGTGTCGCCATTAGGATTCTTGGGGAAATGCAGGTGGAGGAAACCAACTCTAGTCCCAGGGCAACCTTTGCTTCCAGAGATCCAGAATGTACAAGAGTGTTCCCTAAGCTTGCTCTGGACTGGGAACACAGGGGAGACAGGGCTTCCTAGGGTGATTCACAGACACCTTGTAGTAATCCTGTGTTGACAGTCATAAGAAGGTGACCGTACCTCTGTTTCCTCCAGAAAATCCTGGTTTCATCCTGCCATATGTATTAGTGATGCCCACTTTCATGCTTAAAAGGTGTCTTCATTTGGATGACAAATGCTTCTCTTGTCAGTCCACTCCCTCATGGAACTACAGATCAGCTTCACTGATGCCACAGCTCCACTATTAGGGCCACTTACCACCTGCACTTTCTTTCAGCAAATGCATGTTAAGCACCTGTGGGGCATGCCCTTTGCCTCCCACTGTGCTTGGCAGAGGACAACATGAATATGATGGGCCTCACCACAAGCCTTAGTCTAGTCAGAGAGACAGACACCTCAGTAGATGACTACAGAGCCCTGTGTTAAATGTGACAGCAGAGGCACACACAAAATAGCACCGCAGTGTCTCCTCTCAATGTCAGTTTAGTGAAAGAACTGTCCACTCATTTGAAGAATTATCTAGGGGATGTCCCAGCTTGCAAGTGGGGATGGTAGTGCTGGAGTCAGCAGTGTGAGCAGACAGAAACCCAGAAAGCCATGGACTAGGTGTGTTTCTTGCTGTGCTTTGGGAAGCGTCATCAACATCTGGAGAGCAGACTGTAAATGGGGACACAGAAGTGCTCACATTTTCCCCTAAAGATATGCATAATTTTGTGATTTAAATATTTACTTCTGTTAGTGCTTAGCTACTACAGAACATATAAAATAAATCTACTCTAAAGAAGTTAAGATCCAGGTGTCTTAGTCAATTTAAGCTGCTATGACAGGATACTATGATTTGGGTGGCTTATAGAAAAGAGAAATTTATTGCTCACAGTTCTGGAGGCTGGCAAGTCCAAGATCAAGGCCCTGACAGATTTGTTGTCTGGTGAGAGCTGCTTTCTGGTTTACAGATGGCACCTTCTCACTGTGTCCTCCTGTGGTGGAAGGGGGAAGGCAGCTATCTTTTATTAGGGCACAAATCCCATTCACGAGGTCTCCACCCTTATAATCTAGACATCTCCCAAAGGCCTTACCTCCTCATACTGTCACCCTGGGGCTTAGGATTTTTCTTTTCTTTTCTTTGAGATGGAGCCTCATTCTGTTGGCCAGGCTGAAGTGCAGCAGCACGATCTCAGCTCACTGCAACCTCCACCTCCTGTGTTCAAGCGATTCTCCTGCCTCAGTCTCCCAAGTAGCTAGGTCTACAGCCATGCGTGACCACGCCAGGCTAATTTTTGTATTTTCAGTAGAGACAGGTTTTGCCATGTTGGGCAGGCTAGCCTCAAACTCCTGACATCAGGTGATCCACCCATCTTGGCCTCCCAAAGTGCTGGGATTACAGGCGTGAGCCACCTCTCCTGGCCAGGGGCTTAGGATTTCAACATGTGAATGCAACATGTGACCAAGAGACTAATGACAAAACTGCTACAATCAAAGCATGCAGTCCTCACCCAAGCCTAAAGAATCTAGCTAAACCTCACCTTAGCCAGCCAAAAACTCGCTGAAAATATGTGTATGACAGCCAGTGAACATGACTTTGATCAAGGTAAGACTCATCACACTCTGATGAGGTGTCTCTCTTCAGAGAATTTAAGTTACCAACATATGAAAACAAACCTACCCACATATTACAGAAAAAGGGATGCAAATACTCAGACTGTAGCACTAGGCATGGAGTTTAGGATTAAAAAGGAAAACTTCTGATGATTCTATTTTTACTCATGCCCACTGGAGGCAGACCTTCCTCTCAGCAGTCTTTAGCACTGATGCAAAATGTGTAAAGTATTGAGTTTTCTCATTATCTTTTGAGTGGCTGAGTTGATATGCATGCATTTTTAAACTTTGTTCATTTCATGCACTTTCTACGTAGAACATCTGATATGGTTTGGCTCCATGTCCCTACTCAAATCTCATGTTGAAATGTAATCCCCAGTGCTGGAGGTAGGGCCTGGCAGGAGGTGATTGGATCACGGCGGTGGTTTCTCATGGTTTAACACCACAGGGCCCTTAGTGCTTTTGTCACAATAGTGAGTGCTCATGAGACCTGGTTGTTTAAAAGTGTGTGGCACCTCCCCCTTCTCTCTCTTGCTCCTGCTCTGGCCATGTAAGACATGCCTGCTCCCGCTTCGCCTTCCGCCAGAATTGTAAGTTTCCTGAGGCTTCCCCAGAAGCTGAGCGGATGCCAGCATCACACTCCCTGTACAGCCTGTGGAACTGTGGGCCAATTAAGCCTCTTTTCTTTATCAATTACCCAGTTTCAGGTATTTCTTTATAACAATGTGAGAACAGACTAATACAACATCCCTCTCCCTCTTTTTCACTTGTTGAAAGGTGCCAATCTAAAGAACAAACAGAGAGGGAGACTCTCTAAAAGACAATTATGTTTATTTGGGAATAGGGGTTGTAATGGGAATATGCGTGCCATAGTCAAGTATGTGCTAATTCAGGGAGATTAATTTAAAAACCAGATTTAAAAGGCTTTTAAAGGAAAATGAGGATTACATAATTGTTTTGAGATAATTATCCATGGCTACAAGGATCAATAGCAAGGATGGTGCCAGTCTGAGGCTAGACAGGCAGTTGCTAGGCAGACGTCTTGACAGAAGTGTTTTTGTGTGTGTTAGGGTTGCAATGGCATTTGTACAGGGTTGTGGTTTTTGCAAAGTCTTTTGTGGTAGTTCTTGTTATCAGGCATTCATGCACGAGTGCCCTGCATTCATGGCCTTCCTCAGCTCTATTTGTCGGGGTTTTTAACACAAATGACTCCATTTTGATTCTGACAACTTTCACAATGGCAAATCATAAGACCAATTCACAGGTCGACTCCTTAAAAAAAAACAATCCCTGATCCTATAAGGCAGGACTGGTCCTAATCTTATTCTGTACATTAATCCTTGATAGCATTTGTAATATGTTAGTGGATTGTCTATAAGTCATTGTCCACAGTTAGACTCTGAATTCTTAGAAGTCAAGCACTGTCTCTGATTCATTTTTCTAATTCTAGCATTTAGCATAGAGTTCAGTAAATATTAAACACTAGTTTGGATAAACATAATCACAGTTTTAAAGCGTGCACAGCTCAATGAATTATCCAGAGAGAATACACCAGTGTAACTATCATCCAGTCAAGAGTTAGAAAATTAGCAGCACCCCAGAAGCGCCACCTTGATCCACCTTCCAATCCCTGTATGCGTCCATCTCTTAAAGGTAGCTGCTATTTTGTCTTCTACCACTACCAGGTATTAGTTTTACTGTTTTAAACATTATATAAATGAAACCATATAGTATATTTAATTTTACATTCAAATTCCTTCACTCAATATTATGTTTGTGAGGATTATCTATATAATTGTAGGCAGCTGAGTTAGTTCATTTTGGGAGGCTGTATAGTATTCCATTGGATGAACACACCACAATTTATCTACTTGACTCCTGTTGGATATTTATTCCAATTTGAGGCTTTTACATTATAAAAGTAAAGTCTTATATGTGTTTTATAATATACATGGGCACAATTTCCGTTAGAAATGAATTTCCCAGGTCTTTGGGCACAGCTCTGTTCAGCTTTAGTAGATAATGCAAAACTTTTTTTCAAAATGTTGTGCCAGTTGATACTCCCAACTGTACTATGTATGTATCCATTGCTGTGGATTTTGACCAACACTTGATATTATCAATTTTTTAAATTATAGACACTCTGGCATGTGTGGTGTATGTGCATGTCTGTATAATAGTATTACATTGTGGTTTTAATCTGTTTTCCCCATGATTAGTGAGTTTGAGAACTTTTTAACATTTTTATTGACCATTTGGATACTCTCTTTTATGAGTTTCCTGTTCAAATCTGTGTTGTCCATATTCTCTATCAGGTTTTCTGGCTTTTATTTGATTTTCAAATGGTAATCCAATCTTGGATTTGTAGGATAATACAAACTTATTTGTGATGTATTATTCTTTTCTTGATGAATTACTACATTGTTTGTTAATATTTTGTTCAGTTTTTGCATCTATGTTCATAATGGCATTGTTTATAATTTTTTTTTCTAGTAATACAATTGTCATAATCTGATGCTAACTTTATGCTGGTCCCATAATAATACAACCAAATTGGGATGTATTTTTTCTTTCAATCTCTGGAATAATTTGTGTAAGATTACTATAGTAGGCAGTCTCTAAGATCATATCCCAAAGATTCTATTATCCTGGTATTCATGTCCTTGTATAATAAACCCCCTTTAGTGTGGGCCAGATTTAGTGACTCATTTCTAAGAATATAATCTATCAGGGATGATGGGATATCACCTTCAAG